>NW_012098654.1:1845788-1848877 GCF_000951045.1 Mandrillus leucophaeus | reverse complement strand
AAACCTATTTATTAGTAAATTTTTTTGTAGATTCTTTAGGATAGTTTACATATATAATTAAGTCATTTGTGAATAAGGGTAGTTTCACTTTCTTCTTCCCATTGTGGATGCTTTTCTTTCTCTTGCTTTATTGCACTGGCTGGCACCTCCAGTCCAATGCTGAATAGAAGTGGTGAAATCAACACTTTGCCCTGTTCCTGATTTTAGGGGGAAGCATATCGTCTTTCATCATTAAGTATGATGTTAGCTGTATAGAAGACTTAAACTAATATGAAAAGGACTCCAGACCAGGTGTGGTGGCTCACATGTATAATCTCAGCACTTTGGGAGGCTGAGGAGGGCAGATCACTTGAGCTCATGAGTTCAAGACCAGCCTGGGCAACATGGCAAAATCCTGTCTCTACAAGAAAGTAGCTGGATGTGGTGGTGGTCCCAGCTACTCAGGAGGCTGTGGTGAGAGAATCACTTGAGCCCAGGAGGCGGAGGTTACAGTGAACCAAGATAGCACCACTGCACTCCAGCTGGGTGACAGAGTGAGACCCCATCTCAATTAAAAAAAAAAAAAAAAGACTCCAGAACCAACTTGAAGAGGCTCGCACTAACCAAAGATGGGACAATTTGAACATCAACATTTGACTGAAATTCATTAAATATATTTAAATCCATGAGTTCATAATAGTCCTCAAACAAACAAAAAACTAATTGCTCATTGTTGGAAGATGCTAGTGACCCAATACATTATTTTGAAAACTAAAAAAGTATTAAAAAAGCAGGGGAGAATTAGGCACGTACCCTACCTTCCCTGTAAAAACTGTTCTTTTGAGTTACCAAATAGGAGAAGAAAGGACTTTCTCTATAAAAGTATTCCAGCCAATAAATGAAGAAGAAATGAGAGAATTAAAATATGATTTTGTGATCCCTAATGAATGAATGGATCTGGGCATGGATCATCAATGGTGGCTGACATCACAAAAGGGAGACAACCAGATAGTACGTGTCCTCCGCTATGGCTTGGATGTGTCCCCCTAAAGGTCATGTGTTGGAAACTTAATCCCCACTACAACCCTGTTGGGAGGTCAGGCCTAATGAGCGGTGATTAGGTCATGAATGGATTAATGTCATTATCTTGGGAGTGAGTTAGTTATTACAGGAGTGGCTTTTTTATAAAAGTGAGTCTGGTGGCCCCCTCCTCCTCTCTCTTTCTCATTCTCTCATTCTTGCCCTCTCTTGCCCTTCCACCTTCCACCATGGGATGATGTACCATAAAGGCCCTCACCAGGTGCCATGCTCCTGAACTTCCCAGCCTCCAGGACCGTGAGCCAAATAAACTTCTATTGTTTATGAATTACCCAGTCTGTGGTATTCCATTATAGCAACACAAATGGACTAAGACATCCCCTGATGGAGGTATAATTTGCTGGGAAAAAAAAAAAACCTTGACCTTGAAGCTATTCAGAACTCTTGCTCTAAACTCCACTTTCTACCATCTGCAGAGGGCACTGGGACATGGTATGGTAAATGATGCCATGGGGATACAGTCAGCAAAATCCAAACTATGGAAAACTCTACAGGGCGAATGACTTGGCTTCTTTAACCAATTCTCTGAGGAAGAATGAGTAAGAGAGAAAAAAAGAGCAAGAGTGTGCTGGAATGAGAACATATAGACTGAAAAAGACGAAGAAATAATCAACCAATTGCAATATGTAGACCTTACTTGGATACTGGCTGAGTCAAACAAACTGTAAAATGAAAGATGGCATTTGTGAAACAACTGAAATGTTGAACAGTGACTGGGTATGTAATGAGATTTAGAATTATTATTCATTTGTAACAGTGATCAGTGTAGTACAGAAGTATTTTTTTTTAAAAGAGAACTTATCTTTTAGAGAAGTATACTGAAATATTTACTGACGAAATTATACAATGTCTGAGAGATGCTTCCAAATAACGTTGAGGGAAGGAATGGGAGAGTATGGACGAAATAAGACTGACCGTGATATAATAACAACAAGAATTCAAACAACCAACAATTATTGAGTGCTTACCGAATAGCAGGCACTGATATAAAATTGTCCGTCCTCCCCACCGGACTGCAAGCCGTGCAGAGGCAGGGCTGTGGCACCCACGGCACCCCGCACGAATGCTCGACCATGATAGCTGCTCAGTAAATATATTTTGTTTTGTTCTGACATGGAGTCTCGCTCTGTCACCCAGACTGGAGTGCAATGGCACGATCTTGGCACACTGTAACTTGCACCTCCTGGGTTCAAGCAATTCTCCTGTCTCAGCCTCCCTGGAAGCTGGGATTACAGGTGCATGCCCCATGCCCTGCTAATTTTTCTATTTTTAGTACAGACGAGGTTTCACCATGTTGGTCACGCTGGTCTTGAACTCCTGACCTCAGATGATCTGCCCGCTTCGGCCTCCCAAAGTGCTGGGATTATAGGCGTGAGCCACCGCACTCGGCTCTGCTCAGTAAATATTAACTGAACAAATCAGTGAACATCAGCACAGAGTTTCAACCTAAGCCCCTGGGAGCCCTGGGAAGGAACCATGAAGGAATTCCTCCAGTCTTGCTCTGGAGCGAGGCTTGGTCATTCCATGTTCTATTCTTCACATGTATTAACTGCTTAATGCTCAGAACTACCTATGAGGAAGCACTGCTCTTATATCCATTTCAGAGTTGAGTACACTGAGTGTTTAAGCAAATTTTCAAGGTCAGAGGACTAGTAAGTGTGAGAGTCAAGATTCAAATCCAGACTATCTGACTTCAGCCCATTTGCTGTAAACCACCAAGTCTCACCCCTGTTGCCATTCTGTGCCCAAGCTTCAGATGCATCTCTCCCTTTGAATCCTATAAAACTATCCAGGATTTCTTTTTTTTTTTTTTGAGATGGAGTCTCGCTCAGTCGCCCAGGCTGGAGTGCAGTGGCGCGATCTCAGCTTACTGCAAGCTCCGCCTCCCGGGTTCACGCCATTCTCCTGCCTCAGCCTCCTAAGTAGCTGGGACTACAGGCGCCCGCCGCCCCGCCCGGCTATTTTTTTGTATTTTTAGTAGAGACGGGGTTTCACCGTGTTAGCCAGGATGG
>NW_012098654.1:1841648-1843978 GCF_000951045.1 Mandrillus leucophaeus | reverse complement strand
AAGAGGTCAAGTTTTTCATAAGTGAAATCGGGAGACCTAGAAGGCACATGAAAAAGACAAAACTGGGTCTACCCCTCACATCATACAGCAGCACTGATGCTAAACAGTCAAGAGATTTCAATGTAATAAATAAAATCATACCTACTCTACAAGAAAACATAGGTGAATTTCTCTATATCCTGAAAGTGGAGAAAACTTTCCTGACCGTGATTCAAAACCCAGCAACAATATGTGAAAGATACTTACATCTTATTAGATAAAAATAAAACTGCCAGATTGTTTTCTACCATGGCGGCACCATTTTCCATTCATTCCCACTAGGAATGGAGGAGGGTTCCAATTTCTCCACATCCTCCCAACGTTTGACATTATTTGTCTCTTGGATTATAAGCATCCTAGTGAGTGTATCGTGGTTTTAATTTGCATTTCCCTAATAACTAATGATGTTGAGCACCTTTACATGTCCTTGTTAGTCATTCGAATAGACATTGAATCTATTTGAATCTCTTGCCTATTTTTAATTGTTGTCTTCTTGTTTTTTGAGTTTTAAGAGCTCTTTACATATAATCTAGATACAAGTCCTTTATCAGACATATGATTTGCAAATACTTTCTCCCAATCCATAACTTGTTTCCTCCTTTTCTTAATGGCTTGATGGTTTCTTTAAATGAGTAAAATTTTCTACTTTGGTAAGTTCCAATTTGTTAATTTTTTCTTTTATGAATAGTGCTTAGTCTCATCTAAGGGTGCTTTGCCTAACCCAAGGTCGTAAACATGTCTTATGTCTTCTTCTAAGACTTTTATATCTTTAGCTCTTGCATTTAGGTCATGATCCATTTTGAGTGAATTTTTGCATATGGTGTGAGGTAAAGGTCAGGTTTATTTTTGTCATTGACTATCCAATTATCCCAGCACCATTTTTTGAATTAAAAAAGCCTGTTTTCTCCACTCCCAACTCCACTGAATTGCTTTTGCACCTTTGTTGAAAATAAATTGACCATAAACATAAGATTTTATTTCTGAACTTTCTCTTCTGTTCCATTGTCTATTTTTATGCCAATACTATCTATCTTGATTGTAGTAGCTTTATAAAAAGTTCTGAAATCAGGGACTATAAGTCCTCCAACTTTGTTCTTCTTTTTCAAAATTGTTTTGGCTATTTTAAGTCCTTTGTATTTTCATATATATTTTAGGGTTAGCTTGACAATTTCTGAGGAAAAAAGGCTCCTAGAATTTTCATCAGAGTTGTACTGAATCTAGAAATCATTCTGAGAGAATTGCCATCTTAACAATATTGAGTCTTCCAACCACTTCCAATTGCAAAACATGGAATGTCTTTCTATCCAGGTAAATCTGTAATTTCTTTCATTAAGACTTTGTAGTTTTCAATATATGGGTTTTATACTTTGTAACTTAAATTTATCATCTGCACTTTATTATTTTTGATGCTATTGTGAATGAAATTATTTTCTCAATTTCATTTTTGGATTGTTCATTTGTACTATATAGAAATACAATTGAATTTTGTATGTTGATGTTATCCTGTGACCCTTGCTAAACCTATTTATTAGTAAATTTTTTTGTAGATTCTTTAGGATAGTTTACATATATAATTAAGTCATTTGTGAATAAGGGTAGTTTCACTTTCTTCTTCCCATTGTGGATGCTTTTCTTTCTCTTGCTTTATTGCACTGGCTGGCACCTCCAGTCCAATGCTGAATAGAAGTGGTGAAATCAACACTTTGCCCTGTTCCTGATTTTAGGGGGAAGCATATCGTCTTTCATCATTAAGTATGATGTTAGCTGTATAGAAGACTTAAACTAATATGAAAAGGACTCCAGACCAGGTGTGGTGGCTCACATGTATAATCTCAGCACTTTGGGAGGCTGAGGAGGGCAGATCACTTGAGCTCATGAGTTCAAGACCAGCCTGGGCAACATGGCAAAATCCTGTCTCTACAAGAAAGTAGCTGGATGTGGTGGTGGTCCCAGCTACTCAGGAGGCTGTGGTGAGAGAATCACTTGAGCCCAGGAGGCGGAGGTTACAGTGAACCAAGATAGCACCACTGCACTCCAGCTGGGTGACAGAGTGAGACCCCATCTCAATTAAAAAAAAAAAAAAAAGACTCCAGAACCAACTTGAAGAGGCTCGCACTAACCAAAGACGGGACAATTTGAACATCAACATTTGACTGAAATTCATTAAATATATTTAAATCCATGAGTTCATAATAGTCCTCAAACAAACAAAAAACTAATTGCTCATTGTTGGAAGATGCTAGTGACCCAATACATTATTTTGAAAACTAAAAAAGTATTAAAAAAGCAGG
>NW_012098654.1:1794163-1839523 GCF_000951045.1 Mandrillus leucophaeus | reverse complement strand
TTTTGTATTTTTAGTAGAGACGGGGTTTCACCGTGTTAGCCAGGATGGCCTCGATCTCCTGACCTCGTGATCCGCCCGCCTCGGCCTCCCAAAGTGCTGGGATTACAGGCATAAGCCACCACGCCCGGCCACTATCCAGGATTTCTATAGTAAAATTTTTTCACTTTAAAAATAAAGAAATAAGACTGACTATATTAAAGTTGAATGATACGCATATGGGAATTCATTATGCTAGTCTGCTTATATTTGTAGATTTTTGAAATTTTCCATAATGGAATATTTTTTAAAAGATTATCATGAGATTTGGAGTGAGATCTAGGTTGTATCTTAAATTTTAGCTCAGCTCCTTAAGAGCTGTGTGATCTTGAACAAATTCCTTGGTCTCTCTGTTTTAGTGAGTAGGATGTGTGTAAAGTACCCAGCGTGCTGCCTATCATACAGCACATGTTCTCTGTACTAACAGACTTGTCCTCTTTTTGTAGGGTTCTCCTGTGAGGGGTAACAATGAAGGGACTGAGCGAGTAATGAAATGGTGCACTGTAAGGTGCACTGGCAAACCCACCCATGGGAGAGGCCATCCCCAAACACGGGCAGCTCACAGGCTCACCTATCACTTTAGGGAGGGATATTTTTCAAATTAGGTAGATAAAAGATGATTAATAACTGAAGATCAGAGGGGTGATGTGTTCTTGAGACATTTTGCGTGTGGACATTAAGTAGAAATTTATGGAGCAACTGGGGATTGAATTGAAGACTAGGTTAATTCTGCAAAATAAAGTGTGGACACTCTTTCCAGTGTCTTGCTTTAGAAATCAATGCATCCAAAACAGGTCTGCTTCATGGCCCCTCTCCCCCAAACCCCCACTTTCTCTGTCACTAACCAATCATTTCCAGGACCTCAACAACCACCAATTTCATCTGTGCAGACAGCTGAGACCCAGCCTGCTATTCCAGCGATCCGTGGAGTTGCGGTGGATCTTTCTCCTGTCAGCCCATTCCCCCAGTCCTGGCCCGGAGGCAGCAGATTTTGTGCAATAAGCTCTGTTCAGGGTGACTGGCTATTGCTTCACTGAATTCATAAGATCTGTTACTTGCAGCACCCCTTTAAGAACAGATGATGTCCCAGTTCCCAGTGGGACTCCAGGAACAGCATCTGCATGGCTTCTAAAGAATTCTTTTTCAACTGGAACCCAAACCCTAGGTCAGCTCTGCTCTTTCCTCCCAACGCCTTTGGTCCTGTCGCTCCTGCCACAAGGCACAGGGAAGGACCTGGCTGGAGGGAAAGGCAGTTCATGCAGTTCCAACTGCCTCCCAGCCCTGACCCCAAATGTCAATCAGGCTCCTGTGACAAGACAGGGCCTGCAGTGTCCTAGAAGAGTGGACACTATTCCTGAGGCCAGTGCTGAATCTCTGTTCCAGTGGGCAGTTGGAAAATGAGAAATGTCACCCTTTATTGCAGCTTACATATTTCATGCACCTGCACCTTTCTCTCTGATCTTTCCAACACGGAATGGCCTGATTTCCATGCACCATTAGAGGTACGTGGCCTGGACTAAAATGTCCGTAACAACCAGGACAACTGCGACAACAAGAAGAGTTGCTGTTTATTCTGCATGGACCTTGTGCCAGGTGCCGGGGAGGACCCTTTACACCCATGTTTCATTTTAGTCTGACAGTCACTTTAGTAGCTGGGTATTACTATCTTCATTTTACAGGGTAAGAAGGCTTGGGGCACACAGAAGGGAAGTAACTTCCCCAATGTCGCACAGCCGGTAAGGGGAGAACCAGGGAATTGCCCCACTGCACCCCTTCCTGATGTCTTGTTTCAAATCCCTGGCACATCCCAGCTACCCCTCCCCTTCTATAGTTGCAACATTCATGGTACTTTGGGGACCCCAAGAACTGCTCATGGCGAAACACTTCATACAGAGCAAGGACGGGCTCAGCCTGATTTAAATTGTAGTTCTTCCTTTTGTTGCAAGGGGAGGGAAAAAGTGCGATGAAGGAACGAGACTCTGCTTATCTCTCCCTCGCACAAACCCAGCGAGGGCGGTAATTGATGCCTTGCACATAGCAAGGTTGACAGGACGCCACACGGAACCCCGAGAAGCCACGGCGACAGCCCGAATCTCACAGGAAGGAACTGGCTTATTAACTTTCAACCAGGAGACTTCTTCTGACTTGTTTACAGAGGTCTTCACGATTTGGGGGACACGGAGCAAGAAAACTGGTTACAAGCATTCCGCGTCCTCCCCCACACCGCGCAGCCCGGCCACTCTCAGCTATTTATGGAAAGAGGGGGAAGAAAAGGCTGACAGGCCCAGCCCAGGCTGCAATCTGCCAGATATGAAAACCAATTGCTTCTCATAATAAATTCCAGCTGGAGCCATAGGAATAATAAGGACAAGGAGAAGGTAGCACCAATTTGCTTTATTTGATTAGCTCCTTCTTGGGCGGTCCAACCCCAGCTTCTTTTCATTAAAATAAGGGCAAATTGAAAATCGTAAAAGAGGTTTTCTTATCGGAGAACAAACGACGAGATAGATTCGTCGGCCTAAAAGCCCCTCACAAGCCACAAGACGGCCGTGATTGCTCCTGCTCTTGCTGTGTTCAATGGGCAGGACCCAGAAGCTGGCACTTCCAAAGAGCTTCGTTCGCAGAGATTTAGCACATGCTTTCATTTTTCTTTTCTTTTTTTTTCTTTTTTTTTTTGGAGATGGAGTCTCGCTTTGTCACCCAGGCTGGAGTGTGATGGCGTGATCTCTGCTCGCTGCAACCTCCGCCTCTTGGGCTCAAGTAATTCTCCTGCCTCACCCTCCCGAGTAGCTGGGACAACAGGCACCCACCAAACACGCCTGGCTAATTTTTGTGTTTTTAGTAGAGATGGAGGTTTCACCGTGTTGGCCAGGCTAGTTTCGAACTCCCGGCCTCAAATGATCCACCTGCCTCAGCCTCCCAAAATGCTGGGATTACAGAGGTGAGCCACTGCGCCCGGCCTCATTTTTCTGAATAAAAGCAAGGACAGTCAATGGCTCTATCCTGTAGCTAGTGCTTCATGCAGTCAGTCTCATTTAATCCTTGCTATAACCCTAGGAAGGCTGACCCCAAAAAGTCAAGCAAGAGGAGAAGCTGGCAGGTCGGGGCAGACCTAGATTCCATCTCTAGGGCCACGATGCTTTTGTGGAGGCTTGAGAACAGGATGAGGGGTGGCTAGGGCTTCCAGAACTCAGAGGCAGAAGTCATTTTGTATTTCTGGCCAGGCACGGTGGCTCACACCTGTAATCCCAACACTTTGGGAGGCCAAGACAGGAGCATCACCTGAGGTCAGGAGTTCGAGACCAGCCTGACCAACATGGTGAAACCCCATCGCTACTAAAACTACAAAAATTAGCCAGGCGTGGTGGCAGGCGCCTTTAATCCCAGCTACTTAGGAGGCCGAGGTGTAAGAATCACTTGAACCTGGGAAGTGGAGGTTGCAGTGAGCTATGATCACACCATCACCCTCCAGCCTGAGTGACAAAGTGAGACTGTCTAAAAGAGGAAAAAAAAAAAAAGTCAACTTGTATTTCCCAAGACCGTTAAACCACAGTTTGTTCATATAAATTGTCCCTGGAGGTCCCTGAAAAGAAGAGGCTGCCCATTCAGAGGGATCGTAATGACCAAGACTCACTCCAGAGCGAGAGTGGAGGAACACCTCCTTCATGGCACCTGCCCAGGGCTCCCAGGGCCTCGGCTTGAAACTCTACACTGACGTTCACTGACTTGTTCAGTTAATATTTACTGAGCAGCTATCACGGCCGAGCATTCATGTGGGGTGCTGAGGGTGCCACAGCCCTGCCTCTGCACAGCTTGCAGTCCTGTAGGGAGGAAGAACAGTGATGCTCAGAGGCCCGCCCTGGGCCGGCCCCAGAGCTGCAGGAGGGGAAGGGGACCCACCAGAGATGGCAAACGAGTTCTTTTGATAACAGCTGTCAGTGGGTGGCGCTGGGCAGCCCAGAGGCCTTTCCCAGGATGCAGCATCTGGGTGAAAACGGAGGTGAAGGCAAGGACATGAAAGCTGGCTCCCAGAAGGGCTTTCGGTAGAGAGCGTGGCAAGGCCCAGGCCTGAAGAGGAAGCTTGGCAGAGGCTGGCAGGCGGAGAACAGGGCAGGGCCAGGAGATGGGGCGAGAAAGCAGCTCACCCCAAGTAATGTGGGCTCCTGAACCAGGGTGGATTTTCCTCTAAGAGTGATGAGAGACACTAATTAACCAAGGGTACACGTGTATTAACAGCAATGAAGGAAAAGCGAGGACTCCGATCTTAATACAAATGTGGCATAAAATGTAAGAGAGCATAAATTAACCTGGAGAGTGCAACTCCGTAAGCGCAAGGAAAAAAAAAGCAGAGGGCACCTAACAGCATCCTACAGAGAGGCTGCGTCCAGACTGGGGCAGAGGGGTTATGACCCCCACTCCCCGGCCCCTTGAAAAAGTGATAGTAGACCGAGAGATTGAAGAGAGTAAAAGTCAGCCAAAAACAACAAGGAGAGGCACCTTCCAAACAAAGGGAACGGCACGTGCAGAGGGGTTAGATCCCGGGGCTTTGTGGGTCCTCCGAGAATTCCGAACATTGCTCTCAAGGGCATGGAAGCGACTGGAGGTTTTGAAGCAGGGAAGTGGTATGACCACTTAGACTTGGCACGGCTGGCTGCTGCTTCTGCCTCCTCTACCTTCCTAACTTGTAAACAGCAAACACTCCATAAATGCTCATCAGATGAGCAAATTAATCAAGAAACAGTAACTTTTCTTAAAAATAGAAAACTTCACTTATTACGCTGAAAGCATTTGGTCAGTGATGAGCCAAAGAAAAAGGGGTTTAAGATGAGAGAGGGTTAATGGCATCACCTGTCTTTGGATTCAACACTATCGTCAAGAAAGAGGGCCTGCCATTCCTGCTGCTTAGTGCAGCCAGGCCACGTAAGCCCCAGCCCAGCACAGTGATGGGAGCCCTGCTCCAATGCCACCCAGTGCCTGGCTCATGTTCAGCCCCACCACTGTCTCCTCCGGCCGAAGTCCACGCCTCCCAAATGGCACCTGGTGCTTCCGTGGCCCCTCACTTGTCATATTCCAACACCGATATTTTATTAAGAATCCAATGTAAATCTGAGAGAAAATTAATGTGTCATCTCCTAGCAGGAAGGACTAAACATCTCAATGTGACGGTCTGTTAGAGTTGTCATTTATCATTAGTATGCAATTCAAGGCAAGTTTCCCACATTCTGGTGGGAGCTTTCGAGACAATGAATCTCTGGGAATTAGCTTCTGGTCCAATTATTCCTGGTTCCCCCCACCTACCTAAGAGATAAATTCCATCTCAGCAGGAGGAAAAAAAAAAAAGAAGAAGAAGAAGAAGGGGAGGAGGGAGTTTGCTCTTCTCCTTTCTGGCTGAAATCAATTTTTCTCAAGGAGACAAGGCAATATTCATTTTGTGAGAAGGGAATAAGGCTGTACGCGAAAGGCCAATCAATGGAGCCGTTCTGATGAAAACTTCCTCAAATCAAATGTAGGGGAACCTCTTAATGCGCTTTGTTCTTCTTTTCCATAATCCATAACTATTAAGAGAAAGATGGGCGGAGAGCAGCTGCCGCAAAGGGAGAGCTACGTAAACATTTGGCCCCTGCAAACACCAGTCTGTGCACCCTCCCAACCTGTTTCCGGGGCCTCCATACGTGCCTGGCCCCGTGGTAGGCACCGGGAACAGAGTGCTACACAGGCGTGCCCTGGTCCTCAGGGAGCTTATGTTCTAGCAAGGAGATAGGCCAATAACAATAAACTAATAAAACATATATGGCTATAAAGAAGATAACCCAAGATAGGAATTTTGTGCATTAAAATAGAATTGTTTTGTCTAGGAACTGTTTAAAACCTTTGGTGCAAAACATAAAAATGCACTCGGACGTAAATCATGCTCCTGGTTCCAAAGCAAACGGACAACTGGGATGAATGGGCAGATGTCCGTGTCTCCTGGGAGGCAAGAGCCAGCCATGAGTACTGAGAAGCCCGGGCAGCCCTGTGTAGGCACAGCCACACCTGGGGAGTCCAGGGTGCCTTGGCTCAGCCACTGAGACTGGGATTCCAGGCAACCGTCCCTGTATCTGCTGGCCAACCACATGGTCCCCCAGCCCCATAGGACAGGGACAAAGGGCTGGAGGGTCCTGGATCAGGAAGGCACCCTCTGCCCTGGAGTCCTCTAACAGGCCCTGCTCCCTCTGCAGGGCCCACCCCCATCAGGGAGAACGAAACCAGCCTCCAATGGGCGGTGTCTCCCAGCCAAGTCCTCCCTGGCGTCGCGTGCACCTGCATCATGAAACTTGGCAGCCTGAGCCATCCCCGCTGCTGGAGTCTCCATGAGGGCAGAAGCCATGCTTGCTCTGTTTGAGCTCCAAGAAGACTCTGTGAGGGCAAAGGCCATGCTTGCTTTGTTTGCGCTATTAGAAGCTTTTCCTTTAATCTGCACAATCCTGTCCAGTAGGATTAGATCCCCATTTGACAGAAGAGGACAGCACATGTCAGAGGCCAAGCAGTGACCCAAGGGAGCCTGCGCTCGGTCCCGTCTGGCTGCCGCACAGGGAAGCTGTCATCTCCATCTCATCAGAGCCATATAGTGGCTTTGATTGAAAATCTCGGCTGGGCACAGTGTCTCACACCTGTAATCCCAGCACTTCGGGAGGCCAAGATGGGTGGATCACCTGAGCTCAGAAGTTCAAGACCAGCCTGACCAATAAGTTCAAGACTAGCCTGACCAATATGGTGAAATCCCGTCTCCACCAAAAATACAAAAATTAGCCAGGCATGGTGGTGGGCACCTGTAATCCCAGCTACTCGGGAGGCTGAGACAGGAGAATTGCTTGAACCCGGGAGGCAGAGGTTGCAGTGAGTCGAGATCACACCACTGCACTCCAGCCTGGGCAACAGAGTGAGACTCTTTCAAAAACAAAAAAAAACCTCTCTCTCTCCCCCCTCCACACACACACACACACACACACTCACATTAAGCCAGTATGTGATGACTGCTGGGGTCACGTGGTGCCTGCAACGGCCCCCTGAGCCAGCCTGCCTGGCTTCCCTGGACTCTCCTGCCATCCTCCTCCTCAGCCTTGCCTGGACACCATCAGGCTATTTCCAAGCTTCAGGCCCACATCAAGGGGCCAGAAAGTTGCCTGGGCAGATCCCCCAGGGGCCGCTTATCCTACTCAGAGAGGTAGCCACCGGGGCTCTCATCCCACGATCAGACTCGACTGTACCTCGAGTTGGGAGTCCCTCTTGCCATGTGACCCAACTGGCCTCCTTCCACCTCGGATGCAGCCATGGCTCCTATTTGCTGCCACACCCTCCAGGTTCCCGGGGGTTCCCTCTGTACACTGGTTCCCCCAGCCATGAGCATGGTGCTGAGTCACTCTGGGTTCAGGCAGAGAATCCCACTGTATGCCCACAACAGGACAGGCCTGAGGGCCTCAGCCACCCAGTCCTAGAGACACTGCGGGCGCCAGTTCCTCGTGCCATCTCCCCGACTGGTGTGGCTCCCAGGGGCTGGGTCTGGATCCAGGAGTCACCTTGGCTGCCCTGCCTGGCTGCTCTTCACCTGGGCCAACAAATAAGGATGCTTTCCCAGTTTTCTCCGGCATAGGCTCCTGAGCTGAAGAGCCTGAGGGATAACCCTCCACCCCCCACCTCCTTCTTGGCTGAACAATGATTTTCTCCCACACCTAAGACAGCCAACTGCAGCCACTCTGCCAGGACTAACACTGGAATCAGAGGAATGGCTTTTGGTACAGACGACCAGGCGATGAGGCAGACAGATTCAGGGGGATGTTCCAGATGGCGGGAGATAAGCAGGTAAGGCACTTTCCATAGAGCCTTGCGGGAGGGTGGGTCAGCCCAGAGCAGCAGCCCAGCAGGACTCAGAGGCCAAGATCCACAGCCCCCAGGAGTCCAAGAAAGCGGGGAGAGGGTGCAGGCTCAGAGCTGGGGTTTGCCAGTGCCCTCAGAGACTCTTTCTTCCTCTTCCACTCTCCTCCCCAGACCCTGGCCTCATTCCTGCTTCCCAGAGCTCTCCCAAATTGCCAAGGCCTTCTTTAGTTTTTCAGGAGGGCCCTGGCAACCAAAAGCGCAGCTGTGGATTATTAAGCTACAATTTCAAACCTAGGCTTCAGGGCCAGGCCAGGAGCCAGGCAAGGCAGGGCTTTCCCCAGATGTGGCGGGGGACACCCTAGGAACCAGCTTTCTGGGCGCTCCTGTCCTTCACAGGTTCAGATACCTCGGCCCTTTCTCCGGCTGCTCAGAGCTCCTTGGGGTTAAAGCGCCCCAGGAACACTTCACCAGGGCCTTCAGGGCACTCTTTGGAGCCTCAGGGCCCAACCAGCCTCTCAAAACCCCGAGAAGGAACATCTGGATGTGAGTCATCATGAATACCAGGCGCCATTTTCCACCAGTGGTCATCGGGGAGCCGTGGGACTACGTGGGTTGGTTTCTTCTTTTTCCCTATCTGTAGCTCCACTTTTCTATAATGAACATCAACTGTTTTATAACCAGAGGAAAAAGAAAGAAACATCCTCTGTCACTGAAGAATTGAGTTCTTCATGGATGCTGAAGCCCAACCCCTACCCTCTGTGCCCTAGCTCACGGGCTCACTCCCTCCAGACTGGCTCTTACCTCCTCCCTGCCCTCCCCTCCTTCTGTCCTTCCCCCCTCCTCCTCCCCTCCCCTCCTCCTGCCCTCTTCCCTCCTCCTCTCCTCACTCTCCTCTCCCCTTCTTCACCTCCCTCCCCCTCCTGCAATCCTCCCCTTCTCACCCCCCAACCTCCTCTCCCCCTCCTGCAGTGCTAATCCCCTCAAGTCTAACGAGCATACTCTGCACTTCCTGGTTGGAAACACAGAGTCCAGAGTTGTTTTTATTTTTACTTATTTATTGTTTTGAGATGGAGTCTCGCTCTGTCACCCAGGCTGGAGTGCAGTGGCGCGATCTCAGCTCACTGCAAGCTCTGCCTCCTGGGTTCACGCCATTCTCCGGCCTCAGCCTCCCGAGTAGCTGGGACTACAGGCACCCGCCGCCACCGCGCCCAGCTAATTTTTTGTATTTTTAGTAGAGACAGGGTTTCACCGTGTTAGCCAGGATGGTCTCAATCTCCTGACCTCATTATCTGCCCGCCTCAGCCTCCCAAAGTGCTGGGATTACAGGCGTGAAGCCTCCGCGCCCGGCCGAGTCCAGAGTCCTTGAAGAGGTCTCAACACCACCCTCGCTTTGTAGGGCTGTGTGATCACAGGACTTTGTCTCTGGATTTCGATAACTGTACGTGAATTGAGCGGAAGGTGTTTTGGTCAATGGGGACCTCTGTGCCTCCAGAGCTCATAAATCAGAACCCTGTGGTCTAACAGCCATGATGTTCCCCTAATCATGTTACTGCAATATTAATAAGGCTGTTTAATGCAACCAGTTCCTTCTAAATTGTCACATAAAAGTTTGGTAAATGTCAGACATCTCATTTAATAGAAAATGATGTTTTACTGCCAGGGGAGCTAGGTGGCTGAGAAGATGAGTATAAAGCCTGGTGACGACCTTTGGCAGGTTTGAGGGACAGAGCGCTGTCAGCCTGGGGCTCCCGCCTCAGCCCTTCTTTCTTGCCGTCAGCAGCCACCCTGAGTTCCCCGTGTGCAGGGCCCTGCGTGAGGAGTCCTGGGGAGGGGAGGGGCTAGAAGAAACAGCCCTTCCTGTCCTCATGCAGCGTACAGTCCTGTTGGAGCAAGAGAGGCACTGGTCACTGCTCAGGTTGCCCCTTGTCGTAAAAGATCATTACCCCCATTTTAGGAAACCCAGGCAGCTCCCAGGATCATTGGCCCACACAGGAGCAACTTGACGTTTACAAAGGGATGAGTTCAGCTGGGAGCAATGGCTCATGCCTGTAATCCCAGCACTTTGGGAGGCCGAGGCAGGCGGATCACCTGAGGTTGGGAATTCAAGACCAGCCTGACCAACTTGGAGAAACCCCATCTCTACTAAAAATACAGAAAAATCAGCCTGGCATGGTGGCGCATGCCTGCAATCCCAGCTACTCGGGAGGCTGAGGCAGGAGAATCGCTTGAACCCAGGAAGCAGAGGCTGAGGTGAGCCGAGATCATGCCATTGCACTCCAGTCTGGGCAACAAGAGCAAAACCTCCATCTCAAAAAAACCAAAAAACCAACAATAAAACAAACAGATAAGTTCACAGAAGCAAAGTAGCATCTTGTAAACTACTTATAAATGGGGTTGGTATCCTGTAAAAGGGGTTGGTCTCACTAATTTGGGTGGACAGGGGCATAGAGATGAACAGAGTGACTGACATTCCCCACAGCCTAGTTTATGATAGAAGGAGTGTGGAAACCCTTTAAAAATGGCTTCAGTTGGCCGGGCATGGTGGCTCACGCCTGTAATCCCAGCACTTTGGGAGGCCGAAGCGGGCAGATCATGAGGTCAGGAGATTGAGACCATCCTCACTAACATGGTGAAACCCCGTCTCTACTAAAAATACAAAAAATTAGCCTATGTTCTATGTGGTGGTGGGCGCCTGTAGTCCCAGCTACTTGGGAGGCTGAGGCAGGAGAATGGTGTGAACCTGGTAGGCAGAGCTTGCAGTGAGCCGAGATTGTGCCACTGCACTCCAGCCTGGGTGACAGAGTGAGACACCGTCTCAAAAAAAAAAAAAAAAAAAAAAGACTTCAGTCAACTGCTTTGGTAAATGAATCACAGGATATTGATAGAAAGAATAGTACACAGTTATCAGAAAAAATGTGCGGATCTGTATTTGTTGACATGGAAAGAGCTCTGTGATTTAAAAAAAAATTGCAAAATGGAATGCATGGTGAGATGTCATTTCTATAGAATTCTTCACATACTCAGCACTTATATATCTATGTGTGCATAAGGAAAAGTCCGGAAGGATGGCGTTCTCTAAAACCTTGACCCCGGCTATGTCTGGGAAATGGGACTTCAAAGGATGTTTGTGAAGTTGGTTGCTTTTTGTTATATCTTTCTGTGTGGTAAGAATGTTCTTCAATGAGCATGTTCTATCTTTGTCAAAGAGGAAAATGTTAAATGAAATTAAAGGACAAGGATTACAGCATGAACTCAGCAAGCATTCACCGGGCACCTGCTGTGCGCCCAATCCTAGGGTTGTAAAGGTGATGAAACTCAGCCATTGCCTGGAACAGCTTGAAGGCGAGTGGAAATCACAAATAACAAGCAGATGACTGTAATTCCACAAGGGGCAGGCAATGAGGGCGGGATGGCGAGGTGGGGAATTTGAGGGCAAGGCAGTAAGCTTTGTGTCACCCCCTTTTACTGCAATAAACCTTGGCCTGCATGCCCCCTAAAAGCGGGTTCTTTGGAGGCATATGTTGGGCCTCAAGGAAAGTTCTCATTGAGCAGAGTTAAAAAGCCCCTTTTGGATCCTCAGGGGGTATGGGGACAACTGAACTCAAAGCCAGAGAAGGCAAGAAGCAAATGCCTACCTCAAGGGGCCGTGGACAGGCACTGGGCTGAACACGCCAGGCCATCCCACATCTGCCATCCTAGGACACCCCCAAAAGGGGGTGCTAGGATCCCAACCCCTGAGATGAGGAATCAATGGCTGGGAAAGGTTCGCTGCTGGCAGGGACCCTGTAAGGAGTGAGTGGAGGAGCTGCACTGGAACAGGCGAGGGGATGCGTTTCCGTCACTCACCATCTTCCTGCAGGGAGACGAGACCCTGAACTTCTGAGCTGGAAATGCCACTGTCGAGGGAACTCTGAGCCAACCAAAAGTCTACGATGACGCGCCTGTGACCTTCTCCAGAGACGGACTGATGCAGAGAAGTGAACCCCCGAAATCCTGCTAAGTGTCTGAGCTTCCACCTGTTTCTCTGGGGTAGCTGTCGACCCCGCTGGCGCATTGCACTGAGGTGCCGGCCTCGCCTCTCTTGATGGGTCGTTGATGGACCCTTCCAAGTGTTCTCAGCAACACCCCACCCACATCCCCAGGAAAGGGAAGTTCCAAGTTCCGGAAATCCAATGCCTTAAATGAATAATTCCCAGGGCCCATCGGAGAAAAGGCTCCCAGGATACTGTTGGTGGGGAGGGAAAGGGTGACAGTAGAGAAGAGGTCTTTGTGGATAATAAAAGAGATCTGCTGGCCAGGCGCGGTGGCTCACGCCTGTAATCCCAGCACTTTAGGAGGCTGAGGCGGGCAGATCGCGAGGTCAGGAGATCGAGACTATCCTGATTAACAAGGTGAAACCCCGTCTCTACTAAAACATACAAAAATTAGCGGGGCATGGTGGCGGGTGCCTGTAGTCCCAGCTACTCGGGAGGCTGAGGCAGGAGAATGGCATGAACCCGGGGGGCGGAGCTTGCATGCCACTGCACTGTAGCCTGGGCGAAAAAGTGAGACTCCGTCTCAAAAAAAAAAAGATCTGCCAAGATCAGTAAGAATTTGCCCCGGGCTGCAGTGCCCTGCCCCACTGGTCCCTTACAGCCCCTTCCTGACTCTTCCTAGCCTCTCCTACAGCCTCCTCATCTCAGCCAAGGAGACACTGGACGATGGGGTTGAGGCGCTTTCTGCCATCAGCTGGCTGCAGCAATGAGGGTGCAGCTCATGTGACCCGAGAATCAGCAGGGCAGCAGCCTGTGCAGGTGGCAGCATGGGAAGCCGAAGTGCAATGGGCAGGGTGCCAACAGACCATCCAGATGACATGGACCAGTTACAGAGCAGGGCTCTCGGCAGCGGGATGGGGAGGCACATCCACCAAACACTCCCACATCAAGAGCCCCAGGTGGGTTTCATCAGGTCCCCACTAACCCTAGAGCCTTGCCCTTGGTAATCAATGACACCAGTGGGGAGGCACGGGTGTCACGCCTCCAACCTGGGACCCCGCTTGAGCAGGGATGGAATTCATGAGTTTTGTGCTCCTGTACAAAACGATGATGTTTAAAAATAAAACCCGTACACAGCCGATTTCCTGAAAAATAATAATAATAACCTTAACTTTAGCAAGTGGAAAATAGTTTTAGAAAACCGTTTTGATCCTGGATCTCATTGGGAACATGAAAACCTTCTGAGATTCAGCCAGCTGCTGAATCCACTTCCCTTTGGGTGGACGCTGAGCCATCCAGCTGCGGCGCCCCTGCCAACTGGGATGACAGCCTGCAGAGCAGTGCAAATTTAGGCCATCCAGTGGCAAGCTTGCCAAGTGCCTCGGCCACTGGGCACAGCCTGACCTTGAGCAGCGATTATGTTTCCAGCTAAGCCTGCAGCCTCTCCTGCAGTAAAAGGAGACCGACAAGACCCAAGGCCTCCACCTGGCAGAGCATCATTCTCCCTCCCACCAGGTGAGGTCCAGGATGGCTTGAACACTCTGACTTTATGTAAAGGTGCTACAAACGTGGAGGTGCCCGATCCTTTATACAACTGCATGTCGTGTGGGTTCACGGTAGTGATTATGATTAAGATTAGTCTGTGGTCATTACACACCCAGAAGATCTCTAGTCATCTGGGGTGATTGAGTTATTCAGGAATCTTCCATCCTGCCCTCTAACAACTGCAGTGAAGATGGGATGATACCTTCGTGAAATTTCCCACAGGCCCCAAGGAAAACCTGAGAACTAATAAATACATGTAAATACATCTAATAAAATAAAATTTGAGATTAAAAGGAATCTCGCTTGCATATGCATGAACCACATAGAAACTCAAATAAGCTCTTCTAAGCTCCTTATTCATGGGGAGTCAGAGATTTAACATGTGCTGGGAAGATTGCTTAGCAAATATAAGCCTGGCAACGGCACATTCATCCATGAATTCATTGGACAAGTATTTACTAACTGTCCCTTTGCATTACTATTTATTTTGCATATTCCTCCCTCTTTGCAAACCCAGGGCCTCATATAAATGGCAGGCACTCACCTGTTGATGATGCTGGTGTTCTGAGGCCCTAGAAAGCATAACCCCTGACCTCAGGTTGCTTGTATCTGCTCAAAGAGGTAAGAACCACTTCCTCCATGAAGCTTTCCTGACCCCACAGGACCCTGTTAGGTGACCCTAGTGTGCATTTCTCAAGATTCTCCCTGTTAGCACCTACCTCCCATCACACATTCACACACACATGCACACACTCACACACATACGCACACAATCTCACATACATATACAAGCACATGCACCTGTTCCATTGTCTCTATCCTCTCCTGCACTGTAAGTTTGGGGCAGGCAGACACTGAATCTGCTTTGCTCACCCTAGCCTGACATACACATGTAGGAAACATTCAATACATCACTGGATGAATGAAGCAAGAAATGAATGGTTGGATGGGTGGGTGCGTGCGTGGATGAACAGGTAAGTAAAGGCAAGGCAAAAGCCTAAGATGTGGTCCAAAGAAAGATGTATGAGGGGGTGGCCCGCAAGGGCAGGAAGGAACAAGGGTGTTGGTCATCGAGGGAAGAAGATCAAGAAAAAATAGTTTGAGATCTTAAGGACAGTGAAGACTTGGCACGGGGTGAGTTGATATTTTCTGGTCACTTCTGTGCCACACAGAGTGCTGGGCACCTCATGAGCATTACCCTGGATCCTCACACCTGCACCTGGGGCAGATATACCCATGTAGAAGAGGAAGCTAGGCTTAGCAGGATAAGCTGACACCACTGCAGAGCCAGCAGGTGGCAGAGCCAGGATTGGAGACCAAGTGGGCCTGACCCAAGCTCCCTCCATGAAGACCAATGGGCATCCTCTGGCCCAGGGACTGTTGCCATCAGGTGGGACTGTTGCCATCAGGAAAGAAGAGAGTGTGCTCCAGGAGGCAGCTCTAGGCAGTGCACAGGGATGAAACAATCGGCATGGCAACCAGGCCCCTTGGAACAAAGAGAAAGGGCTGGGGCTGTCTAGGGAGGACCCAGGATACATGACCCACCCCTGCCCACAGAAACATAGCTCACTCTCCATCTGAGCACAGCCACTATGTCATGGGATGATGTGGAGCCAGGGAGGGAGGCAAGGACACGTTCCTAAATAATATCCTATTTTATAGTCAACAGTCAGGCAAGAGAAAGGGAGAAAGAGGAGGGCAGGAAGACAGTGAGATGCAGAAAGGATTGAGTGTTCCATGAGGATCAAATCTCAGCTTCCCTGCAGGTGCACTGAGACAGAAGGCGCAGGTCCTCACAGCCAGAGGGGCTCATGGAGCCGGCCTGGGCGATGTCTCATCACCCAGATGGGCACAGAGAAAGACAGGCTTGCAGGGTCCCATGGCCTGTCTGACACAGTGCCCGTGGGGTTTTCTCAAAAGCATCATCTATTTAGCCGATGGCCCTGAAGTGTTTCATTTAGCTGGAAATCGTGCCTGGTCCATTTCCCAGATCTCACTGACATTATGAGAAGCCGGCAAAATGCGTCTGGCAGCAGAGTAGTTCAGCAACCCATCACCTCGAGTCACAGTCCTGTCGCCCCTGTTTGGAAAGCAGACAGTTCAGACGACTTTTAGAAGGCAGAGTCACTGCTGCCTCCCAGGCAAGCGAGGATTACAGGAAGCGTGTGTGTGTCTGTGTGTGTGTGTGTGTGTGTGCACACCAGCCTGTGAACATGCCCTCTGAAGGAAAGCAGGGGTCACCCATGGCGCAAGACAGTCACCGTCCTCCCTGACCATGGGATAAAACCTTGCCATTTATCTTATTTAATCCTCCCACTAGGCAGGAATCATTATCACCAAACTATTTCTGAGAAAGCCAAAGCTTAGCCGGTTCATGTGGCCCCAACTCCACAGCCAGCGAGGAGCAGGGCTGAGACTGTAACTCAGCACTGTCTGAATCCAAAGGCCAGGCTCTCACTGAGACCCCACTGTCCCCCACCCCATTCCACGGGCCTGGATTGCTGCTTCACGATGCATTCACTGGTCTGCCTCGTACCATATGAAGAAGAGTCAAGTCCCATCACCAAAGAAATTTGCAGAATTCTCAGTGAAACACAACGGAACAGTTTTGATTCTGGAAGGACTTCCTGGAGGCCTTCAAAGGCTAATGCACACTATGGAAACCCAAAAGCCAGAGCAATGGCTCTGCTTGTGAAAGCCCCCGAAGGCAAGACGCTGGGTGTGTTACCAATTCTCCAAGTCTCGCACAGTCTCTGGCACAAGGTAGGAGAGTGCAATACTTATTAAGTGCATGAGTGAATGAATGATGAATGAATGAACAAGTAACTAAATGCCGTGAATGAGAGTTCTGTCTAAAGATTAAAAAAAATAAAATAAGAATAAGGCTCTGCGGAAAAGGCCCCAGCATCTCTGCTGTCATGGAGTATTCCTGCTGCCCAAGCTCCTCTCGTAGAACCTGGCCCTTCCTGCGCTGCCTCCAGTGTTCCACGGGATGGGTTCTGAGAAAGCCGGGCCATTCAGCTGTGCTGGTGCCGTGTGGGCCTTCAGCACTGCCGGCCCTGGTTCTCCCACCTGGTGGGCTCTAGGAGGAAATCCCCGTGAGGGCACAGCAGAAGCTGGCTGACAACCAGGTGGGAGGGAGACCTCCTGGGCCCAGCCAGAGGGGCCTAGGGAGTGGGAGGCAGGAGTCAGGACCTCAGTGACCCTGGAGATCGCTCCCCATATGTCTTTATCCTCTTAACCATTTCCTCTCCGTGTCCAGGCACTCGTGGGAAGTTAAAACCCAAAGTTGGACCCATGGTGCCAGGTCAGGGGACAGCAGATGCCGCCTGGGTGCCCAAGCACAATTCCTTTCTCCCTGTCCAACTCAGCCTAAGAGTGGCTCTCGTGTTGAAAATGCAGCTCGGATGTTGGCTGCGTCCCACTGGAGAAGCTGTCTGAGGCCTTTGCCATCCTCTGGAGAGATCTAAAGACACAGAGCCAAGGTGGTCCCTTTTTCTGGAACCCACGGAGAACAAGAGAAGACAGGGCGTCACCGTGGGGACACCAGGTGACAAGACTCAGCAGTGGTCTCAGAGGAGACAGAAGCTGTCTTTAGCGATCTGAATGCTCCCGGGAATGGGGTATCCACCCAGAGAAAAAATAGGCCAGGCCAGGATCCCTGAGCCCACAGCAGGCGAGACTCAACCCAGCAGAAGGCGGGTTTGTAAATGGAACTTTCCCAGCGTGCCTGGCCTCTTTCCATTATTCTTCTGGGCCCAAAGTACTTTACAGGCTTTCCCTGTCCTTCGTGGGGGCCTGGGATTTCTCTACTATAATAACTCATAGGTGGTCTATTTCCAGAACAAAGATACTCCATTTATTCATCTCACAAACATTCTTGACCCCCTGCGATGAGTCAGGTGTGGCGCCTTCCCCAAGCCAGGCAGAGCTGAATCTCTGACTCTAGTTTCGGGCTTTGTATGAGAACTCTGTAAAAATATGGTTGGCTGGCATCTTAGTCAGCTCAGGCTTCCATAACAAAGTACCAGAGGCTGGGTGGCTTAAACAGCAGACATTTATGTCTACAGGTCTGGAGACTGGAAGTCTGAGATCAAGATGCCAGCCAGTTCCATTTTTGGTGAGGGCTCCCTTCCTGGCCTACAGATGGCCACCTTCTCACTGTGTCCTCACAAAGCAGGGAGAGAGCTCTAGTATCTTCCTCTTCTTTTTTCTTTGTTTTGGTAGAGATGGGGTCTTCCTATGTTGCCCAGGCTGGTCTCAAACTCCTGACATCAAGCAATCCTCCTGCCTCAGCCTTCCAAAATGCTGGGATTACAGGTATGAGCCACCGTACCCGGCCCCTCTTCCTCATCTTATAAGGGCACTAATCCTATCATGGGGCCCCAGCCTCACAACTTCATCTAAACCTAATTACCTCCCAAAGGCCCCATCTCCAAAGACTATCACAATGGGGTTAGGGCTTCAGCATATGGATTCTGGAGGAACACAGATATTCAGTCCATAGAAGATGGTGAGTCTTTTTTTTTTTTTTTTTTAAAAGAAAAAACTCAGACGTCAAGAGAGAGCACAGACACAGTCCCCCACTACCACAAATGATGCAGTGAGTTTCCCACGTTTGGGGAAATTGCAAGGATCAACACATCTGGCATGCAATGGATAAGCCTCACCCTGGGAGAACTGCCTTCAGGATCCTGTTATATCTCCCCTGCCAGGTAAGCATGGCAGGTCCCTTCCTGATAGAGACCTACACACATACACACGTAATAGCCGCCAGATCACACTCACCCCTGGCAGCAGAATGGCAACGCTCCCTCCCATATGCCACAATAGTAAAAGTCTCGTTGAGTCCAACCCCATAAATACAGAAACAGAAAACATGCCAATATTTGGCTGAAGTGTCTATGAAAAAGGGCTGGCTAAACAGATGCACGGTGTAAACAAGCTTACAGGGGAGATACTTAACCTTCGTAAGAGAGCAGACCTTTTAAAGATATCCTTAAGGCCGGGCTCATTCCTGTAATCCCAGCACTTTGGGAGGCCGAGACAGGCGGATCATGAGGTCAGGAGATCGAGACCATTCTGGCTAACACAGTGAAACTCCGTCTCTACTAAAAATACAAAAAAATTAGCCGGGCATGGTGACGGGCGCCTGTAGTCCCAGCTATTCAGGAGGCTGAAGCAGGAGAAAGGCGTGAACCCGAGAGGCGGAGCTTGTAGTGAGCCGAGACCACGCCACTGCACTCCAGCCTGGGCGACAGAGCGAGATTCCATCTCAAAAAAAAAAAAAAAAAAAAAAGATATCCTCAAGATTCTTCTATGGTACAATTAACATGAAAAGATGGTGTTCATAACAGGCTCGAGTTACTATTTGTACTTGAAATTGATACAATTGCACACATCTCCTAAATGCCACGTAAGGGACTTCCAGGTCGCCAAGGTAATGACAGCCACAAAAACTCAAATCTCCCAATGCATCCTCCAAAAACTACACGGGTCAACAAGAAGAACAAAAGCAACCACACAAATCCCATACACCTTTCACGTGACTGGAAATAAGAGACACTGTAAACATCAAATTACCAAATTCTGGAGTTCCCACCCAGAACTTTGATAAAGAGCAAGGGGATAAGATGGGCCCAAAAGCCAGTGAAGGCAAAAGTCGAGCATGGAGAGTTTAGGAATCAATTACAATTACCTGAAGAAAGAGAAAGTACATCCTACAGGGGAGGAAAATACTAAAAATGAATCCAGAAAGACCGGAATGTGGACTAGAAGGAAGTGATTTAAAGGCAGGCAGAGGCAGCATTAGAAAATATGCAGGGGAGGGAGGGAGAAGCCAGATGTGGGCATTTAGGATTCTGCAAAACAAAAAATAATGATGCATCCAAGGATCCTCAACTCCTCCCGCCCCTCCCCCAAAAAAGTCATACAGAAACTGTACTACGCTGCACTGACAGAAGAGGGAGCTCTTGAACTAAAAATCACACGAAGCACTCAATACGGAGATGTAAGCGGTCGTCATCTGTAGGAGACTATGAAAGAAGAAAAACGGAAATGAGAATACAGAGTTCAGCGGGTAAAACTTAGCCCAAAATCCCAGCCATAAGGTGGAGGGGGAGGAACTGTCTCAAAACACTACAAACTGAATTAAAAACCTCACGATGCATCTGAAAAATATCCTCACCGCTTGTAAATGAAAAGATCAAATAACTTACTGTAAGGGCAAGAGAGACAGTTGTCAGTCTTCTCAAAAACAACCTAGAAGGTGGGGCAAGGATGGAGCAGCAGTTTTATTAAATTCAAAGATTTTATATCTAGCGAAGCAGACCCTCAAAAATCAGAGGTACAGAATAAGAGTTTAAAATATGGAATAATTGAGTGATATGCCCACAGGCACCTCTGAAGGAATCTTCTAGAGAATTAAGTTTATCCAACCAAGAGATGACTGGGGACTATTTGGCAAATTTTGGACCTAAATTAAGTGTGTAACTAAGGTTAGGAGAATCATACATAGATTATATATGTTTTGTCAACTACAATATGATAGGAAACAAAAGAAGGAAAGACAAAACCAGAAAAAGCTCAATGATGGTTGTAGAGGCAACAGGTGGGAGTCAAGAGACACCATTAACAACTGAAAAACCAAATGGTAAAAGTTAGTAAGAGACTAATAGGATTTTTAAAGGTAATGAGTACAAAGGTACCCATTAGACTAAAAATGCGAATTTCTTATATATAAAAAGAAATTAAATGAATATAGAAAATGTACCATGTCGAAAGACAAGTACAGCAAGTAAAACATAATACACATTGCATTTATTACACAAGATATTATACATATTGGACACATAAATAAAAGTGAATGGGTTTATGAAAATAAAAAATTTTCAATTTGGTTTAAAAACAAAGATCCAACTATATGTTATATATAAGAGGCATACTTTTAAAAAGAGTGTATTAGTCCATTCTCACGCTGCTATGAAGAACTGCCCGAGACTGGGTAATTTATAAAAGGAAAGAGGTTCAATTGGCTCACAGTTCCACATGGCTGGAGCGGCCTCAGGAAACTTACAATCACAGCAAAAGATGATGCAAACACTTCCTTCTTCACATGGCGACAGGAGAGAGAAGTGCCAAGCAAAGCGGGAGAAGCCCCTTATAAAACCATCAGATCTCGTGAGAACTCACTATCATGAAAACAGTATGGGGGAAATTGTCCCCATGATTTAATTTTCTCCACCTGGTCCCACCCTTGACACATGGGGATTATTACAATTCAAGGTGAGAACTGGATGGGGACACAGCCAAACCATATCAAAGAGATTCAGAAAGCCTAAAACTAAAAGGACAGCAAAGATATATGAGGCAAATGGAAATAATAAAACAAGTATTGCAATCTTGATATCAAAGTAGAATAAGTATAATTTAAGAAAAAACATTATGACACTTTCTAATGCTAAAAATCACATTCCACAATAAAAATATAACCGTAATGAATACTAGAGCACCAAACAAGACTACAACCGCCTTTACAGGATAGGAAATATAGGCCAGGTTTGATGGCTCACACCTGTAATCCTAGCAATTTGGGAAGCCAAGACTGGCGGATCACTTGAGGTCAGGAGTTCAAGACCAGCCTGGCCAACATGACAAAACCCTATATCTACTAAAACACAAAAATTAGCCAGGCGTGGTGGTGCCTGCCTATAGTCTCAGCTATTCGGGACGCTGAGGCACAAGGATTGCTTGAACCCAGGAGGCGGGGATTGCAGTGAGCCGAGAACGCAACACTCCACTCCAGCCTGGACAACAGAGTGAAACTCTGTCACACACACACACACACACACACACACGCGCACAAGAAAGAAATTGCAGGAAATATAGATGAAAACACTAAGAATAGTGTGTTGACCACACCGCTGTCAGTACAAGAGAATCCAGATAGACAAAAAATAAGGACACAGAAGCCCTAAACAACATAATCAATTTCCTTGACAAATCAATTTGTCACTGATATGGTTTGCATTTGTGTCCCCACCCAAATCTCATGTCAAACTGTAATCCCCAATGTTGGAGGAAGAGCCTGGGGGAGGTGACTGAATTGTGGGGGAGGATTCCCCCTTGCTGTTCTCGTGATAGTGAGTGAGTTCTCAGGAGATCTGGTTGTTTGAAGGTATGCAGCACCTCCCCCTTTACCCTCTTCCTCCTGCTTCAGTCACGCAGGACACGCTGGCTTCCCCTTCACCTTCTACCATGATTGTAAGTTTCCTGAGGCCTCCCCAGCCGTGCAGGACACGCCTGCTTCCCCTTTGCCTTCTGCCATGATTGTAAGTTTTCTGAGGCTTCCCCAGCCGTGCTTCCTGTACAACCTGTGGAACCATGAGTCAATTAAACTTATTGTCTTTATAAATTACCTAGTCTCAGGTCGTTCTTCATAGCAATGTGACAGCAGACTAATTCAGTCACACGTCATACTTTTTCCTTGAATTCCCTTATAATAGATAGGGAATCTACTACACTTTCTCCGTAAGTACACACATAGACTTTCCATGAAAATTGGTCACGAGTTAGGTGATAATCAATGCATTTCATAAAACAGAAATATTACAAATAAATATTTTCTGATCACAGTCTAATAAAACTGGAAAATAATGTTAAAAATCTTTTTAAAAGTAAAGCAATAGAAATTCAAAAAATGTACATGCGATCATTAAAACACTAAATACCAGGCTGGGCATGATGGCTCATACCTGTAATCCCAGCACTTTGGGAGGTCGAGGTGGGAGGATCACCTGAGGTCAGAAGTTTGAGACCAGCCTGGCCAACATGGTGAAACCCCATCTCTACTAAAATTACAAAAATTAGCTGGGCATGGTGGTGCACACCTGTAGTCCCAGCTACTCGAGAAGCTGAGGTGGAAGAATCACTTGAATCTGGAAGGCAGAGGTTGCAGTGAGCTGAGATCGTACTACTGTGCTCCAGCCTGGGTGACAGAGCGAGATTTCATGTGAAAAAATAAACAAACAAACAAAAAACACTACATAATAGAATTTATGAGACATATTTAAAATAGTGATCAGACTGAAAATTCATAGCCTTTATTATTTTAATAAAAATGAAAAATTAAAATTTTAAAATTCTAAGCTCAAAAAACTAGCAGAAGAACAACAGCAAAACCACAAGAAAGGGAAAAATAAAGTTAGATGTAGAAATAAATGAGGTAGATCAAATTAATCAAAATTTTGGGTCTTTTTTAAAAAATAGGATAATCACAAGCTAAACTTAATCAAAGAGTGAGAAAGCACAAATATTCCAAGTAAGAATGGCAGGATTCAGATGAAGGCTTAGCTACAGTTATCAAGACTGTGTGGTATTAGCAAAGGAATTGACACATAAACCAATAGAACAGAATAGAGACCCAGAAAGAGACCTGCACAAATACACCCAACTGATATTTGACAGAAATGCCAAAATTAATTCAAGATAGCTTTGTTGAAAGATAGCCTTTTCAACAATTGGTGCTAGAGTGATCGGACATCCATAGGCAAAAAAAAAGAAAGAAAAGAAAAGAAAAGAAAAAAAAAACTTCCACGGAAGTCTTCTCCACACCTGCAAAAACTAACTCGGAATGGACAATGGGCTTAAAACATAGGAGAAAATTTGGGAACTAGGGCTAGGCAAAAGGTTCTTAGACTTAACACCTAAAGCACAATACATAAAAGGAAAAATGGGTAGTTTCCATCAAAATTAAAATCTTTGCTCTGTGAAAGACTCTGTTAACAGGATGCAAAAGAAGATACAAAGTAGGAGAAAATATTTGCAAATCACCTATCAGACAAATGACTGGTATTTAGGATATAAAAAGAATCCTCAAAGCTTAATAAAAAATAATCCAATTAGAAAATGGACAAAGGACTCCAACAGGTAATTCTCCAAAGAGAATATACAGATGGCAATAAACACATGCAAAGGTGTTCAACATCATTAGCCAATTAGAGAAATACAAATTTAAACCACAATTAGATAACATTACACACCCATCAGGAGAGCTAAAATAAAAAATAGTGAGAACACCAAATGCTGATAAGGATGTGGAGAAATGGGATCATCCATACATCGCTGGTGGGAATATAAAGCACAGCTACTTTGACAGATTCTTTAAAAGCTAAACATGTAGTTACCATACAACCCAGCAATTGCATTCCTAGGCATTTATCTCAAAGAAATGAAAATCTGTGACTACACAAAAACCTGAACACAAATGTTTATAGACATTTTATATGTAATTGCCAAGAACTAGAAACATCCAGATATCCTTCAATGTATAAAGGCCTAAACAAACTGTAGCACATTCATTCCATGGCACATCACTCAACAATAAAAAGAAATAAGCTCTTAATACGTGCAACAATCTAGATGAATCGCAAGACAATTATGCTGAGTCAAAGAAGCCAATTTAAAAGATAATTTATTGTATGATTCCAATTATATAATGTTCTTGATATGATAAAGATTATAGACATAGAGAAAAGATTAGTGGTTGCAAAGAGTCAAAGAAGGTGTAGGGGAGGGGAGGAAGTGAGTGTGGCTAAAAAGGGCATCCTGAGGCACACCCTGGAGGTGAGGGACATGTTCTGTATCTTAATTGTGCCAACATCAAGTATCCTGGCTGTGATACTCTGCTATAGTTTTCAAGATGTTACCATTGAGAAAAATGGCTCAAAGGGTGCATAGATCATCTCTCTGTATTAGTTCTTACAACTGCATGTGAATCAACAGTTGTCTTGAAATAGAAAGTTTAATTTTTTTAAAAATGCAATGTGCAAAGGAGTATTTATAGTAGCTGCCTTTTGTGTAAGAAAAAAAGGGGGAAATAAGAAAATATACATGTATCTGCTTATCTCAGCAAAGAAACACAAAACAGAGAAGGGGATAATAAGGAGAGTGGTTACCCATGTGTGAGGAGGGATGGGGGCAGTGACACGTCTCTGGATCTAACTTTTTTGCATAGTTTTGATTTTTTATAAACATGTTAATGTTTTCCATCCTAAAAGAAATTAACAAGGATGGGGAGAGACCCTAAAGTAGAACACAAGGAAAAACAAAAGAGCCTAATTATATTTTATTTCCAAGAATAGCATAACCAGAGAGAAAGGGGGTGGAGATTAACCCAAAAGGCTTATGAACACAGTATTTTGATTATCTGCCCTCAGGCTAAAGAAAAAATGCTATAAACAAATATTGAACTCTAGTTGGTAGGTTTGCTTTCTTCAGTGGCATAGGTTAACTCTTATTTCATTACTTTATAAATATTTTAGGATTTAGACAATAATATACTCAGGAAAATTTCTCCATGTTGGAAAATAAAGTGTCATATATGGAAAGATGAAAGGCTAGGAGGAACCCTGTGATGTTGGACTAGAATTGGTATCACCACGAATGCACGGTTTTACACACATCCATGAATGCGGATGTTTAGAAGTAGGTGTAGATATAAATGTGTTTGTGTATCTATGAATGTATCCTCACACATGCATTGCTTAGCTGCTTCTACTAAGGGAGAGAGTGACTAGAAGCGATGGCATACCCCTCGCAAAGAAGAAACCATTCTCTGCTGAAAGGAGCCGGGGCTCATTAGAGATTTATCTAATTCCAGGGCTGGTAAGAGGAAGTGGAAGGCAACTTTGGGACATTTTGTTGCGCCAGAAAAAAGGAAGTGCTCAGAGAATGATGGGTGAAATGAACCACTAATAACAACAACGTGAATGAATCTCAAAATCACGATAATGAGTGAAATCATCCTTATATAAAAGAATGCATATTGCACATGTTCCATTTAGATGAAGTGCTAGAACAGGTAAAACTAATCTATGGTGAGAACAAAATCAGAACAGTGGTTGCTGCTGAAGATGTTGGGGCAAGAACTGGTTAGAAAGGAACATGAAAGAACTTTCTGGACTGGCTGCAACGCTCTACAACTTGATAGGGGTTTGAGTCACACAGGTGCATGAACTGGTCAAAGCTTGTTCGATGGTACACTTACTATGTTTACCTTGCACTGTAAGGAAGTTTTACCGAGTGAAAGAACTGTAAATAAATGTTAAAGTCTAGACACTATCATGCCTGCCAAAGTGTTTATGAATGAAGTGTGCTGACATCTACAACTTAATTTGAAATGCAATTTAAACAGAAGATGCATTGCTGGGTGGACAGCTGAACAGATCTGTGATAAAGACAGCATGACAAAATGTTCATTAAAGAACCTAGGTGATAGGTACATGAGTGTTCATTGAAAAAAAATCTGTTAACTTTCTCTATGTTTGAAGTTTTTCATAATAAAATGTTGTGGAAAAATATGATGGGGATTTGTCAAAAAGACACAGTAGCCATATTGAAAGCCCATTGGCCAAATCTGTGACAATATAACTACCAAAATAACTAGGTTATAAACCACTGGACAAATATATAACCCAATGAATGTAACTCAGTCAACAAAATCTAGTCAATGGAACTCACTGGGTAGGAATCCATGAGTCCGTATGGGGATAAACGAATCAACGAGTAAATAAATAAATGTAAGAAAGCAAAAGCTTTCCAATTTGGTACAGATTACTAAACGATAAATAAATTTAGAGAAAAATCACCATCTGGCATGCATTATAATAATTGATTCAGACAAGAATTATCAATGGATGCTAAAACAAGGGGTAAAAGTTTAATGAAATACAAGCTACTTACATAGACCTAACCTATTTTTCCACAAAATGCTAATTAATTAAGAAGAGAATAAACAATAACTTTACACTGGAGAAACCTAGCAGATACCATCCTAACCAATGATCAAAGTTAACAATCCCAGTAAAGGGGCAGGCAACCATGCACCTTCTAATACGATGCACTAAGAACAAACTCAGTGTCGCTTCTGTGGTGTTCCTGCCAAAATTGCATATCCTGAATCTAGTCCTAAGGAAACATCTGACAAACCTCACACAAAGGACAGTCTACAGAATAACTGGCCTGTATGCTTCAAAAATGGCAAGGTCATGAAAGACAAAGAAAGACTGAAGAATTGGTTGATGGTGATTACAGAGACATGGAAACTAAATATAATGTGAGATTCTGGATTGGATCCTAGAACAGATTATTGTTTTTATTATTATATTCTGCTATAAAGGATATTGTTGGTGGCAGGAATAAAGTCTACAGATTGGATAATGCTATTGCATTGGTACTATTTTCCTGACTTTGATCGTTGCACTGGGTTATGCAAGAGGATATCCTAGTTCTCAGGATATACACATTGAAGTGTTTAGGGTTAATGGGGCATCATGTCTGAAACTTACTTTCAAATGGTTCAGTCGTGCACATGCACACACACAGAATAAGGCAGATATGATAAAATGTTAACATCGGGGGAATCTGGGTGAAGGGCATATGGGATTTCTTCATTTTATTCCTACAACTTTTCTGAAATCTTGAAATGACTTAAAAATAAAACATTAATAAAAAATCAAATGCTATATAATGTCAGAATTCTCTATTCTTTCCTGGTCCAAAATGGGGGAGGTTCTACTGACTCAGAAATCTCTAAAGATTACAAACTTCCGTGGCCATTTGACACTCGCTGGAGCATCAACATTCAAGGCACTTACCAGGAGCTAACCAGCCACTGCAACCTGTGGAGTAGGTAGGTGATGCTCTTGGGCTGAAGAACGAGGTTGTTTCATACATTACTCTGGCCAATTCCAACAGATTGTTGCTGACAGAGCTCTGGGTTCTCTCAAAGAGAGTGCCAAGGAACAGACCTGACAGCTGCCTCCCCCTCCCAGTTCTGGAACCACCATCAAAGATGCAATTAATAATCCAAGGGCGAGACTCCTTTTTCTCACACAGTCTCAGATATGAATCAGCCCCAAAGTGTTAATAGATCAACAGTTATCTCTAATACCAAATACAATTTGCATTTGAGATGACATCTGCAATATTTTAAAAGCCAACGTCTAAAACAACAAACTTGGCAGTTTTTCTGAGTAGCAATTAACACAGTGACTAATCCTATCAAGGAGATAGTAATTGGCATGGAGACATCCTTCTCACACCAGCGGCAGGTTGAAAAACTTAATCTTAACCTCTTTTTAACAGTGTAGACTCTAGAGCATCTCTGCATATCAAGGAAACTAAAGCAATTATTAAGGACAAGGGTAATTACCCTACAGTTTCAACAACAATGAAAAAAATAGAAGTATTCAAACAACAATCACATAGGAGAAAGCGGGGGATGGGAGCTTGAAGCGTGGTTAAAGGCTATTTCTGTATCATGGTCAGACCAGGAACAGACTATGGTGTCTCCATGGCCCCACCCAAGACAGAGTCAGCCACAGCCCCATGCCAGCCAGTCTGCCCAGCAATGGTCACTCTGGCACATAGCTTTCTATACGAAGGGCTCAAGTGCTGATCTAGTCAAGTAGGAGGTCCCAAGGATTTGACATGTGAAACACTTTACACATATCATCAAGCTGGTTCCTTCGACATCATCAGAACACACTATATTTACTCTCAACCCACGTAGTCAAGTTATTCTCCCCAAGTATGATGCCTTTCCCCAGAATCTGTCTAAAGCCTCCCCAACCTTCAAGGCTCAGCTATGATTCTAGGAAACAATCCCAACCCACAGCAGCCCTCAGTGAACACTGAGCAATTTAAGCGCCTCTCCTCTGACCCACAGGAGCAAAACACAGAGGTGCACGTGTTGACTCATTGCTTCCTGTGGGCTGTCTTGATTTGCACCTTCAAAACAATCACATGGTTTTCAAGAGCCAAGTCCCTGCCCTATGCAGCTTTCACATCACCTAGCACAGGAGTAGACAAACAGGTAAAATTCTGGCAACAATTCCACAGCATCTCAGATGCTCAACAAGGTACCCAATACTCAACAGCGTAAAGGGAGAAAGAGGCTCTTGGTGTGTGTGTGCATTGTGACTGACCTGATCATTGCAGAATTTTCAGTGGAGTACGTGATATGTGTTTACCAAATGAATAAACAAATGGATGAATGAATTCACAATGAACAAACCAAAGAACAAACCAACCTTTGTGAGCCTGGACCAGTTTGTCTGAGAGGTTAGCAAGTGTATCCAGTAAGGTCAAGGCAATGGACAAGATGTCTGCACAAGCCAGCTGGCTTCTCCCAGAAAGCACTGCCTGACGTAAGCCCGGTCTACACCTGCAATGCTGCCCAGCTGCCTGGAGGGTGTGCTGTTTGGCACAAGAGGAGCAAGCACAGAGAGAGAGGCTTCCAGCTTGGAAGGGATGTGTTAACCTTTTTAAAGTAGATGACGTGGCACTTTATTGAGCATGGAAACTTCTTACCCATATGCTGTAATCAAACCTTAGTTATAACCCTGGTTTTGCTGGGCAGCAGAATGAGGGACTTACTAATGGAGGAAAGCTAGTGGGCACTTAGCTTTCAAATGCCTAGGAGAGGTAGCAGGGCCCCAAACACTAAAGGAAGAGAAGAGCTCTTATTTCAGGAAGACTGGAGAGATAAAGGCAAGTCTCAGATCCAAAAGGTACCAGAAGCTTGGAATAGACAATACCATACCATAAGGAGAAGCACAGAGCTGGTGATTTGGTCACAAGAAATAAGGGAGGGGCACCTGGGTCAAGGCCACGACTGGACCAGCCACTGGTCTCATGACCCAGGATCCTGCAATGTACCGCTTTAGAAATAGGGTTGATCCCAGATCCACCCATTAGAGGTAGAACAGGGCTCCAAGGTCAGCTTTCAGTTGTTGGTGATTGTGTCGGTTGGAGAAACAGAGAGAATATTTTCAGGTGGTATATACATTTTTATCAGGATGAATTCAGTTTTTTAAAACAAGAAAACATTCAATGACCGATTTTCCTCCTGAATTTGTAATATAATACGATAGAAGAGATGTGTCCTTTTCTTTCCACATTCATTTTATATAGATCTCCCTGTCAGTGTCAGCAACCCAGCCCTTAACATGCCCACTGGGTATCATTGGTGTTATCCAGCGATATCATCTAATGTAAACATGTCTCCTCTTCCAAGCGGGTGGAAAGCCCCAGGAGGGTGGGGGGGAGCTAGGTCTTATTCATCACTAAGCCCTGTTGAGCGCCTAGTAAAGTGTCAGTACAAGATGCTACTCAACGGATGCTGATTGTTGATAATTATATAACAGATATAATGCAAGTAAGTCAGCAAAGAAATTCCTCTAGGAGGCCAGTACCAGGGCTAGACACTCCTCAGCTAATAAAGTGTTTAATTTTTACAAAAGTGCATTTCCCTCTCAGGAGACTAGGAAAGCAGCATTGCAGTTCCCAACTCCTACCAACAGCCACATGTTTCTGAATGAGATGGGGCACTTAGAGGAAGCAGGCTGGGGATGGGGTGTACAATCCATGGAGACTGTGTCCATGTGGGAAGCAGCATTTGGGTCAGAATTTGGAAACCAAGGATTTAAGAACAGTCATTAAAAAGCACGCTTCTGTGCCATGTGTACTCCCTCAGACTGACAAAATTTAAGCATTGACACTAGCTAATGTTGGTAAAAATGTGAAGCAACAGAGGCTCCCACATTACAGAAGGAGTGAGAACAGAATCAATGCCTTTGGAAAACTACTTGACAAGTTCAACAAATGAGAAACAATCTAAATGCCCATCCAAATACAAACAGATAAATATCCTGTGATATATTTATACAATGGAATAGTACACACCAGTGAAAATAAATTTAGAGTTACAAACATCCACAAAGATGAATCTCATGAAAACACACTGGAGAAAAACACATAACTCGAACACACAAAAAAGGATTCAGTAAACTAGCAGAATATAAAACTGGCACTCAGAAATCAATACTATAAAGAAACTCCCATGTAGAATAGCAACAACAAAGATAAACTATTTAGGAATAAATTTAGTCAGGTATGTGCAAAACCTCCATGAGAAAACTTTTTAAAACTAAATAACACAAAAGTATTCCTCGACAAATGGGAAGACATAAATTCTTCTTGGATGAGACAACTCAATATCATCACAATGCCAGTTCTCCCTAAGTTAATTTATAAATGTAATGCAATTTTATGGAGCTAGACAAATTGACACTATAGTTCATGTCGGAAAATTAACCTTCAAGAATAGCCAGGGACACAGAAAAGTCTCAATGGGAACATAAGCCCTACCAGACATTAAAAATACTACAAAGCCTTCATAATTAAAACAGTGTATCCTGGTGTATGAGTTGACAGAGAAGTGGAGTAGAAGTCCAGACAAGCCCCAACCACATTTGGAAATTTAGTATATGATAAAGGTGGCCTCTAAAATTACTGGAGAAAACAGATGCTTTTAAATAAATGCTGCTGGAACAACTAAATAACAATTTTTAAAAATTAAATCCATTATCTCCTACCAAGCACAATAATGAATTCCAAATGAATCAAAGGTTAAATGTAAGAAAAAAAAAAATGAAACCATACAAGTACTAGAAGAAAATTGGGTTAATTTCTTTTTGACCTGGATGTAGGAAGAGGTTTTCTTACTATGACTCAAAAATATGCATGCAGTAAAAGAAAAGATTGATGAATAGGACTACACAGAAATAAAAAGTTTTTTCACAGAAGACACATCTGATATTCAAAGACACAAAAAGGTTGAAAGTAAAAGCACGAAAATAAATATGTCATGCAAACACAAAGTTGGAATGGTTATACCACGTCAGATACAACAGACTTTAAAAGAATGTTACAAGAGATAGAAGGACATTCCATAAAAATAAAAGGGTCAGTCTCTCAGGAAGATATAACAATTATAAACACAATGAACCTAATAACAGAGCACCAAAATACATGAAGAAAAAAATGGATAGAAATGAAGATAAAGGTAGACCATCCAATAATAGTATTTGGAGGCCGGGCATGGTGGCTCATGCCTGTAATCTCAACACTTTGGGAGGCGAGGTGGGTGGATCACCTGAGGTCATCAGGAGTTCAAGAACAGCCTGACCAACTTAGTGAAACCCCATCTCTACTAAAAATACAAAAATAGCTGGGCATGGTGGCACATGCCTGTAATCCCAGCTACTTGGGAGGTAAGGCAGGAGAATCGTTTGAACCCAGGAGGCAGAGGTTGCAGTGAGCTGAGAGCACGACATTGCAATCCAACCTGGGCAACAAGAATGAAACTCTGGGCCGAGCGTGATGGCTCACGCCTGCAATCCCAGCACTTTGGGAGGCCGAGGCAGGCGGATCACGAGGTCAGGAGATCGAGACCATCCTGGCTAACACGGTGAAACCCTGCCTCTACTAAAAATACAAAAAAGTTAGCCAGGTGTGGTGGTGGGCGCCTGTAGTCCCAGCTACTCAGGAGGCTGAGGCAGGAGAATGGCGTGAACCTGGGAGGTGGAGTTTGCAGTGAGCCAAGATTGCGCCACTGCACTCCAGCCTGGGCGACAGAGCAAGACTCCGTCTCAAAAAAAAAAAAAAAAAGAAAGAAACTACTCAAAATAATAATAATAATAGTATTTGGGACTCTAATAGTCCAGGTTCAATAATAGATAGAACAACTAGATAGAATATTGGCAAGAAGGCAAAAGATCTGAACTACACTATAAAACAACAAACTAACATATGTTTCTAGAGCACTCTACCCAAGAATAGTATACACATTATTCTTAAGGGTACATGGAACATTATCCAGGATAGACCATCTGCAAGGCCATAAAACATACCTCAATAAATGTAAAAGGATAGAAATAATACAAAGTATGTCTTCCAACCACAATGAAATGAAATTAGACATCAGTAGCAAAAAAATAATGGGAGAAACTCACAAATATGTATAAATTAAACAACACATTCTTACATAACCAATGCATTAAAGAAGAATCAAATGGGAAATCAGAAAATACAAGTATTGGTAAACATGAAGACACAACATACCAAAACTTATGGGATACTATGAAACTTCTTCTCTCCCAAAAATATAAAAGTGAGAAAAAAATAAGAAAGAAAAATCTCAAATGAATAACCTAATACTCCACCTTAAGACTGGAAAAAGAGGCACAAACTAATCCAAAAGTAAGCAGAAGTTAGAAAATAATAAATATTGCAGTGGAAGTTAATGACGTGAGAACAGAAAAATAAAGAAAATTGATGAAACAAAAAGTTCATTCTTTGAAAATGTCAAAATCTGGCAAATCTTTAGACTGACCAAGAAAAAGAAAAAAAGAAAACTCAAATAACTAGAGGCAAAAATGAGAACAGGGACAGTATTATCAACTGTACAGAAATGAAAATGACTACAAAGGAATACTATGAACTATACACCAACAAATTAGATAGCTTAGATGAACAAATTCCTATAAAGATCCCAAACTATTAAAACCAACTCAATAAAAAAAAGATGGTCTGAATATATTAATAACTGTAACAAATGAAAAGACTGAATTGGCAATTTAAAAAAAAACTACCCACAAAGCAAAACCCATGTCCAGGTCGCTTTACCACTGAATTCTACCAAACATGTAAATAACAATGAATGTGATTCTTCACAAACTCTTTCAAAAAATATGAGGAGAGAATATGTTCCAATTCACTTTATGAAACCTGTATTACTCTGGCACCAAAACCAAACAAAAACATTATAAGAAAATTACTCACCAATACCTCTTACGGGTATGGATACAAAAATCCTCAACAAAATACTAGTGAACTGAATCCAGCAACATGTAAAAGGAATTACATACCATGACCACGTGAGACTTATCCCAGGAAGTCAAGGTTGGTTCAACATCTGAAAATCAACTAAGTTATACATCATATCAATTAATAGACTAAAAAACAGAATTCACATGATCATCTCAATAGACGCTGAAAAAGAATTTGACTAAATCCTCACGCTTAAACATCCAACTAGAAGAAAACTTCCTCAACCTAATAAAGGACACCTACAAATATCCCACAGCTAACAACACACTTAATGATGAAAGACTGGCTGGCTTTCTCCTAGGGCAGGAACAAGATAAGAATGTCTACTTTTACTCCTATTCAATATTGTTCTGGAATTTCTAGCCAGGGCAACTAGGCAAGAAACATAAATAAAAGACCTCCAGGTTGGAAAGGAAGAAGTAAAACTACATTCACAGATGAGATGATCTTTTATTTAGAAAATAGTGGGGGATCCACTAAAAAACACCGTGAGAACTAATGGACAAGTTCAGCAAGGCTGCAGGTTACAAGATCAATATATAAAAATAATTGTGTTTTTACCCAATTGCAATAAATAATCTGGAAGTGAAACTAAGAAAACAATTGCATTCACAATTTAATAAAAAATGATAAACTATTTGGGAATAATTATAAGAAGAGAAGTCCAAAACTTACACTGCAAAAACTATCAAACATGGTTGAAACAAATTAAAGAAGACCTAAATAAATGGAAAAACATCAATGTTCATGGATCAGAAAACCTAACATCATTAAGATGGCAGTACTCTCCAAACTGCTCTACAGACTCAATTCAATCTCTGTGAGAATTCCAGCTGACTGCTTTGTAGATATTGTCAAGCTGATTCTAAAATTCATATGAAACTGTAAGAGACACAGAATAGCCAAAACAATACTAAGAAAAGAACAAAGTAGGAGGATTCACACTTTCTGAATTCAAAATTTACTACAAAGCAATGGTAATCAAGACAATGTGGTACTAGCACAAAGACAGACGTACAGATCAATAGAATAGAAAAGAGAGCCTAGAAATAAACCCATACAGCTGTCATCAATTGACTTTTGACAATGGCACCAAAACCATTCAACTGGGAAAAAAATAGTCTTTTCAACAAATGAAGCTGGGATAACTAGCTAGTCACATGCAAAAGAATGAAATTGAACCCTTACCTCATACCATATACAAAAATAAACTCAAAACAGATGGATGAAAGAGCTAAAACTGTAAAATTCTTAGAAGAAAACATAGGTATAAACATTCACGGCCTTGGATTGGCAAAGCATTTTTTAGATATGACACCAAAAGCATGAACAACAAAATAAAAAATGGATACACTGGGCTTCTTCAAAACAAAGAACTTTTGTGCTTCAAAGGATACCATAAAAAATTGAAACTGTGGAACAGGATAAAATATTTGCAAATTGTATACCTGATAAAGAACATATATCTAGAATATATAAAGAACTCTTACAGCTTAATAATAAAAAGGACAGGTAATCCAATTTAAAAATAGGCAAAGACTCTGAATAGACATTTCTCTAAGGAAGAAATACAAATGGAAAATATACAAACATACACACAAAGACGCTTGACATTATCAGCTATCAGGGAGAGTCACATCAAAACCATAATGAGATGACACTTTATACCCAGGAGGAAGATGAGAATCTAAAAGTCAGATAATAAGAAGTGTTGACAGAGAACCTAGAACCCTCATACCCCGCTGATAAGAATGTAAACTCGTGTGGCCACTTTGGAAAATGGTCTAGGTCTAATAGTTCCTCAAGTAATTAAACACAGAGTTACCATGTGACCCAGCAATTTTACTCAGGTGGATACCCAAAAAAGAAATGAAAAACAAAATGTCTACACAAAAACATGTGCACAAATGTTTATAGCATCATGATTAATAATAGCCAAATGAGTTATATCCATATAATGAACCCAAATGAGTTATATCCCTATAAGGAAATATTATTTAGTCATAAAAAGGAATGAAGCACTGATACATGCTACAAGGTGGATGAACCTTAAAAACATGATGCTAAATGAAAGAAACCAGTTACCAAAGGCCACATATACAATTTCATTCTTACAAAGGTCTAGAACAGAGAAAGCTATAGAGACTGTAAGTGGATTCATGGTTGCAGACGGCTGGTGGTGGGGAGTGGGGATGGGGAGATAGTGAAGTGATGGCTACAAAATATGGCATTTCTTTTTGAGGTGATGAAAATGTTTAAAATCCATGGGGGCACATTTCTGTGAATACACTAAAAACCACTCTAAATGGTGACTTGTACAGTATGTGAACTATATCACAATAGAGCTGTTTCTCAAAATTTTTAACTTTTAAGCCTGATGAGAAACAAGATATTCACCCAGTCCCCAAGTACCACCTCATGAGATACTTACTAATTAGAAAAAATAAACAATACTTTCCAGTAGAGAAACCTGGCAGACAACCACCTTAATTGAGCGATGAGTTAACGCCAACCAGCAACGCGCAAATCTCCTGATACAAGGTACTGAGAAGGACAGAACACAGCTTCCGTAGTATTTTGGACAACACCTTTGTAATCTAATCTAACTATGCGGAACCTCAGACAAACCAGAACTGAGGGACATTCTGCAAAATATCAGGCCTATACTCATCAAAAATGTCTGATTCAAGAAAGAAAAAGAAAGACGGCAGAACTCTTTCAGATTAAGAAACTGGACCTAAATGCAACCTATGGTCCCAGATTGAATCCGGAACCAAAACTCAAACAACCATTTGTTTTCCATTTGCTATAAAGAACATTACTGGAACAATTATTGAAACTTCTCTAAGGGATGAGGATAAAATAATAATAGTATCACATTGATGTTAATTTCCTGACTTTGATATTTGTACTGTGGTTATGTATAAGACGTGGTTATGTACAAGAATGTCCTTGGTCTTAAAAATACAGTGAAGTATTTAGAGGTAAGAAGTTTCATGTCTTCCTCCGTCTCAAAAAAAAAAAAAAAAAAAGAAGTTTCATGTCTTCAATGTATTCTCAAATGTTTCAAAAGAGTGTTAAAATGTTACATATGTACACCATTTCTTATATATACACACACCCACACACACAGAGAATAATTAAGTATATATATAGTGAAATGTGAACAACTATGAAATCTGGCGAATGATATACAAATGGTACTTGTATGTTTTAAAAAACTTTTCAACTTTCTGAAATTGTTTCAAATAAAAATTTTAATTAAAAAAGTATGCTTGCAGTACAATGTCGTTTATATAAAAGTTCTGAAGCAGATGAAAGAAAATTATCCTCATCTATATACACATGCAGCAAAGGCGTATAAACATTCAGGACAGTGGTTACCTCTGGGGAGGATGGGGCCAGGTATGCAATAACTGTGTTTTATTTCTCAAGCTGGTGGCGGGTATGAGGCTATCCATTTTATTGTTATTTATATTTTTGTATATCTAGAATATTGCATAATAACATTTAAAATTTAAAAACCCACTCCCCACCCTCCCTCCCCAGCCACCATCCTCCTTTCCACCAACTGCAGGACCGCACTGGGCGGCGAGTTCCCGTGCGTCCTTGGATACATTCCAGCCACCCTGAGAAACTGTCCCTGCACACACGGCTGGGTTCCCTGGAGAACAGGACCAAGGGCAGGACGTGCCCACCGCTGCCTTGGGTGGGAGGGAAGAATTCTTCCAGGCGGCAGCTGGTGCTTTTGGGAAGGACAGGGGAAGGGGGTTGTGCACCAGGCACAGGACACGGGGGCAGATGACTTTCCAGCGCTAGGGTCGGGTGCCCGTGTCTGGGAAACAGTACGCGGTCCCCACGGCTCCTTGTAGAAACAAGGGGCATTCCCAGCCCAGGGAGGCTGAGCAGCAGGCATCCTCCCTGAAGCAGGGCGGACGCCACCACCTCCACCTCGCATGGACTGAGTAACAAAAGAAGTGGCCTCTGCCTGGCTCGCTTTTACCCTCCGCTTGGAACTGACGCCCCGCTGAGCGCAGCTTGCTTCCCACGGTCAGACAGGAGGAGGAGTCTCCAGACAGGATGCCCAGCGGGTAGAGGCGTGGGGGCGGGTCCAACCGAGTCCCAGGCCTCGCCTGTCCTCTGAACAGGAGTTGGTGGGGGGATCAGTAAACAAGGAACCTTCCCTCCTTCAGCAAAGATGGAGACAGCACCCACCACGTGCCGCACAAACCTCTAGGGCTTAGGAGAGAGAAGTGGGGGGAAAAAGACAAACACCTCTGCCCTCCTGGGAGGCGGTGGAAGAGACAATAAACAAAACAAACAAGCCGGCACACAATATGGCAACTGGGAGTAAGTGCTTTGGAGAAGAAAAAGGTCAGGAGGAGGGAAGAAGAACTGGAGCCTGGGGGGCTGTGTGCTCCAGCCTGCATCCAGCGCTGCCTGCGGGGCTCCCTGCGGGCAGGGGCCTCCCCTAGCCTCACTACAGGAATGGAGCAGAGGTCTGCAGGCACCTGTTCCAAGCCAGAGGCCCAGGGTCAGGGAAGATCTGGCCAGGAAGAACTTTCAGCAAAGACTTGAAGAAACAAGGGAATCTATGGGTATCGGGAAAGATGGTCCCGAGCAAAGCCACAGCAAGAAGAGGTCCCAGAGGTGGAAGCGGCCACTCGCCTCTCAGCAGAGGCTCAAAGAAGTCAGTGTGGCAAAGGGGGTGTGAGTGATGGAGATACCCTCTGGAAATGAGACCCAAAGAGGTCTTGGGGGTTACTCAGGCTGATGTCAGGAGGACCCAGGGCTGCTGAGATGTGGAAGGGACACATTCCTGACACCGTCTGAAGTGCAGCAGCAACCCCGGTCCACGGGAGTCATCAGGGCACACACAGGTCAGCGCCCACCTTCGCAAGCAGAGGCCTCGTGTGCCACTTGCACTGCGTGATTCCAGAAGAGTCGGGGTCAGGACCAGTGAGAGGTCATGGGTGGGAGAGTGGGGGCGTGCCTAAGCTGCAAACTGTGGTGAGGCCACCTCCAGGCCCCCAATGCAGGGTCGGCAGGGACATCCTGGCTCTGCTAGGCACGCTAAGCAGGGCCTGGGGAAGTTCACACACTTGAATGAGGCACAATTCAACCTTTTATGCAAGAGAAAGGCAGGGGCAGAAACTGGATTCCTAGGTTTGGGTCACCCCGATATCCTAGAACTTACTGAGAAGATGGGACTTCCCCTGCTGTTGACTGGAATGTTTCCAGTGTCCTGAAAAGGGGCATGACCTGGATTTGAAGACCACTCTGCAATCCTCCAGCTAAATGACCTAGGGTAGGATTCCCAGCCTCTCAGAGTCTTTCTTCTCAACCAGGAAAAGGGAATGAAAAATACCCCAATTGTTGGGAGGCTTCAGTGAAATGAGTAGATAAACAAGTAAGTAGATAATGTGTGGGGGGCAGCCAATACTTTGAGTGTCCTTTCCTTCCTCCTCACCTCTCCCAAGAACATCCCACATGCAAGTTCCTAAAAAAGAGAACAGCCATCCCCCAGGTCCCAGGGAGCTGTGAGCTCCCAGCTCCTTAGGAAATGATGCTACATCCTGGTCATGAGAAATGTCCAGGCCTAACAGAACAGACGTCTCCCGAACCCTGCATGGGCCGCTGAGAGAGCATCTCTTGGTCCTTGGAAACTCCACAAACTCCTTCCTGCATGCAGCTCTGGCCACAGGTCTTGCTGATCCGGGACATGAGCTGTCTCCTCACTTTGGCCAAGTCTATCCGGTGCTTCAGAGCCCCTTGTTTGGCCTCCACCTCCCTGAGGCAATTTCAGCATCTTCTGGCCGCTGGTCCTTCCGTCCTCACATTTGACACACATGTGTGGCTTCAGCGTTCTCAGAGGGTGTCACAGTTTCATCTTCCTATGAAATGTACACTTCTGGAGTGCAAGGACCACAGTGATATTCTATTTTTCTGCATTTTCCAAGGCACATGGCATGATGCCAGATGACCCGTGTGTGTAATAATTACTTGAGAACTTGAAGATCACAAAATATATATGCATTTAAAATTCTTAATTAGAAAAAAAAATGAGTAATGTTAGATCATGAAAGTTCTGCCTTGTGTGCCAAATTTGAACTTGTTCTAGGAACATGTTTTTGTAACAGACTTTGCAAGGAACCAAGCAATTAGTGCCTTTTCATTACAACAGAGGACCCAAACTGGAATATTAAAATTGCCATTCAGTGGAATGTGCATGAAATGCTGCAGGTCTGCTGGTGAATAATTCCTGGTTATAATGACATGCTATGGACTTCAATCTTACTCCGAGACATGAGAGAAGACAGCTAAATCAACTTTGCCCATTTAAATATCATTTTAAGGTATCTAGAACCCATCTCTTTATTGCTCAACAACCCTTAGCAATTTCTTTTGCCCTCATTTATTTCTGGTTCCCAGGGGAATCCTGTCTGATTTATTGGAAATTAGTTCTTACAGCTAGTAAATGCTTTAAACTGTTTTCATATAAATCACTCCAAAATCTGTTAGCGCACTGAAGCCCGTTCAGAGTGATTTCCTTCAGCCACACTGTGCTCCACCACATCCTCTCTCCTACTAACTGGCATGTCCCATCACTGGTCGGGGGCTCCGTGGGAGCAGGCAAACAGATCTCTAAGAATGTATGTTTTCTTCACACATACTGTATTAGTCTGTTTTCACATTGCTATAAAGAACAACCTGAGACTGGATAGTTTATGAAGAAAGGAGGTTTAGTTGACTCACAGTTCTGCAGGCTTCACGGACTGGGAGGCCTCAAGAAACTTACAGTCATGGCAGAAGGCGAAGGGGAAGCAAGCACGTCTTACCAGGTGAAGCAGGAGAGAGAGAGAGAGCTAAGGGGGAAGTGCCATACACTTTTAAACCATCAATTCTCCTGAGAACTCTCACTATCATGAGAACAGCAAGGGGGAAATCTGCACCCATGATTCAATCACCTCCTGCAGGCCCCTCCTCCCATTCAATGTGAGATTTGGGCAGGGACACAAATCCAAACTGTATTGCACACTCTTTTTTTTTTTTTTTTTTTTTTTTTTTGAGATAGGGTCTCTGTTGCTCAGGCTGGAGTACAGTGGTATGATCTCGGCTCATTGCAACCTCCATCTCCGGGTTCAAGTGATACTCCTGCCTTAGCCTACTGAGAGCTGGGACTACAGATATGTGCCACTATGCCTGGCTAATTTTTGTATTTTTGGTCGAGACGGGGTTTCACCATGTTGGCCAGGCTGGTCTTGAACTCCTGACCTCAGGTGATCTGCCTGCCTTGGCCTCCCAAAGTGCTGGGATTATAGGCATGAGCCATTGCACCCAGCCCACACACTCTCTTAATTGAACCCCTTTATCCTTCCGTTGTGAGCAGTGACTGGCTAAATATAAGCACTCACAAGCTAACCTCCTCATGGGGTCAGAGTGGTCTCAGGAACAGTGCGGGCACCTGGCTGAAAGTGAGTGTGCCACGTGTGGCAGGAGAGTGTCACAGTGCCAACCACTGTTGTCTGCTGGTATCCACCTGCATCAGTAAGGACAGGTGAGGCCATGATGCAGTAACAGGAAAGCTCTACTTTCTGCTTGTGCCCCATGGTCACTACGGGCTGCTGGGGGTTTTGCCACTCCTCACTCCACTCAGTCACCAAGCCCAGGGAAGCTCAGCTCTGAATGTGCTTCCAAATAGCCAGGACAAGCAGAGAACATGGATACCAACACTTGGGCTCGGACAATCTGTGTCATGAAGTCGCACTTGTCATTTCCACTTGCATTTCACTGGCCAGAGTGCATGACTTGGTCACCCTAAACGTCAAATGGTATGAGGACGTGGGAGCTGCCATATGCCTGCAAGGTGGATGGCACAAATGTCCATCAAGCTGCCCAGCCCTTCTCTTGCACGTGCTGGACCACAGCAAACCTCGCCTGCTTCTGGGCTGGGTTAGTTGATGGCTTATGTGTGTGTTTGCTTATTTGTGTGTTTGGCTGTTTTCACTAACCAGAAACCTTCTACCTAGCCAGCAGACACCTTCCTACTCTGAAAAGTTTGACAATTTACCACGTTTTAGTCCATGAGATGTTCCATGTACTCTTTATAGGAATCAATCTCAAAAACAAATGATTGTTATCTAGATAACTGCTAGGAATAGAAAGAGAGCTCTTCAAATTGACAAAGGAGAAGGAGGGCCTTGCAGGCATAAGTGGAAAATAAAAATCACAGAATTCTAAGCCTCTTAGCAGAAGAGAAGAGCCAAATATTTCTCTTAGCCTCAAGCTGCTTCCGAGCACAGAGAAGGAGGGTCATACTGGGGGCTGCACGGCCCTCTCCTCTCCTTCCTAAGCTCTAGGCAGATGAAATATTGCAAGTCCTCTTCCTTGCCCTCTCCCTTTCAGCTTGCCACAAATAAAGGGCTATTTTCAGGAGAAATCCTCCAAGTATTGCTGTAAAACAGCAGGATATAATGCTCACCACAATAACAAATGTATGTAAAAGATCATCTGTAGAAATCACTTTTAACTGAGATATCTTTCAAAGGCAAAAATGATCTATGTGCCAAAAGACAGTGCTCATATATCTTTTGGAGAAATGAAAGGATCTCATTCAATGATTTAAAGAACAGCACCATAAAAAAAATAATTCTATGTATAAATATTTAAATGTAGTTTATTATATTCAATACCTGTCCAAATATATCCTCCGTATAGATCTTTTCCAGCTGCACTCAAAGCTGTGGACGCTAAGAACACTAGGAAGTATTAAAAACCAGTAACTAGAAAACTTGGCCATGTCTTTGGAAGACAGAGCTGTTTTTAAAACCAATGTACCCAAAAAGTAGCTACATTTTGACCAGATAGGAGGAGAGTAGGGGATTGTAAAGGGAAGGAATTTAGTAAAAGTGTTTTTTGTTTTGTCATGCTTCTAAAGGCCACATTACACGGGCCAAAAATACTTCATATTATTAGGTACAATTCTCCTTTTAATATGCATCCTTTAAATTTAGGTCACACACATCCCTACATACATGTATAGAATGCTTCCGTTCACACGTGTCTATCTACGTTATCGGTGAGATATGATGCTAAGGGCATGAAAGACAGTGAATAAAATATAGGCTACCATTGTTCTGTTGCTGTCTTCAAGAGCCCTATCATTTAGGTCTCGGAGATGGTGGGAGACGTTAATGGAAATCTGACGGCTAGCCTCAGCTTCAGGCCATCAGCCTCTTCTGTAAAATCTACCTAAACACGTAAAGGAGCACTCAGGGAGAAGAATTTTCCAAACCTCACATTCTCTTTCCATTGGGTTCTTACAGAATTCCAGACATCCAAAGTGCTCACATTCTGTCCAGCGGGGTCACATCAGAAAAGCCACTGCCTGGGCTCTCTGCATTTGGGACCAGATCTTCCGTGTGTCGCCCAAGCTTCCGCACCCCCTTCCGGGTGGGCACACATGAGTGGAAGAACTGTGTCTTCAGGGTTTGTGTCCTTCACCTCCCTGTCTATGTCCTTTCTTCCACTATCCCCTCTCCTCCCCTCATGTTTCTGATGATAGCAGATAAGTGCCACTGAAACTTAGCTGTCATCAGAAACATCTGATACAACTGGGCTGCAGTCACCTGCAGAAGTACCATCAATATCAGAAGGCATTTGGCCTTCATGGGAGACTTGGGACTTGGAAACTGACACTAGAGAGTAAATGGCTTTTTTTTTTTTTTTGAGACAGTCTCACTCTGTCGCCCGGGCTGGAGTGCAGTGGTGCAATCTCGGCTCACTGCAGCCTCCACCTCCCAGTTCAAGCAATTCTCCCTGCCTCAGGTTCCCGAGTAGCTGGGATTATAGATGCCTGCCACCACGCCCTGCTAATTTTTTTTATTTTTCAGTAGAGATGGAGTGTTGCCATATTGGCCAGACTGGTCTCGAACTCCTGACCTCAGGTGATCCTCCCACCTCAGTCTTCCAAAATGCTGGGATTACAGGTGTGAGCCACCATGCCTGGCCCAAATGACTATTTTTAAAGGACCAGCAGAAGACGCTGGTCTCCTCTAAGTTTTGATGCATGTGGGGTTTAGGGGCCTGGGATGAGCCCCTGTCCAGTACCATCTGGCTACAAGCTCTCTGCAGAGACCTTCAGAGCATGACTTAGAACCTTAGACTAAAGCTTGCCTGAGACAGATCATCCTCCAGTTCTCCTTCTTTCCTTTTCCCTCTGGTGATGCTGCATTCACTCCTCACTCCTGGGTTCAGATCCTAACCCTGCCATTGACTCATAGTGTAACTTACATAATCTCACTAGGCTCGCTCCTTCATCTGTAAAATGGGAGTCACACGTCTTACCTTGCAGGGTTGTGAGGGGGCCGTGATGCCCAGCACACACTGGCCGGCAGCGTGCACTCAGGGGCTGGGCCTGACCCCCATCATCACTGCTCCTGCAGGTGGCACTCGGCTCAATGGCTAACAGCAGCCACAAGCACAGACAGTTCCATCCAACTTGCCTCCAGCCTCAGGTTCTAGATCTAACTCAAAAATTCCCAGATTTGAGATCCCAGGCCCTCCTTTCTACAATGACGGGATTTCCACCACTGGGCTATCCGGCCTCAGTCCCTTCTCACGATGGGACTGCCCATGAAGTACTGACATGTTCCCTCCGCAGCTGCCCATGATGAATCAAGTGGTGCTATCCCAACCAGAGGCCAAGCGCCACGGCCCTCAGCCAGGTCAGACGCCATAGTGCACCAAGTTGGCTGAGGAGCTTGTCAAACCTCAACCCCAAAGTGGAGAAAGATGCAGAGGAAGAGGCTGGCTGCTACGCATGCGACATCAGTGTCAGCGTCTCAGAGACCTGATCCTGGAGTCCCAACCAGAAGAGCCAAAGAGCCAGGAGCATTGTAGCCAAGAAGACAGACAAATGCATCTTGACATGTGATTATCCAAATAATGCATCTCAGATGTGTCCAATAGCTCCTGGCAAAAGATGACACTATTCCCCTACCAGTCCCGGCCCTCAACAAGCTAATGGAAGAGGATCTCAAGAATGTCAGCCCATTTCCCAGATGGGATTTTGAGGCACAGAGAGAGGAACTTGTGTCTAATGACACAGTGAGTTCCCAGGGTTCTCAGAAAGTGAAGCCAGATCCCTTGATGCCCAGCTGTTCTGCATTGGTCTTCTCGCTGCAAGAAGGGGTCGTTCTTGGAGAAATAATGCAAGGCCTAATGTCTCCTCAGGAAGCTTATTCCTGGGGACTGCAAACTAGCAGTGCAGAAATCGTCAATGACAAAGCGTTTCCTCCCCATCCTCTGCATTTGTTACAGCACTGTGTCCTCATCCCTCACGCCTTGCAGCTGTACCAGATGTGGAGAAAATTACATGTTCCCTGAAACTTAATGACCAAATTTAAAGCAATTTTGAACTAATCAGGGTTCTGTTAAGCTGATTTTATTAATTTAACAGTTTTAAGAGTTTAACAAAATGATGCACTTAGAAATCTTTGTTGTGAAATCTGTTCATTTAGGTGTAAAAGATGGTGCCACCCAAGAGAGCTAATTCAAAGAAAAGGATGACTTGTAAAGTAACTAAACAACGCTTCTTGAAAACACAACACTATTGGTAACATGGCGCAAGGTGGCATACCATATCCGCCACTTAGGCTTCTAGGAGTAGTTTATGCATGGCGCATGTGCAGAGGTAAATCAATAGAACGCTTATATCCAGAATTAGAGAATTCAACAGCAAGTTTAGGATAAACTATGAGGTCTCCATTCACATCTAGGATTCAGAACACAGCTATGGGGTGTCCTACCCAGTAATTCTCTTTATTTAAAATAGAAACACGGCGCCGTTTACTTCTGATAGAGACAGGTGACAAGCTCCTGGCACTCTTCCCATGCCCAAGGGCTCTTATAATCAGAGCTGTGTTCAAATAAAGCCAAACAAACAAAATGCGAGACCCTAATAGTCCTTGAATCTTACGAACACAGGCTGCACTATCTCAGTATGTAAAAAAAATAAATAAATCAGAAGTTAAAATCCATGTTCGAAAAAAATTACCAGTGTACCTGTCTGGAAGAAAGAAGTCTCACCATTAAAGCACTAATTATACACCACTCACTAGCTGTGTGACTTTAGGTGGGTAACTTCACCTCTCTGAGCTTATTTCCTTATGTGTAAAACATGGATAACCTCCTTCACAGTGTGGTTTTCTGGGAA
>NW_012098654.1:1775733-1794113 GCF_000951045.1 Mandrillus leucophaeus | reverse complement strand
TTTACTTCTGATAGAGACAGGTGACAAGCTCCTGGCACTCTTCCCATGCCCAAGGGCTCTTATAATCAGAGCTGTGTTCAAATAAAGCCAAACAAACAAAATGCGAGACCCTAATAGTCCTTGAATCTTACGAACACAGGCTGCACTATCTCAGTATGTAAAAAAAATAAATAAATCAGAAGTTAAAATCCATGTTCGAAAAAAATTACCAGTGTACCTGTCTGGAAGAAAGAAGTCTCACCATTAAAGCACTAATTATACACCACTCACTAGCTGTGTGACTTTAGGTGGGTAACTTCACCTCTCTGAGCTTATTTCCTTATGTGTAAAACATGGATAACCTCCTTCACAGTGTGGTTTTCTGGGAAACTAGGTGATTTCAAGTGCTTAGAATGGAGTCTGCCTCCCAGTACGCATTAGAATAATGCATTACCATTACATTCACCTAAAATATGTGTGGCCCCATGATTGAGGATTTGTGTTTTATGACTTGCATGCTGGATTACTATATTTGTTTTTTCTTTCTATTTTTTTAAATTACAAAAGTAATATACTTCTCGTTAAAAAAGAAACAACACTCAAACAGTTGGAAGCATAACAAGTAAAACTTGAAATTACCCTCCCCTACTCACCTCAGTCTCTTTTTCAGAAATAATCACAGTCAACTACCTCTGCCTATTTTTCCAGAGCTTTCTGTGTGTGTTTAAAACATTTATATGTACATTTATATTACATGTCATGATTATTTTGTACACACATGTAAGAATCATTTACATATAGTACATCATTATATATGTTACATGTAATACATATACACATGTATGACACATACATATGTATAGAGACATATCTATTCATATGTGTAGTTCTTAATGTGTTCTTTTGTGGCTTGTTAAAAAATTTTTATTTCCATAGGTTTTGGGGGAACAGGTGGTATTTGGTTACATGAGTAAGTTCTTTAGTGATGACTTGTGAGATTTTGGTGCACCCATCTCCCAGGCAGTATACACTGAACCCAATTTTCAGTCTTTTATCCCTCACGCCTTCTCAGCCTTTCCCCTGAGTCCCCAAAATCCACTGTGTCATCCTTATGCCTTTGCATCCTCATAGGTTATCTCTCTCATCAGTGAGAACATACGATGTTTGTTTTCCATTCCTGAGCTACTTCACTTAGAGTAATAGTCTCCAATCCCCTCCACATTACTGCAAATGCCATTAATTCATTCCTTCTTATGGCTGAGTAGTGTCCAACATATATATGTGTGTGTGTGAGAGAGAGAAATGTGTTCATTTAGGTATAAAAAGATGGTGCCATATATACACACATATACATACACACCACAGTTTCTTTATCCACTCATTGACTGATGGACATTTGGGTTGGTTCCACCTTTTTGCATTTGCAAATTGTGCTGCTATAAACATGAGTGTCCAAGTTTTTGTACAATGACTTCCTTTCCTCTGGGTAGATACCCAGTAGTGGGATTGCTGGGTCAAATGGTAGTTCTACTTTTAGTTCTTTGAGGAATCTCCACACTGCTTTCCATAGTGGTTGTGCTAGTCTACATTCCCACCAGCAGTGCAGACGAGTTCCGTTTTCACTGCATCCACACCCACATCTATTATTGTTTTATCTTTTTGATTATGAACATTCTTGCAGGAGTAAGGTAGTATCACAGTGTGGTTTTGATGTGCATTTCCCTGATCATTAATGATGTTGAGCAGTTTTTCATATGTGTGTTGACCATTTGTATATCTTCTTTTGAGAACTGTCTATTCATGTCCTTAGCCCACTTTCTGATGGGTTTGTTTTCTTCTTGCTAATTTGTTTGAGTTCACTGTAGTTTCTGGATATTCACACGTGTAGTTTTTAATGTGCTCTTGTATGGCTTGATTTTTTTCACTTAGCAATATGTCATGGACCTCACTCAATGCCAGCACTTACAGATATAGCTCATTCTTGTTCATTGCTGCATGGTATTTTCCAATCTGTGTGTGGCATACATTCTTTAACCTTGCTTTTACTGATGGACATTTAGGTTTTCTGCAGTGTTTCCCTGTTAGAAACCACACAGAAAGTATTTTATGTACAACTTTGTGCACAGGCAACAATAATTGAGGCTGAAGGAGAGCATGAAGCCAAAGAGAGGATGGGACTCAGGATAGAGAACAGACACCAGCTTTGTATATTACCTGTTGATAAAAATGTCAAGCTTAAAGTGTGATTGTTTGATACTACTTCACACTTAGTAGTGTGGCTATCATTAAAAAACAAAAAACAGGAGTTGATGAGGACTGTGGAAAAATTGGAACTCTTGTGCATTGCTGGTGAGAATGTACAATGGTGCTGCTGCTATGGAAAATAGTATAATGGTTCTGCAAAAAATTAAACATAGAGTTACCACATGGTCCAGCCATTCCACTTTTAGATATACACCCCAAAGAAATTAAATCAGGGAATTAAACAAACATGTGTACACCTATGTGCATAGCAGGATTGTTCACAATAGCCAAAAGGTAGAGAACAACTCAGATTTCCATTGACAGATGAGCAGCTACACAAAATATGGAATACAGTGGAATATTATTCATCCTTATAAAGGAATGGATGAACCCTAAAGACGACAGGCTAAGTGAAATAAGTCTGACCCAAAAGGACAAATACTTCTATGTATTGGTACTTGTATGAGGTCCCTGGAGTAGTCAAGGGACTGTACTTGTATGAGGTCCCTGGAGTAGTCAAATTCATAGAGACAGAAAGTGTAACAATGGTTACCAGGGTTAGGGGAGAGGGAGGGAGTTACTGTTTAATGGGTACAGAGTTTCAGTTTGGAAAGTCAAAAAAGTTTGCAGAAGGGTAGTAGTTACGGTCGAACAACAATGTGAGCATACTTAATGTCACTGAATGGTACAGTGGAAAATAGTTAAAGTGGTAAATGTTAAGTTAGGTGCATTTCACCACAATTTCCTTTTAAAAGTTTAAGGGTTTGTTTGGGCCCTGATATGGTTAGGCTTTGTGTCCCCACCCAAATCTCATCTTGAATGTAATCCTCAGGTGTCGAGGGAGAGACTTGTCGGAGGTGATTGGATCATGGGGGTGGTTTCCCCCCCGTGCTGTTCTCGGGATAAGGAGTGAGTTCTCCCGAGATTTGATGGTTTTATAAGTGTTTGATAGTTCCTTTCTGCTCACTTCTCTCTCCTGCCACCTTGTGAAGAAGGTGCCTGCTTCCCCTTTGCTTCCACCATGATTATAAGTTTCCTGAGGCCTCCCCAGCCATGCAGAACTGTGAGTCAATTAAACTTCTTTCCTTTATAAATTACCCAGTCTTGGGTATTTCTTTATAGCAGTGTGAGAACAGACTAATACAGGGCCCATCTCAATGTTCCTGCATCTAAAGAGCTGTCTCCAAGAAGGAGCTCCAAAAGAGCTCTATCGAAATAACTGCATGCAAATACAGGCCCTGGCCTCAAGCCAGGTCCCACTCTAATGGGCTGGATGGGGAAAGGGTGGGTAAACAAATCATCGGTGAAAATGAAAATGCAAAAATAATGAAGGTTGGTACCAGGAAGTATGGGCTTTTCTGAAATCCAGAGGGCAGGTGAACTGATGTGCCTCTTATTCTCTGTAATTTGATGTATGTTAAAAATATTATATACATTTTTTAAAATACATTTTTTAAACCAGAAATTACCATGAAACTTCATTCAGGAAGTCTAAAATGCTTAAGTCCCCAGCTGTTTAGATTTTATGATCCAGTTTTTAAAAATTTAATGGGGAGACAAATATAGGATTGACAACTTTTTATTTTGTTAAGTAAGGACGTTAAAAAAAATTGCCATCTGCTTTCAATATAATTTCATAAAAGAATGTGTATTTTATGTTAAAAAATGAGCTTGGGCATAAAAGTCGTTCTTCCCGAGAAACAGCAGTTGGCAATCCTTCCCAATGAGTATGCAGATGCCACCACTGCCTTCATTTCCCGTATTTTGCCATAGACCAGTAAAAACTCTGCAGGCTGGCACTGGTCAGGATTCTTGAGTTTGGGACTGCTTCCTGAGCCCATCTTCCTCTCTGCAAACCTGGAGTCATTTTCAATCTTGGTTCAAATGCCCCAGCACCCACCCTGCCCTGTGCCCCAGCCACTCTCTCATACTGTCAGGGCAGTGACCAGCATGGCTTCACTGCACGTCCTATATTCCCCCCATCACAGGTGAGCACCTCCAGCCCTTCTCCCAGACCAAGTGAGCACTGACTTCCCAGGGAGACTCTGAATAACCCCCTACTAAGAAGACTCTGAATTTTACCCACCAGAACACTTCTGAATTACGCCCGACTAGAAAGACTGAATTTCACGCCCCCACCAGGAAGACTCCTGAACTGCACCCCACCAGGAAATACCTGGTTGTGTATGTTTCTCTATACTGCTACCGTGGTGCATATTTCTCTCCCCTAAACTACAGCATTCATTCCCTCTGGACCTGGCTTATTGCAAGGAATAGTACCTGGCACATAGTTTTCAATAAATGATGTTAATGAGTGAATAAATTAAATAATGAATGACTAAAACTCATTCTAAAGTAGGCCTAAGAAACGGTACCCATCTCCGCCCTCCCTGCCCCACCCCCAACCCTGGCAAAATGAAACTTGAATGACTGCCAACTTGTAGTCACATAGTGGGTGGGTGTCAGAGTTGATGGGAACCCAGGTCACCAGATTCTCAGCTCAGGGATCTTGCCATAAAGGAGGCTGCCATCTGTCATCCCCCAATAAGAAAGGGACATCTCCAACAGGTCAACTCAGAGCCAGCATTATACATACCCTCAGGCCATCACTCCTGATCATCAAAGCTATCATTTCTTTGGTAATTCTTATGTCTGGGTCCCAGCACTAGCACCTGTAGGTATTATCTCATTAAATCCTTAACACCATTAAGAAGGATATTATGTTAGCCCACTTTTTTTAATAGATTCTTATTCTGAAACACTTCAAGACACAGAAAATTGGCAAAAATAGTACAAGTAATTTTCATACATCCTTCACCCAGATTCCCCAAATATTTATATCTCATTTGCTTTCTTTACCCTTCCTTCTCTCTCTCTCTCTCTTTTTTGCTCTCCCTCTTTACCTATAGACATGCACACAAATATATCCCCACATACACATTGTTTTCTGAACTGTTTCAGAGTAAGGCAAAGCCACGATGTCCCTGTACCTCTTCACTGTGTATTTCCTAAAAATCAGAACATTAACATTGACATAAAACATATTATCTAATCCACAGACCTTCAAATTTCACCAAGTGTCCTATAAAGCCCTTGAGAGCTAAAGAAAAGAACACAAACTCGCCTGGTCCGGGATCCGATCCAGCATGACATGAACATTCAGTTTTTGTATCTCTTTAGTTTCCTTTAATCTGGAATAGTTCTTTCATGACCTTGATGTTTTTCTTGGAGTACTGGCCAACTATTTTGTAGACATCACTCAGTTTAGGTTTGTCTAATGTTTCCTCATAATTAGATTCAGGTTGTACATTTTCGGCAGGAATATCACAAAAACGATGTCAGGTCCTTCATTCTTCAAACCAGAGCCACAGCTGTGTGTTTGTCCCGGTATTCACGATGTTACTTTTGATCTCTTGATTCAGGTAGCGTCTACTATAGTCCTTCGTTGTAAAATTGTAATTCTCCGTTTTAAATTAGTAAGAAATTTGTGGGGAGAAGTGTTAGGACTATGTAAATTCCTTCTACATTGTCAATCTACTATAAGAAACACTCTTCTTTCTTTTCCATGTATTTATATTAATTTTGATGCTCAATTATTACAGCTCTGACCAGTAGGTTCCTGGCTCTGTGTCTTTTACCACAACTCCATGAGTGTGTGAGCTCTCCCTTACTTTCTGGTCCAAATTTTTCCAGGTTCATTTGTACTGTCTCTGCCTTAACCTTAGAATTAACCATGTCGCCCTGCTACCTTATAGTGGAGAAGTTATTTAGGAAAAAAAAAAAAAATAGGGTGGTAGGTTTACTACTGAGATATCATTGCTTCTAGGCTATCTTAGCAGACAGCTACATTAATACATGCATTTATATTTCTAGAACTCCTCTGAGTGTATGTACGTGTTCATACTCATACCTCAAATTCCAACCCAACACCACAGGACTAATTCTAGCCTTCTACCTTTCCATATGTGTAACTCCCTTCACTGATTTAGGGGAAAATGGCTCCCATTATTCACAATACATTTACATATCTCTTCAATCTTGAATATAAATCATTTCAGAACTGCTAATCCACATCACTTGAAAAAACGAACCCTACTAGAGTAGCTATATATTTTTTTTACAGTTGTTTCCTCTTATTAGCCTGGTGGTACATGACCAAAATACAGAGCCCAAAAGTTACTTGAGGAGCTGCCCCCAAATTTCAGCATGGCTTTTTATCCATTTGAAATACAGCTGCTTTCATTTGTTTCTGTTTTTATTCCACATTAGGCTTTGTCTCTAGCCCTTGATGCTTTTTTTTTAGTTTGAAATATTGACAAGATTATTAATGTCAAAAGCATACAAACAGATATACTCAGAGAAATCTAACTTTCTGTCTCCTGCCTCCTTCCCATCCTCCCATCCTTTCAACCCTGGTCCCAACAACCCCATCAGTAATCAGTCTCATCAGATTCTAACTCACCTTTCCTCTATTTCTTTTTTACTAAACTACACAGATATGTGTATGTTTTCTTATTTTACTTTCTTTTTAACTTTTTAATTTTTGTGGGTACATAGTAGATATATATACATGGGGTACAAAGATACTTTGATACTGGCATGCAATGCATAATAATCACATCAGGATAAATGGGGTGTCCATCACCTCAAGCATTTATCCTTTGTGTTACAAACAATCCAATCATACTCTTTTAATTACTTCAAAATTACAATTAAATTATTTTTGACTACAGACACCCTATTGTGTTAGCAAATACTAGATCTCATTCATTCTTTCTAACTATTTTTTTTTGTACCCATTAACCATCCCCACTGCCCCTACTACCTTTCCCAGCTTCTAGTAACCATCCTTCTTCTATCTCCATGCATTCAATTGTTTTAATTTTGAGTTCCCGTGAATAAGTGAGAACATAAAAAGTTTGTCTTTCTGGGCCAGGCTTGTTTCACTTAACATAATGGACTCCAGTTCCATCGATGTTGTTGCAAATGACAGGATCTCACTCTTCTTATGGCTGAATAGTGTGCCACTGTGTAGATGTACCATGTTTTCTTTATCCATTCATCTGCTGGCGGACACCTAGGTTGCTTCCAAATCTTGGCTACTGCGGATAAAGTTATTTTACTTTCTTTAATGTACAACAGTGGCATAATAAAGATGTCCTTTTAACAGCTCTGTTTAGGTACAATTTTCATATCATAAATGGACTCACTACAGGTGTACAATCTGACGAGTTTTAAGAAAGCATAGAGTGTGCAACTCTCACCAGCATTACACCAAGAACTGTCCTCATGCTCACCTGCCTTCTGTCCCTACTCCCACCCACAGATGCTCTTCCACACTTTGCCACTGTCATGTACCAGTGTATCCTGGGATACACCCTGTGCCAGTTCATAGAAACCTTCCTCTTCCTTTTTCACAGTTGCATAGTACTCCACTGTGCCATGTACTATGTATAATGCACCAACGGTTATTCAACCACCCCACTGTGTTTGGACACTCAGGTTGTTCCCAATATTTTGGAATTGCAAGTAATGTTGCAGTGGATAATCTTGTGTGTGGGGACGTTCATACTTTTGAGGTATATCTTCAAGGGTGAATTCCCAGAAGTGGGATTTCTGGGTCAAAATGTCAATATATAAGCAGTTATAGACATTGCTGATATGGTTTGAATATCTGTCCCCTCCGAATCTCATGTTGAAATGTGGTCCCCAAGTTGCAGTTGGGGCCTGGTGGGAGTTATTGGTGTCATTTGGGCGGATCCCTCAAAAAAGGCTTGGTCCCTCCCTTCAGTAATTAATTCACGGGAGAGCTGGTTGTTACAAAGGTATATGACACCTCCTCTTCCTTCTCTTGCTCCCTCTCTCCCCATCGGACATGCCAGCTCCCCTTTCCTTCCACCATGATTAAAAGTTTCCTGAGGTCTTACCAGAAGCAGATGCTGACACCATGATTCCTGTACAGCCTGCAGAACTGTGAGCCAAAACAAACCTCTTTTCTTTAGAAATTACCCAGCCTTAGGTATTCCTTTATAGCAATGCAAAACAGACAAGTACAATTGCCACGCTTCCCTTCAAAAGGGCTATACCCAGTTGCAGTCCCCCAGAAATGTGTGGGATTGCATGTTTCTTCACAGCCTTGCTTTTTCATGTTTGCCAATCTGACAGATTAAAAATGACAGCTCAAAGCCATTTTCATTTCTCTAATTATGAGTGATGTTGAACATCTTTTCATTTGTTTAAAGGACATTTGTATATCCTTGATATGAATTATCTTTCATGTCTCGTGCCCATTTTTTCTCTCAAGTACTCCTTCCTCAATGATTACAGTTCTTTACATATAAGGGATATTAACCCTTTACTTCTCATACATGTTGCAAATACTTTCTCCTACAAAGCCATTTGCATTTTGACTGTGCTTATCGTGGACTTTTTTGGTTTTTGTCACATCAAAAGTGTTTAGTTTTTGTAATCAAACTTGTCAATCTTTTCTTTAACTACACTTGGATGTTGAGTCATTGTTAGAAAACTTTTTCTTACATCCATGTTATAGAAAAACTCACCCATGTTTTTTTCTAGTGCTTTTTTTTTTTTTTTTTTTCCCTGAGATGGCGTGTCACTCTGTCACCCAGGCTGGAGTGCAGTGGCATGATCACGATTCACTGCAGCCTTGACCTCCTCAGGCTCAGGTGATCCTCCCACCTGAGTTTTTATATTTTTAGTAGAGACAGGGTTTTGTCATGTTGCCCAGGCTAGTCTCAAACTCCTGGGCTCAAGCTATCCACCTGCCTTGGCCTCCCACAGAGGCATGAGCCTACTTTTATGATTTCGCTTTTTATACTTAGATCTCAATCCATTTGGAGTTTATTCTTCTGTATGCTGGAAGGTATGCATTAATTTTATCTTCTTCCAAAGGCTGCCTGGTTGTCCCAGCACAATGTACTGAAAAGCTAATCTCTGCTCCAGTGATTTCAGATACCACCTTGGTCATATACTAAATTTCCATATGTACTTGGGGTCTATGTCAAGACTTTCTATTCAATTCTACTGCTATTTTGAATATTCATGCATCAATTTCACCATACTGTTTTAATTATAGAGGCTTTATAGTTCATTTTAATGTTTGGTAGAGCTATTCCTCCCAGTAGTTCTTGATTTGCAGGGTTATCGTGGTTACTGCATGTTAGTTTTTTCATATGAACTTAAGTATCAGTTGTGTAGCTCCATGAAAAAACTTACTGATATTTTCTCTGGGATTATGTTAAATTCATACATTAACTTGGGACAAACTGTCTTTTTTATGATGTTAAATCAACCCATCCAACAAAGGGATGTCTTTCTATTTGTTCAAGACTACTTTCACGTCTTTCAGAAGAGCTTAAAAATGTTTCTTATCAAGGCTTTGCCCATATCTTTCTAAGTTTATTCCTAAGTATCTTATCTTCTTTGTTGCTATTGCATCCTCAAACTGGTTCCTATTTATGTAGTTCTTCTTTATGTAGCTCTTATTTATGTACAAGAAAGTTAATAAGTTCTGTAAGTTAAATTTTTCCTGCTACCATAATGATTTCTTTTATTGTTTAATTTAGTTTTATCATTGATTCTCTAGTGTTATCCCAATATACTATTGTATCATGTGCAAATTGAGATAGTTCTGGTTCTTCTTTTTTAATACTCATGCTAGTAATTGATTTATCTAATTGCTAATACCTCCAGTACAATTGTGGGATAGTAGTAGAGATAATGAATATCCTTGCCTTGATCCTGGTCTTTAAGTGGAAATGCCTCTAGTGTTTTCCCATTAACAAGCATCCTGACTTTAGGATTCAAATATTTTATCAGGTTAAAAAAGCATCTATTTATTCCTATTTTCTTCAGTAATATATCAGGAATGTGTATTGAATTTTTTCAAAGGTTTTTCAGTATTTATGGAGATAATCATGATTTTTTTCCTTAGATCTATTAATATATAACATTAATAGATTTCCTCATGTTGAACCAACCTTGCATTCCTGGGAGAAAGACACTATTTGGTCATGGTGCATTGATTTCTTATTGTGATATTGGTTAGTTTATGAATGATTTGTTTAGCACTTTTACTTCAATATTTATAAGTTTATAAGTGATATTGTTCTGCAATTTCACTTTTGTACTTGCCTTTTCAAATTCAGTTGTCAATGTAGACTTAGAAAACATTCATTTATTTTCGATTCTCTAAAAAATTAATAAAGAATGAAGAATATCTGGTCTTTGAAAGTTTGGACGAGGTGTGGTGGCTCACATCGGTAATCCCAGCACTTTAGGAGGCCAAGACAGGTGGATCGCTTGAGCCCCGGTGCTCAAGACCAGCTGGGCAACATGGTGAATCCCTGTCTCCATAAAAAACACAAAAATTAGCCAAGTATGGTGGCACACACCTGTATTCCCAGCTACTCAGGAGGCTGAGGTGGGAGGATGGCTTGAGCCTGGGAGGTGGAGGCTGCAGTGAGCCATCATTACACCACTGTACTTCGGCCTGGGTGATAGAGGGGGGCCCTGTCTCAAAAAAAAATTTTTTTTTTTATTTTAAAAAAAAAGGTCTGGTGATGTTTGGGATAGTTCCTTCAGGATTTTTTCTAGATCTTTTATGGAAATTGATTTATTTAAGCTTTAAGCTTCCTATACCAAATTGGTACTGTTTTCATATTTTTTTATAGAGGTCTACAAAATAATCTCATATTTTTTCTTTTTTTGAGATAGAGTTTCACTCTTGTCACCCAGGCTGGAGTGCAATGACATGATCTCGGTTCACTGCCTCCCAAGTTCAAGCAATTCTCCCGCCTCAGCCTCCCAAGTAGCTGGGATTACAGGAACCTGACACCATGCTCAGCTAATTTTTGTATTTTTAGTAGAGACACGGTTTTACCACATTGGTCAGGCTGGTCTCGAACTCCTGACCTCAGGTGATCCACCTGCCTCAGCCTCCCAAAGTGCTGGGATTACAGATGTGAGCCACTGCACCTGGCCTAATCTCATAATTTTTAAAAATTTATTCTATGTCAATGGTTATGTCTCTTTTGTCATTTATTTCATATATTTGTGCTTTCTCTCCATTTTTTATGCTAGCAAGTGTTTTGTTCATTTGTTAATATTTAGGGATTGTTAATCAGGTCTACTGTTCTTTCATTCTCTATCTTATTATTTTCTGCTTTTATCCTTACTATTATCTTTCTTGTGCTTTCTTTTGGTTTACCTTGTGTTTCTTTGCCTAGCTTTTGGGGCTAAGAAGTTAGTTCACTTATTTGCATTTTTGTGTTTTTATTAATAAAAGCATTTAGGGATATGAATTTCCTTCTGATCACTGCTTTAAATGTATCTCATAAATTCTGGTAGGTAGTGTTTCCATTATGATTATTTTTTAATTTTTAATTTGCTTTACCCATTTCATCCAAGAGTTAATAGCTTCTTTTTTTTGTTTGTAGATGATAGGGTATTTTCATCTTTTTGTTAATAATGTCCAGTTTTAGCGCACTGTGGTTAGAAAGTACTGTTTATAGTATTTTTACCTTATAGAACTTACTGAAATTTTCTTTGTGAGCTAATATATAACTTGTTGTAAATGGTCGATGTACACCTGAGTAGAAGGTATATTCTATATCATTGTGGCATAAATGTATATATAAAGATATATATATCTCTCCATAATACCTAGCTTCTTGATTCCATTGTTATTTTTTTCCACTTGATCTGCCTTGTGCTGAATGTGGTATGTTAAATTTTCCCATTATTAGTGGTTTTCTCTGCATTGCCTGGTTTCTTTTGCAGTATCTGCTTTATAAAGGTGATTCCTGTGTTATTTCATGCATAGATATTCGTGACTGATGTATAACTCTTTTGAATTGTTATTAGCAGCCATTTTTCTGAGTGTAGTCATTGAGCATCTGCTGAGGGCAAGGCAGAACCCATATCATCATTTGTCCTTTCATGTATTTAGGAGCAATGACCACAGAGGGGCACAGAGATGCTTCGAATTGGTCATGAAGACTCCCTGGGATGTTGGTATGGGTATTCCTCACTTAGGGCACCAATTGTGCCAGAAAGTATTCATGAATCCTGGGCTGTTCCCTGGTTCACGCAGCCAGCATCCTGGACAGCTCCTCCACGGCCACTGCCAAGCAACCTGCTGTGGCTGAGAATGGATGCTTCCAATCCAATCGTGTTTTGAAAAGATTAACAGAACAGAAAACCAAGGAAATCCCTGAGGTTGTGGCTTCTTGATACCATGTTGTGTTCAGCTGAATTATGGCAGACTTCTTATAAAGGAGGCCGAGGAGGGCTTCATTCTCCAGAACAGCTACAGGGAGCTCTCTGCAGCTTGGCTACTCCACAAGCGCCCTTCTCCCTCTAGCTCTTTACGGAACCCCCACCCTACCCATTCAGGGTGAGAGTTCCTTCTGCACGAACACGGCAGAGAGGCGTCCTCTCCGGGCATAGAAAGTATTTTGGAACCAAAGTCCTCAGCCCTTGGCTAAGAGTCAAGGCAGGATGTAAATGCAAAGAGAACCAGTTAGACTTCATTGATTAGTGAACCTGGGGTTAATCAGCGGGCTGGGGGAGGGGTGTGGCTTAGTTCAACACCATTAACACATGCTCCCATGCTCCCTCCCTGCCCCGACACAGAGCCGAAGATGTCAGGTAGAATTTGCCAGCCTAATTAAAAATGCTGAGCCTTCATTTGGTAGGCAATTAATAGTCACTAGAAATATAAATCAGGGCAGAGACAAACGGGGGATAACTGTTCACAAACCCTTTAAAAGAGCCTTTTAAAAATAGTGGTAGAGATAGAGCGTGGTGGGGAGAAATAGTGAGGGATATTTCCTGCGGCCTCACACTCTGCACCAGTTCTGGCAGCCCTGGGCACAGAGAGAGGAACAAAAGCTACACAATAAAGAGAACGGACCTCCTTGTTCTTTTACGTGTTCAAGCCTTTTCTTCAGGAGGGACTTCTCAGGAAGAGAGGCAGGTCAATGTGTGGGAGGGTCCTTGGCATGTGAGCGGGCTTTGATGTACTGAAGGAGGCCTCAGTGCGTGGGAAGGGGCTCAATGTGTGGGAGGAGCCTCTGTGTGTGGGGAGGGGGCTCAGCGTGTGGGAGGAGCCTCTGTGTGTGGGAAGAGCCTCCACGTGTGGGGAGGGGGCTCAGTGTGTGGGAGGAGCCTCTGTGTGTGGGAAGGGGGCTCAGTGTGTGGGAGGAGCCTATGTGGGAAGGAGCCTTGCTGTGCAGGAGGGGCCTTGTGAGGGGGAAGGGCATTGTCTATTGCCCAGCCAGCCCCAGGCACCCCGTTATGCAGATGCTCAGCAATGTGGTTTCCTCCTCCTCCTGGGAACATTTTTAAACTGCATTTTCCAGCCCCTCCACAGTCCAGTGGGGCCTCGTGACTCACTCCTGCCCAGTGGAAAGTGGCACAAATGATGCATGCCACTTTCGGGCCTGGTCCACAACAATCTCTGTGTGGACACTGGTCACAGGGCCTGCCCAAGATGGCACAGCCAAGGGGTGGCCTGACCATTGCTACAATTCACATTGTCATCGCTTTACTATACTGCCTCCCAATTCATCTATTCTTGCAAAAATGTCTTGACTAAATATGCTATGGAAGGATCCAGAGTAGAAACCTGGGAGTGCTCCTATGTCCTCAGGGTCTGTCTATCCCAAAGGCTAAGCCAGGACAACCAGGAAAAAGTGCGAACAAGCTGGAGAATCAGAAGCAGCTGGAGCTGAAGCGAGCGTCTGGACTCAAAGAGCAGCTGGAGTTTAGCATGTGTAGGCCCCTGACTCCGAGGCCTGAGGATACCCTATGAGCCACCCTGTGGACTCAGTACAAAACTCTTCCAGAACATAAAGGCACTGTTCCTTTGGAAAAGGTCCCACCCTCTGCACAGACACCAAAGTGGAAGGAGTTAGCAGCCTACCTCTCCCTCAAGCACCCCAGTCACCCAGGGCTTCTGGTTACCACAGAGCTCAGAATGCCTTAGTTTGGGTTCTTCTTACCTTCAGTTTCACCTTCACGCTGCTCCTCCTGCTCAGACAGAAAGATCTAGCTGCAGTGACAAGTGTGTCTCACTTTAAGAGAGTCCCTGTTGCAAAACTCTGATCTGACAAAATGGAGCAGGGGCAGCTCGTCACATTACAAAAGGATTCCGTTGTTTTAACATGAATCAAGAGGTATCTACCCCTGCTATACCCCCTTAACAAAGAGGAGGAATCTGAGGTCAGAAAAGCCCAAGTGAGGTACATACCCCCAAGGCCAGGTGGTGGGAGCTGCAGCAGCTCCAGGCTGCCCTCCCTGAGGGAAGCAGCTTTCCTGACCCACTTCGGAGTTTGCCTAGAGATGATTTGGGGGACCACTGACAAGATCAGTGACCATGAAAATAGCTTATTTGTGAAGTCACAGTGTAAACAGGCAGGCAAGAGCCTTTCTGAAACCCACACGGCTTCAGGCAAAGCCTGTCAGTCCAGGACCTGCAAATACCTCGAGGCTGAAAGGACAAGGGCACCTGCTCCACTCAGCTGAGGACTGCCCAGAGGGGAGGGGAGAAGACTCGACCAGGGACAGGGCTTCGCACTAAGGCAGTGTTTGATGGACTGACGGCTTGACCCAGGGGACACCCCACTTCAAGCAGCTGGGGTGACTGTAGGATTGGGACCTGGGTTTAACAGTGCAGTTGTCTGCCCCTCCCCAGCCTGCAGACCCCACAAAACTCCTGCACTCATCCATTGTAAAGGAAAGCACAATTTGGAAAGGCTGGGATTCCGCACTTTAATTCTGCTTATGGCTTTAATACAACACATAGAACATTTGGCGGGGTGCCTTCCTGCTGAAGGTATGAACATTTTAATGGAATTGTGTTATCATGCGAGCGTGTGACCAACTGTTCAAACAAGATACTCTGGCTTTCTTGAAGAATTAAGCAGGTTGTAGTAGAACAGAAAACAGAAGAAGAGTAATTCCAATATCGGACACTTGTGGATGGAAAAATGTCTTTATTATGTTATTGACATGCATCTGTCTCCATCACATATTCCATGGCATTAAAACTGCCAGCCACACCATGGCCAGATGTCAACGACCCTCTCTATTGTCCTTCCCAGAGTGTCCACTGTGACAAGAGGCAACATCTGGACACCTGAAAAGTGCCAACATCCAAGTGTGTGCTTGGGCACATGGGCCAGAGTGCCTGACCCTCCCACTCCTGTACTTTCCTGTCTTACACACATGAAAAGACACACACACACACACACACACCAGGATGTACCAAGATAACTTACGACATTTTTTTCCTACATTTCTAATTTTCTAAATTATTTTCAAACATAGTTTATAAAAGAACTGCTCCCTAATCCTGGGGAAAGGCATCATGGTTCATCCGGACGTCAGGCCAATCTCTTCTGCCTTAGACACACAGCAGGGAAAACCACTCATCCCATCCCAGACCCACAGGCTGCCTGCCTGACGAGGACAGACAGGGCACCTCTGCCTCACCTGGGCTGGGCACCAATGATGCCCAGCTCCTCCCGCCTCCCTCGAAGAAGCTCTAACTCCTCCCAGTTCCCAGGCCCCCCAGGGCCACCTGCCTCCTGCTCATCCACGGCCTCTCCTGACTGGAAGAAGCTGAGCTCTGCAGAACCAGGTCTTAGGTTCTTTCTGCACTTGCCCTAAATGCGGTTCTCGTGCCTCCCCCTCAGAAGTGGTCCCCCCAGCCTCTGCTCCTGGTCTGTGATGAGAGAATGTGCTCTCAGCTCCCAATTCGTGGCTTCACCCCTTCTGGAATCTTCCAGTCACGCAACAGCTGTTTCGGTTACCTCTTCTCTCATCCAAGGCACTTGTAAACAGTGACTTTTTGAAAAAGGGCCTTGTGTATTTTTATGTTCCCAAGATTTATAGAAATAATTAAGAAATTTGATTACAATTCCATTGTGGCTGTTTACTTGGAGAACAAACCTTTTTTCGTGAATACTTCCTCACTCTGACTAATGCACTTGAGTTTCTTTTTATTTTTAAAGCATAAATTTTCCTTGTTGATAGTGACTATGTATAGCGGTTGCAGCTGGGGCTGTTTGTACTAAGTTTCTAATCTAATAAGTCCTGCAGAAGAATAATACAGCCATTTTCCCAGCCTGACAGAGCTAGCTGCTCCTTCAGGGGACAGAAGGCCTGGAGAGCTTTCTTTGCGCTGCCCCCTGCTGAGCTGTTTTTCCTCAGGGAGAGGGAGGTTGGAAGTGAGGAGAGGAGTGGAGGGACTCTCGCGTGGACTGATTAGAGGGCTTGACAGTCACAATGACAGGGAAAGGTAGCCAGGTATCTTGAAGGGTAGGGGTGGGGGAATCTTGGTGTCAAAGGTAACCTGTGGTAAAGGCTGGGCCCCTCTGGGTTCCACTAGGTTTTCTTGGTGCCTGCTGGGTCCTGTTGAGTCCCTGGGGGTCCCCTGGGTTCCACTGGGCCCTTCTGGGGTCTGCTAAGTTCTGCTGGGGTCCAGTCCACTGGGCCATGTTGAGTTTTTGCAGGAAGGAAAGTCGATTGTCACCTCCTTGCACCTCCCACCCCCACCAAGCAAGAGATCACATAAACAGGTCTAGAAAGAAATAATTAAAAAATAAATAAATAAACTCTGGGCCGGGGACGATGGCTCACGCCTGTAATCCCAGCAGTTTAGGAGGCTGAGGTGGGCGGATCACCTGAGGTCAGGAGTTCAGAGACCAGCCTGGCCAACATGGAGAAACCATATCTCTACTAAAAATGCAAAATTAGCCAGGCGTGGTGGCACATGCCTTAATCCTAGCTACTTGGGAGGCTGCGGCAGGAGAATCGCTTGAACCCTGGAGGCGGAGGTTGCAGTGAGCCAAGATCGTGCTGTTATACTCCAGCCTGGGTGACAAGAGTGAAACTCAGTCTCAAAAAAAAAAAAAAATGAAACTGTGTGTTCCCACAGTTCTACAAAGATTTAAGAAGGGAGCCAGCGTTCATGGAGCCTCTGCCATGGCCAGGCCCTGCGCCCCGCTCTGCCTTCTCCTGTTCATTCCAGCCCACAACTCTGCCACGGCGGGATTATCGTGCCCAGTTTAGGATGACGCGCCTGAGGCCAGAGGACTGGGAAGCTGTAAAGCTGGGATGCAAACGTAGACATAGTGACCCTCCAGAGGACAGAGGGCAGCCAAAGGCTCTTTCTGTCTCTCCCGAGGAAGGGACAGAAGGGACGCAGCGTCTGGCTGCTCTTTCTTTGCAGCCTCGCCCCTGCGCCTCCCGCACAGCCTGTCCCCAGCCACACTCCAGCACGGGATGGATGGACACAGCCAGCCCATCCTCCCCGAGGCACCAGGGAGGGATCTAATTTTAGCTCCCAGAGTCTAAAATTGCTGGTGCAGAAGATCATTAAACACTTGGCTGCTCCCAAACCTCAGGAATAGCAGACGGAGAGTCTGCAAAGACCACCACTAGAGGAGATGGTGCATTTGCGTCACTGCCCCTCACGCCTCACCCTCCAGGGCCCCGGGGATGCCAGCCATCATGGGCATGGTCCCAGCAAGCAAATGTCCTTCTTGCTGCTGAGTCCAGTGTCCTCCTGTCTCCCCGGGGAAAGCCTGGCAAGAATGAAAACATCAGGCTGGCAGGGAGGCGCAGCTGCCCAGTGAGACCGTTGTTTAAAGATCACAGAGCGTCCCCAGGCTGGGCGTCCCTTATCAGAAGTGTGTGCAGAAATTCAGGCTGTCTATGCTCATTAAGTCGCTCCATGCCCTGACCCCTTTGCTGACCACCACGATCATTCCAAGGCCTGTCATGCTATTATTCATGCTCCACACACATTCACCTCCCTAGAAGCTCTTGGGGATTAAGAAGTCGTCAGGCACCAGGCGCAGTGGCTCACGCCTGTAATCCCAGCACTTTGGGAGGCTGAGGTGGGCAGAACACTTGAGGTCAGGAGTCTGAGACCAGTCTGGCCAACATGGTAAAACCCCGTCTCTACTAAAAATACAAAAATTAGCTTGGCATGGTGGTGGGCACCTGTCATCCCAGCTACTCAGGAGGCTGAGGCAGGAGAATCGCTTGAGCCCAGGAAGCAGAGGTTGTGGGGAGGCAAGATGGCGCCACTGCACTCCAGGCTGGGTGACAGAGCGAGACTCCAT
>NW_012098654.1:1759918-1775683 GCF_000951045.1 Mandrillus leucophaeus | reverse complement strand
TTCATGGAGCCTCTGCCATGGCCAGGCCCTGCGCCCCGCTCTGCCTTCTCCTGTTCATTCCAGCCCACAACTCTGCCACGGCGGGATTATCGTGCCCAGTTTAGGATGACGCGCCTGAGGCCAGAGGACTGGGAAGCTGTAAAGCTGGGATGCAAACGTAGACATAGTGACCCTCCAGAGGACAGAGGGCAGCCAAAGGCTCTTTCTGTCTCTCCTGAGGAAGGGACAGAAGGGACGCAGCGTCTGGCTGCTCTTTCTTTGCAGCCTCGCCCCTGCGCCTCCCGCACAGCCTGTCCCCAGCCACACTCCGGCACGGGATGGATGGACACAGCCAGCCCATCCTCCCCGAGGCACCAGGGAGGGATCTAATTTTAGCTCCCAGAGTCTAAAATTGCTGGTGCAGAAGATCATTAAACACTTGGCTGCTCCCAAACCTCAGGAATAGCAGACGGAGAGTCTGCAAAGACCACCACTAGAGGAGATGGTGCATTTGCGTCACTGCCCCTCACGCCTCACCCTCCAGGGCCCCGGGGATGCCAGCCATCATGGGCATGGTCCCAGCAAGCAAATGTCCTTCTTGCTGCTGAGTCCAGTGTCCTCCTGTCTCCCCGGGGAAAGCCTGGCAAGAATGAAAACATCAGGCTGGCAGGGAGGCGCAGCTGCCCAGTGAGACCGTTGTTTAAAGATCACAGAGCGTCCCCAGGCTGGGCGTCCCTTATCAGAAGTGTGTGCAGAAATTCAGGCTGTCTATGCTCATTAAGTCGCTCCATGCCCTGACCCCTTTGCTGACCACCACGATCATTCCAAGGCCTGTCATGCTATTATTCATGCTCCACACACATTCACCTCCCTAGAAGCTCTTGGGGATTAAGAAGTCGTCAGGCACCAGGCGCAGTGGCTCACGCCTGTAATCCCAGCACTTTGGGAGGCTGAGGTGGGCAGAACACTTGAGGTCAGGAGTCTGAGACCAGTCTGGCCAACATGGTAAAACCCCGTCTCTACTAAAAATACAAAAATTAGCTTGGCATGGTGGTGGGCACCTGTCATCCCAGCTACTCAGGAGGCTGAGGCAGGAGAATCGCTTGAGCCCAGGAAGCAGAGGTTGTGGGGAGGCAAGATGGCGCCACTGCACTCCAGGCTGGGTGACAGAGCGAGACTCCATCTCAAAAAATGAAAAAAAGAAAAAAGAAAAAAAGAAGTCATAGGACAAGATCTCCACCTCCACTGATTCAACCTGAACCTGTCTCATGACAATGAAAAGCAAAATGTTGAATGATGGGGCTGAGTGAGAGAACAGGAAAAATGGAACACGGATGGGAAACGACCCAAATATTAATCAGCAGATGAATGGATAAACCAAACATGGTCCATCTGGACAACGGACGATTACTCCACTGCGAAGAGGAACAAAGCACTGACGGGTGCTACAACCCGGACAAACCTCAGAAACTGCATGTGGAGTGAAGGAAGCCAGTCACAAAAGGTCACATGTTGTATGATTCCATTTCTGTGAAACATCCACAACAGGCAAATCCATGGAGACAGAAGGTAGCTGAGTGCCTGCCAGGAGCTGTAGGAGGGGGACCGGGAGGGGACTGCCTGAGCCGTGGGTACAGGGTCTCACTTTGGGAAGATGACAGCACTTTGGAATCAGGTAGCGGCGATTGTACAACGTTGTGGATGTGCTAAATGCCACTGAACTGTATACTTTAAAATGGTAAATTTTATGTTATGTGAATTTCATCTTAGTTTTTTAAAATTTAAGGGATGGATTTGATTGGGGGCAGGGGAGAATAATTCATAGAAAAGAGTCCCTTAAGAGCAGAAAGTATTTCAGTCCAGTAAATACTTGTTGACCACTTGGTCCGCGTCGGCCCTGAGATACTGGGGGAGGCAGAAGTGGAAACAAATAATCGTAATAGGAGGTAACCTTTGAGCAGGGCTGAAAAGAGAAAGAGTTCGCCAGGTGAACAAGGGGCAGGGAAAAGCGAGAGGTTAAAGGCATTCTGCGCAGGGGAACAGCTTGAGCAAAGCCAGAGTCCTAAATGTGTGCAGCCGTGTCTCCAAACCAAGGCAATTGAACATACTCTCAACAGCTCGCTGCTGATGGAAATGATAGATGTGAGTCCAACCTTTCTTGAACAGGCCACTGGACAAATGGAACAAGGAACAAGCTGCATTTTCCTCCCGTTCCAGGAGAACAAGTTGAAAACAAATTTTTCAAAAGTGAAGTAGTCAATCCAGGAAAGCTCTGATGGGAAGACCAGGAGAAACTGAACAAATCCACCATGAAAAGGGGATATTTTTAGGACACTTTTCTCAGTATAGGTCAAACTGAAACTAAAATCAGGAAAAATAAGGAAAATTTGAATAACATGATTAACAAGCTTGATTCGACAAACACTTAGAACATGGCACCCACAAAATGGAAAATATTCCATGTTTCATATTTGCTGGAACCAATATTGGGTATCAAAAAATTTCAACAGCGCTAGCATCATATAGATCATATTGTCCAAATAGCAATGAAGTGAACTAGAAACCAAAACTTAAATTAAAAATCAGTAACAAAAAGATCCCAGAAAAAAACCCTATATGTTTGGAAATCAAGAAATATGTTTTAGACTTGGAACCAACCCAAATGCCCATCAATGATAGACTGGATAAAGAAAATGTGGCACATACACACCCTGGAATACTATGCAGCCATAGAAAACAATGAGTTCATGTCCTTTGCAGGGACATGGATGAAGCTGGAAACCATCATTCTCAGTAAATTAACACAGGAACAGAAAACCAAACACCGCAGGTTCTCACTCATCAGTGGGAGCTGAACAGTGAGAACACATGGACACAGGGAGGGGAACATCACATACCAGGGCCTTTCGGAGGGTGGAGGGCAAGGGGAGGGAGAGCATTAGGACAAATACCTAATGAATGTGGGGCTTAAAACCTAGATGACGGGTTGATGGGTACAGCAAACCACCATGGCACATGTATACCTATGTAACAAACCTGCACGTTCTGCACATGAATCCCAGAACTTAAAGTAAAATTTAAAAAAGAAAGAAACCCATTTTAAACAATTCAAAAAAGAAATCATAATGGAGGTTATAAAAACATTGCGAACTGAAGGATAATCAAAATACTACATGTTAAAACACATGGAACACATGCTAAAACATATTTAGAAAGGAATTGTTAATTTAAATGTTCATATAGAAAAGAGGGAAAGCTAAAATTAATGAACCAATGCTCCTGCTTAAGAAATTAGAAAAAGGAAAGTAGAATAAATTCAAAGAATGTAGAAAGTAGGAAAACAGCATAAAAACGGAATTCACAAAACAGAAAACAAATCTAAAATAGATACAAACAGCAAAGTCAAAAATTGGTTCTTTGAAAAGAATAATACAGTTGACAAAATTCTGATTAAAAAGGACAATATTGGGAGTGAAAAAAACATAACCAGAGAAGCTTCAAATATTAAAAAATTATTAAGAGGATATATGACTATATCATGACAATAAGTTAGAAGCTTAGGCTGGGCACAGTGGCTCATGCCTGCAATTCCAACAGTTTGGGAGGCCAAGGAGGGCAGATCACTTGAGCCCAGGAGTTTGAGACCAGCCTGGCCAACATGGTGAAACCCCTTCTTCTACTGAAAATACAAAAATCAGCTGAGTGTGGTGGGACATGCCTGTAGTCCCAGCTACTCAGGAGGCTGAGGCATGAGAATCACTTGAACTTGGGAGACGGAGATTGCAGTGAATTGAGATCTGAGATCGCACCATTGCACTCCAGCCCGGCATGAGCAAGACTCCATTAAAAAAAAAAAAAAAAAAAGAAATTGACAAATTATAAAAAAAAAAAAAGTATCTAAACCATCTTAAGATTACCAGGTCCAGATGATGGTACCATTTAAGTAGTTCTAATTAAATATTCAGGTAACAATCCAAATCATCATCTTACACAAATTATTCCACAGCATAATTATTCCATGACCTCAGACTCATGTTTGACATTAGGTCTGACAAGAATATCACGAGAAAAGAAATATAGAAGTCATTATAAATCTTGAACATTTTCAGATGCAAAACTCCTCAACAAAATCTTAGAAAACCAAATCCAGTAATGTCTAAAAATGATAATATACTATGAACAAGTTGGGTTTATCCTAGGATTACAGTTAGATTAATATTAGAAAATAACTATAATTCATAATGTTAACAGATTATAGGAGAAAAAGTGTATGATCATTCTTACTAGTGACATTAAAAGCATTCAATAATATTAAACATCCAGTTGTGATTTTTAAAATTCTTAGCAAACTAAAATAAAACTTCCTTGATCTAATAGTTTATACTATCCCAACCAAAAAATAAAACCCCTACAGCAAATATTACTATTAACCTTGAAACACTAGAAGAATCTCCTTTAGAATCAGACACGAGGCAAGAGTTCCTGCTATTAACATTTCTACTCAACTAGAAGTTGTACTAGGACTCCTAGTTCTATTCTTGTTCTCTGTCCTAGAACTTCAAGTTTATTTCTTGTTCTTGCATTACTGTGCAGATTAGAACTTCTAGTACAGTTGCTGGATGCGGTGACTCATGCCTGTAATCCTAGCAATTTGGGAGGCTGAGTAGGTGGATCATCTGAGGTCAGGAGTTCCAGGCCAGCCTGGCCAATGTGGTGAAACCCTGTCTCTGCTAAAAATACAAAAAAGTTAGCTGGGTGTGGTGGTACAAGCCTGTAATCCCAGCTACTAGGGAGGGTGAGGTGGGAGAATTGCTTGAACTGAGGAGGCAAAGGTTGCAGTGAGCCAAGATCGTGCCATTGCACTCCAGCCTGGGCAACAGAGCAAGACTCCATCTCAAAAAACAAACAAACAAACAAACAGAACTTCTAATACAATAGAAGTCTAGTACAATAGAAGTTCTGATCTGCTCAGTAATGCAAGAACAAGAAATAAAATCTCTAAGGGTTGAGAATGAAGAAAGAACTCTCAGTATTCATTGAGAGTGTGAATTATCTATGTAGAATTCAAAGAATCTAGAGGCAAAGTATTAAAAGATTCCACTAAAGTGCCTGTACATAAGGTCAACATACAATAAATAAATTTCTATACAACAGCAACAAACAGAAAATATAATTTAAAAAATACCACTCACGATTGCAATTTAAAAGCTAAAGTTTATATGAATAAATTCTTAGGGTTTAACCTAAGATAGCTCTTCTGCTCAAAGATAGAAAACTCAGCTGGGTACAGTGGCTCACACCTGTAATCCCAGGACTTTGGGAGGATTGTTTGAGGCCAGAAATTTGAGACTGGTCTGGGCAACATAGTGAGATCCCATCTCTACCAAAAAATTTAAAAATTAGCCAGGTATGATGGCACATGCCTGTAGTCCTAGCTACTTGGGAGGCTGAGGTGGGAGGATCACCTGAGGCTAGGAATTTGAGGCTGCGGCGAGCTATGATCACCCCACTGCATTCCAGACTGGGTGACAGAGCAAGACTCTGTCTCTAAAATTAATTAATTAATTAAGTTAAAAAAAGAAGACTCAATATCCTCAATAGGTCAATTCTCACCAAACTGACAGATGTAATGTAATTCCAATCAAAATCTCCCCAAAGGAATTCGAGGATTTTGACGAGATTATCTTCCATAATGTTCGTGAACATGAAAGGCCAAGAAGAGGTGAAATGCAGAACATATATAAAGTGGTAGAAGTGAGGGGAGAATGTGATCAACCACCTGTGAGGACTTACTTCCAAGCTATAGTGAACTACAGCAACTGAGCTGATGGTGTGCTGAGACAAGAATAGACAAACTGACGACTATAGTGATGGCATAAGGGGCCCAGAAACACATCTACGCACAGGCAGCTCCTTGACATAAGACAGGAATCATTTATGGACAGACTTGACATATGCACATCACTGGGGAAAGTATGACTCATCCAATACATGTGACACCTCTTTCCGACATGGCAAAAAAGGAGAATTTTCCCACACAAAATGAATTTTAGATAGATTAAAACTTAGATGTGAACGCCAAACCAAAATCCTAAACCATTTAGAAGATAACATTTATGGATTGGGATAAAGATTTAGTAAACAAGAACAAGAAGCACTAACATAAAAAAATAATAATAAAATTAAACTGCATTGTCCGGGCACGGTGGCTCACATCTGTAATCTCAGCACTTTGGGAGGCTGAGGCAAGTGGATCACCTGAGGTCAGGAGTTTGAGACCAGCCTGGCCAACATGGTGAAACCCCATCTCTACTAAAAATACAGAAATTAGCCGGGTGGGGTGGCGGGTGCCTGTAATCCCAGCTACTCAGCAGGCTGAGGCAAGAGAATCACTTGAACCCGGGAGGTGGAAGTTTCAGCAAACCAAGATCGCACCACTGCACTCCAGCTTAGGTGACACAGTGAGATTTCATCTCAATGAAAAAAAAAAAAAAAAACTGCATCAAAACTAAGAATTTCTATCCACCAAGACACCATCAGGAACACTTTCTTAAAAGTCTCAAAATGAAGAAAACAGTTGTAATGCATATAGCAAACTCAAGATCAGGGTCTAGAAAATATTAAGAATCCCTGCAAATCAATCAATAACTAAAAGACAGATGATCCAATAGCAAGGAAAAGAATGAGCAATTCACAGAAGAAACCCAAATAGCCAATCACCTTCTATGAGAAGAAGCTCAGCCTCACTGTAGCAAGGGAAGTAGAAATGAAGACAAAGTCTGTGATGGGAATGTGAAGAAATGGGAACCATCACACGCTCCACTTCTAGCTGGGACCATAAATCAATACGAACATCTTGGACCGCAATGATAGTTGCCGAAGGTGTATGTAATTTACTAACAAACGGTGCCACTTTTAGGCATATGAGAGTATCTAAAGACACACCCCCTTAGAGAGACACTAGCATATAAATGTTAATTCAATAAAATTCCATAGAGCAGTTAAAATAAGTGAACCAGAAATATATGTATTTCTTGTTATGATATATATATATGTAAGATACATAACACCTATTCCATACACACACACTTATCTCTGTCGTCTCTTTGTAAGGATCTAACACTTAAGAACAATGTTGCCAGAGAATATTGGATGGTCTCTATTATAAACTTTTAAAATCTGCAAAACAATGCCATGTATTGTTAATACATACATAAACATGTGATAAAAGTATTGCAAATACATTGGAACGAAAATATGTGGCCAGGTGTGGTGGCTCACGCCTGTAATCCCAGCACTTTGGGAGGCCGAGACGGGTGGATCACCTGAGGTCAGCAGTTTGAAATCAGCCTGAGAAATATGGTGAAACCCCGTTTCCACTAAAACTACAAAACTTAGTCAGTTGTGGTGGTGTGTGCCTGTAGTCTCAGCTACTGGGGAGGCTGAGACAGGAGAATTGCTTGAACCTGGGAGGCAGAAGTTGCAGTGAGCCGAGATCGCGCCACTGCACTCCAGCCTGAGCAACAGAGGGAGACTCTGTCAAGGAAGGAAGGAAGGGAGGAAGGGAGGGAGGGAGGAAGGGAGGAAGGGTGGGAGGGAGGAAGGAAGGGAGGGAGGGAGGAAGGAAGGGAGGGAGGGAGGAAGGAAGGAAGGAAGGAAGGAAGGAAGGAAGGAAGGAAGGAAGGAAGGAAGGAAGGAAGGAAGGAAGGAGAAGAGGAATGAGGGTGAAAAACACCATCACTGGGACCAGAGGGAAGGAAATTAGATCAAGATTATGTGTATACATTATGTTTTATTTCTTTTTAAGAAATCAAATTAAATGGGGCAAAGGGTAAGATTAAATCAAGAAAGCTAGGTGGTGGGTAAACAGCTGTACATGACGTTATTCTCTATGCTTGTCTGCAGGTATCATCTTATGAAGTAATAATCCATTTTAAATGAAGATCTCTAACCACTCATTTATATGTTGACAACTTTTGTCCATCCTGGGATGATTTTGCAATCTAGCCATGTGAAGTGATTTGGCCAACTTCAATTTAGTTTTCTTTTTAAAAATAGATCATTTTTTCTAGCCAGTGATGTCCACTTTATTATTGTCGCACTTTCAACATTTTTCAGCTATATTTTACTTAAGAAGTTTTTCCAAACACTTTCTCATAAAGAAAAGTGACAATTCCGAAAGGGACAAAGGGACGAGCATTCTAACGCAGGATACTCCTGCAAAGAGTGATCCTGTAACAGATGATGTTACCACTGAAACAGGAAGCAAAGAGGGCATACATATTTGTTTCTGCACCATTCTCTCGGTGTTCCAACGATCACACTGCCCCAAACACACCCACACACAATTAGACAGGGCTCTTCTCTTCGTTCGATTAATCACCTTTATGAAGGTGAAACAAGCCGTACTGGCTGAAATGCTGCAAAAACGAGGAACAAATAATTTGAATTTTCAAACGATCTCTCCATTTCTATTTCTCCCTGGCTTTCAAAGCTGCAAATATAAATTCAACACTTCCTGTGAGATCTGACCAGATGCCCAACTCTGCACATGACAGGATGGGCCAGTCCTAGGCACGGGCATAGACCCCAAGACACTGGCTGCTATGTGTTGCAGGGGTGCCACAGCTTTGGAATAAAGTGCCAAGTGGAGTGAGGGGTGCCAGCCCAAACACGGGCCACGCTGGCATCCAGCCACCTGCCCATCAAACCCCTAGCCTTCTCTAGAATCCTTGGATTAAATAAATATTTGGCAAAGGGCTGCTGGCAAAAATGATAATAAATTCAACTCAATTCCCACCACAAACTGGCAAACTCCTTCAACAACCCAATCCAATCTGTCTACCTCAACTTCCAAATAGCTGGTAATGGGGCCCACTGGGGCCTGTGGGATCCCGGCAGCTCTTAGTCAATATCGTATGCCTTGCTATTTGCCAAAACTTCTGAGATAAAATATAGGGCGGACTTGACTTCTACACTAGTCAGAGTAAGAAGAAACGTGGGGAGCGGGGAGTAGGGAAGCCTCTTAATTCTATACACGCTCCTCCCCTGACCTCAGCTAACTGCTATCCTGCCATTGTGACGGCATCTGGGAAGAGCTCAGCATTCTCTCACCCATTCAACCAATATTTCTGAACACACAGCAGGTGCTAGCGTATCTGTGCTAGAAACTGTAGCTACTGCAGGGAATAAGAAGATATGCTCTCTATAACACAAAATGTACGGTCTAAAGGGAGGACGATTACACCAGTAATGAGGGTAGAGCTTGATAAGGGTATGACAGGCACTAAGAGCACAGAGTGGGAATTCCTGCACAGGCACTGTCCCTCCCTGGCCTGCTCCCCGCGCCCTCCCAAATCCTTCAACCATGTTGCTTTGGGTCCCGCAGAGGATCATTGACACACTGTTCAGCATCGTCCACCTGCTTTCAGGTCAGGCCCCAGATGAAACCTGCCATTCCCCAAGGACCTTGTCTCTCCAGGGCTCCCTAAATGCCACCTTTTCTCTCACACCCCAAGTATTGCAGAGCCTAGAGGTAAACTGATGTCCTTCTTGTTCCCTGTTACCAATTCCAAAGTATTTCTCCTGCTTCCTCCTTCAAAACCCCAGTTCCCTGGAAGCCGGTGCCATTCCATATCACCACCTGTCCCTCACTTCCCATCACTGCTGTCTGCGGACTCCTAACCATGCTGCCCGCTCTGTTCTGCCAGGCCTGGGTCACTCTCTTCCTCTCCAGTTCCACCCCTGCCACCATTCTGGATGACCTCAACATCCATGTAATGATCCACCCACCCCCAGCCTCCCGCTCCTTGGTCTCCCCCTATTCCAGTGACCTTTCCCCCAACCCTAGCCTAGTCACCCACACCTCCAGCCACCAATAACAGCACCACCTCTGAAACCACCGCTACAAACCTCTTCTCGGCCCGGCATCTGTGGCTCTAGGTCTCCAGCTCCAGGACTATCACCCAGTCATTCTTGGGCTAAGCAGGACTTCCAACCACACGGTTTCTCCACTCCCTTCATCCCTGCTCAGCCTCACTCTTCTCCTCAGCCGGGTTTCAGGGACTATGGTTACACAGTCTTGAAGGCAGAGAGGCCCATCCAGCCTCCCTCAGTGCCTCATGGGTCCTCCTGCCTCCCCACTTTCTGTCTACAATCTATTTTCCGTGGCAGGAGAGATCTGGAACTGCCAAAACCTTCAAAACTAAACTACTCTGGTGTGAACATAAAATGGCGTAGCCACTTTGGAAAACAGCTTGGCAACTCCTCAAAAGATTGGCTACAGAGTCACCACATGGCTCAGCAATTCCACCCCTAAGTCTATACCCAGGGGAAGGGAAGGCACATATCCAGAAGCTCATACAGGAAGATTCCCAGAAGCATTATTTGTATTAGCCGAAAGGAGGAGGCAACCTAAATGTCCATCAACTGAGGAGTGGCTAAATGAAATATGGCCTCTTCAGACAACAAAATATTACTCAGCCATAGAAGGGGACAAAGTACTGACAAGTGCTAAAATATGAATAAACCTTGAAAACATTACCATAAGTTTAAAAAGCCAGTTGCGAGAGACCACCCATTGTATGATTCTTTTTATATAAAATGTCCAGAATACATCAATCTAATAGAGACAGAAAGTAGATTTATGGTTGCCCTGAGTTAGAGGGGCTGGGGGGAAAGGGAAGTGGCTGTTAAATGGATATAGGGTTTCCTTTGGGGATGATGAAAACTGATTAGGGTTCTAAGACACACTGTGGCAATGGTTGCACAACTCTGTAAATATACTAAAAACCAAATTGTACTCTTTGAATTGTATTATACGGGAATTATGTCCAACTGTGGAACTCACTTGGTTAAAACCTTCCGATGGTGTCTGCTACACCAAATATAAAATTCTAGCTCCCTACCATGACCTACAAGACCATACATGGTCTTGCCCCAGCCAACTGTTGGGATCCAACAGCTCCCTGCTTTCTCCTGCACTCACCATACTCCAGAAGCCCTGGTCTTCTTTCTACTCCTCTAACACGTCAAGAAACACCCCGCCCAGTGGCCTTCTACATGTTCCTCCTGCCTGGGCTGTCCTTCCCTCTGATCTTTGCAGGGCTAGTTTCTTCATCTCCTTCAAGTCTGAGTTCAGAAGTTCTCAGGGGAGAGGATCTGACGTTGCCAACACAGAGAGACACACACACGGTAAGCTTGGTGTTGCACACCTTGCCCTGTTTTCTTCATTGCTATTGTACTATTAGAGCCGATCAGATTCACCGCTTGCCCCTTACTGCCTTTCCCCAGTGGCTGTCAGCTCTGGGAAGGAGACCCTTGCCTCTCCTTCAGCACTCCGCCCTTGGTGCCTGAATGGAGTGGGCCCTTATATTAGTCCATTTTTGTTCTTTTGATAAAGACATACCCAAGACTGGGCAATTTACAAAAGAAAGAGGTTTTTTGGACTTACAGTTCCATGTGGCTGGGGAGGCCTCATAATCATGACAGAAGGTGAAAGGCAAAGAGGAGCAATTCATATCTTACATGGATGGTAGCAGGCAAAGAGAGAACTTGTGCAGAGAAACTCCTGTTTTTAAAACCATCCAATCTCTGGAGACTCATTCACTATCATGAGAACAGCACAGGAAAGACCCACACTCGTAATTCAGTCACCTCCCACTGGGTTCCTCCCATAACATGGGAATTGTGGGAGTTCTAATTCGAGATGAGATTTGGGTGGGGACACAGCCAAACCATATCAGCCCTCAGTGGAGATTTGCTGCATGAATGAAGGAAAGAGATCAGAGAAGGCTTCCTCGCAGGGCCGGACTGTGAAGCTGAGCACCAGAGGATGAGCAGGAGCTATCCAAGTGCAGGGTGGAAAAGGAGGGCCGCGGGAAGAGAGAACAGAGACATGAAAGCCCATAGGAAAAGGGCACAGAGAGGTGGAAGGAATGGTGGGGAAAGAGGCTAGAGCCAGCGTGAGTGTGGCCTTGTGAACAAATTCAGGAGTTTGGATCTTGTTTGAGAGCAATGGAAAGGCACTAAAAGGTTTTAAGTATTGGAATGACATACACAGAATTGAGGCTTAGAGAATGAAGTGGAGGAGGGCAAGAGAGGGAGCAAGGAGAAGAGGAAAAAGCCTTTGCAGCAATATGAGAAAAAGATCACGGAACCCTGAACTCAGATGGGCTTAAGAAGGACAGAGAGAAAGAAGGGACTTCCAGGTATCAGAGGTAGAGTCAACACAAGTGGTGAACGACTGGACCAACTGACAGGCTGGAGCGGGGAGGAGAACGCAGATGGATGGTACCATATACTGAGAAAGAGAACCCAAGAGAAACGCATGTCACGGGAGAGAGGAAAAGAGCGTGGGGAATCCAAGGGGAAGTGGTCAGTGGTCAAATGGGGTTACTATTCTGAAACTTAGTGGTACTATCTGGGCTGTAGACAGAGAACTGTGTGTCATCATTGAAACCCAATCCACAAAAGTAGATGAAATTTCCCAAAGAAAGTTTTTAAAGTAAGGAAAACGGGAGCCTTGGACTGAATCTTGAGCATCACAAATCTTTAAGGATTAAACACAGGAATGGGAGGTCACAAAGAGAAGAGAGAAGGTGGTCAGGGAGTTGGAAGGAAAGCCAGGAAGCATGGTACCCTAGCGGGCCCAGGGAAGAGTCTGTTTCAAGAAAAAAACGTGGCTCAGAGTATCCAATCAATGCTGCCGAGATAGTCAAAGAAACGAGGACTGAGAAACGTCTGATGGCAACCAGGAGGTCATTGGCAGAGGCCAGGTGACAAGGTAGAGACAGCCACTGTGGACAATTTCAGGACATTTGGGGAGGGGTTGGAGGAGTAAAGTTGAAGATGTAGAAAGGAGATATGATAGGGAGAGTTAAGTCATTAATAATAACAGCTTTTTTTTTTTTTTGAGATGGAGTTGCCCAGGCTGGAGTGCAGTGGCGTGATCTCAGCTCACAGCAACCTCTATCTCCCAGGTTCAAATGATTCTCCTGCCTCAGCATCCCAAGTACCTGGGATTAGAGGTACCCACCACCATGCCGAGCTAATTTTTGTATTTTAGTAGAGATGGGGTTTTGCCATGTTGGCCAGGCTGGTCTCGAACCCCTGGCCTCAAGTGATCTGCCTACCTCAGCCTTCCAAGGTGCTAGGATTACAGGTGTGAGTCATTGTACCCAGCCACAGCTAATTTTTTTTACTGAATGTGTACTTTGTGCCAGGAACCATTCTAATCTTTATAGAACAACACTATGAAGTAGGCACAGAGGGGCAAGGCGATTCTTTACATTTGTCCAGAAGGCCAGAGGTGGTGGCTCATGCCTGTAATCCCAGCACTTTGGGAGGCCAAGGCGGGAGGATCACTTGAGGCAAGGAGTTTGGGAACACAGCAAGACCCCATGTCCACAAAATTTTTTTAAAAAATTTGCCAGGTATGATCCTGTGCAACTGTAGTCCTAGCTACTTGGGAGACTGAGGTGGGAGGATTGCTTGAGCCCAGGAATTCAAGGTTGCAGTGATCTATGATTGTGCCATTGCACTTCAGCCTGGGTGACAGAGCAAGACCCTGTCTCAAAAACAAAAACAAGAATGAAAACAAAACTGAAGATGAAGAGGAAAAAATGGTGGGATCCAGAGCTCAGGGAGGTGGAGAACAGCCAGACCGCTCCCTCATCCTTCCACGGGGGAGGCCGCAGGAAGACACACAGGGAAGTCGGTAGCCTGTGGGGCATGGGTGAGGACAGTCTGGTTTCCTGTCTTCTGTTAGGGCTGGAGAAGTAGAAAATGAGATCACTGGCTGACAGAGAGAAGGTAAGGTGACTGTATTTGAGGTCTGTGTTATCAGAGTTTAAATTCCAGCTGTACTGGTTTGTATGTTTTTCTACTTACATTTAAAAATAAGCATACTAAAAATGCCCATCACTTTGAATTTTTGCAATCAAATAAAGTCAAAATTCTCCTGAACTCCAGCTCACCCTGGTGATGAAAGGAAGCCCATCTTGGGCCCAAATCATTTAAAGTCTATTAAAAACAGAACTGCCCTGCCCCTCAGACCCCATTATTTCCTTAAAAAAAAACTTAAGAGCCATATAATTTTAAAAAAATAGTGTGTAATACTTCATACATAGAAAGATGTGTGTTCTGTATTTACAAAGTACAAAGTTTAAATAAAAGACCCATTACTGCACCCCCACCTCACCCCAACTTGGGAACTAGAACATTCCACATTAAGCCACTGTGGGTACTTCTTTGAGCCCCACTCTTAGCAAGCCTGACCCAAAGGGAAACCTTCCCGATCTTTGTGCATAAAATTCCCATAATTTTTAAAAATCTAGTTTTACCAGATGTGTACGAATCCAAAGACAGACTGCTCAGTTTTCCTCCAAAATTGTACTATGAAAACTATCAAACATACAGAAAACCTGAAAGCATTTTACAGAGGAAACCCTTGTTTCCACCACCTGGATTCTATAATTAACATCTTGCTATATTTGCTCTATCTCGTAACTATCCATCCAGCCATCCTTTTGTGCATTCATCAATCCATTTTATTTTTTGATGCATTTCGGAGTAAATTGCCAACATCGGTATAAGTCTAAAGACATATTGTTAGCTAGAGTCCAATATTTGTTTGTATTTTGTTTGTTTGAAGTAATTTTACTGAGTGAAATGCATGGATCTCAAATGCATCACGGGTCACATCTGACAAACGTGCCTCACTGTGTAACCCAACATCTGTCAAGATACAGGCATTGTAGTCACCCAAAAAAGTTACTTTACGTCTTTTCCCAGTAAATTGCAGACACCATCACCCACAACAGAGGTAGTCATGGTTAGGATCATTTTGTACCATCAATTACTTCTGCCTAATCTAGAAGTTGATACAAATGAAACCTATAACATGTACTCTTGTTTCTGGTTTCTTTTACTCTGCATGACATTTTTGAGATTCATCTGTGTGTGGCATGTATCCAAAATGTGTTTCTCTTTATTGCAGGGCAACCTTCTGTTGTACAAAAATACCTCCACTTGTCCACTGACCTGTTGGTAGACACCTGAGTTGCTTTCTGCTTTCAGTGACTGAGTAAAACTGCCAAGAACACTCTCATACAAGTCTTTTTTTTTTTTTGAGACAGAGTCTCGCTCTGTCGCCCAGGCTGGAGTGCAGTGGCCGGATCTCAGCTCACTGCAAGCTCTGCCTTCCGGGTTTACGCCATTCTCCTGCCTCAGCCTCCCGAGGAGCTGGGACTACAGGCGCCCGCCACCTCGCCCGGCTAGTTTTTTTAATGTTTTTTAGTAGAGACGGGGTTTCACCATGTTAGGCAGGATGGTCTCGATCTCCTGACCTTGTGATCCGCCCGTCTCGGCCTCCCAAAGTGCTGGGATTACAGACTTGAGCCACTGCGCCCGGCCACAAGTCTTTTTGTGAACATATGTTTTCATTTCTCTTGGTAGATGTCCAAGAGAGGAATTGCTGGGTCATGCGATAGATGTATATTTAGTCTAAGAAACTGCCAGGTACTTTTCCAAATTGTTCATACCATCTACATCCCCATCAATAATGTATGAAGCTTCCTGTTGTTCCACAACCTTGCCAACTTATGGTATCCTCGGTCTTTTAAATTTTTCACCAGTAGGGTGGGTGTGTTGTATATCTCATTCTGGTTTCAGTTTCCATTTGCCTGTGCTACAGACTTTTGATAGCTATCTTTTATCAGATTAAGAACGGGCTCTTCTATCCCTAACTTGCCAAAAGTTTGTTTGTTTGTTTGTTTTTTGAGACAG
>NW_012098654.1:1756023-1758853 GCF_000951045.1 Mandrillus leucophaeus | reverse complement strand
AGAGACCCTCTCCTATTTATTTATTTATTTATTTATTTATTTATTTAGATGGCGTTTTCGCTCTTGTTGCCCAGGCTGAAGTGCAGTGGGGCGATCTTGGTTCACTGCAATCTCCACCTCCCAGGTTCAAGCGATTCTCCTGCCTCAGCCTCCCCAGTAGCTGGGATCACACGCACCACCACATCTGGCTAATATTTTTGTATTTTTTGTAGAGACATGTTGGCCATGTCTCTATTAAACATGTCTCCATGTTGGCCAGGCTGGTCTCAAACTCCTGACCTCAGGTGATCCTCCCACCTCGGCATCCCAAAGTGCTGGGATTACAGTTGTGAACCACCGTGCCCGGTCTATTTATCTTTATATCTCCTTTTTGGCAGAGAGCTAGCTCTAGAAGAGGTGCCCCACAAATGTGGAACTGAACAAAGAAATGCATTAGAAATGAGCATCACCCACACCCAGCCACGTGCACAGCAAACACAGGGAGATGTGTCATTTGGAGCTGGGGTACCCCAGGCTATGGAACCATGAGGCACAGAGAAGGGGACTTCTAACCAGAGGGGCAGCCTTGCTCAAGACCTCATGGCTCACTGGCTGCAGTGGTTCATGCTGGTAATCCCAGCACTTTGGGAGGCTGAGGTAGGAGGATTGTTTGAGCTCAGGAATTCAGTACTAGTCTGGGCAACATAGCAAGACCTCTTCCCTAAAACAATTAAAAATTAGCCAGTCATGGTGGCACACACCTGTGGTCCCAGCTACTCAGGAGGCTGAGATGGGAGGATCCCTTGGCGGGGGAAAAAAAAACCCTCATGCCTCATGGCTCGTTAATGACAGGTCAGGCCTAGACGCTGGCCTCCTTATTTCCAGCTCAAGGCTTCTCTGTGTCCTGCTCTGTGGGCTCCACTCTTTTCCCTGCCCAATCCCCACCCCACGGTGCCCTCAGAGAGGCTGGAGAGGACCCGCCTGTGATCTGGACCTCCCTCCCACAGGCTCCCTCCGAGTCAGCAAAAGGGACAAGTAGGCAGGGATGGGCGTTGCCCGGCATGACAAGGCTTTGAGTGTCTCACTTTTGGGAAAGGCTCATTCTGCCCTGTCCCCTTCCCCCCTCGAGGCCAACTTCCTGCCTGTCCACAGTGATGCTGCCTCCTCCAACCCACAACCCCCGACACCCCTGCCCCAGCACGGCCTTCCCAGGGACCTCTCTGCCACCAGCCTGTTCCGTGCCTCCATAGCCTCTCACTCACTGGCACTGATGTTCAGCCGTGTACCTTTTACTCACCCTGGCTGGAGAAGGGCCTGGTATGGAGAGACTGCAAACTGGCCAGGGGATGTTCTGCCCACAGGACAGGAGAGATTTTCAATGAAGGATGTGCACACGCAGAGGCTGCAGGCTCCATGCCGGCACCCACAAGCCTGGCTAGAGTGAGGAGGGACTCTGCAGGGAAACAGAGCTGCACTCCCGACAGCCAAACCACGGACTCCCTGAGGAGCTGATTGGAAGAATATCACCTTTTAACTCCCGGACAGTAAATATTTGGAGTCCAATAAACCCAAAGAGACTGCCCACAAGCTCTTGACCAGTCTCCTTTCCCAAGAGCTTCCAGCCTCCGGGCCGATGTGGGGGACAGGAGGGCATCCCGGAACTTGGGTGGGTGTCACATGCCTGGAAACCCACCATCAGCACCCCTTCCCTTCAGGTAAGCACTGTCCTCTTCACCCAGTCCTCTTTAGAGCAAGTCACACACACACAGGACAGATTACACATAAATTCATCATTGCCTTAGTGCAAGTCAATCTTTCAGATCCTCTCCTGCCAGAGAGGGATGCGGACAGCAGTGCAAGATCTAAGTGCCCAGAGAAGGAAAGTGATGGCGAGGTTGGAAAGGGAACGGAGGAAGAGGCCTGGAGAGCTGAAGATAAACCCCATCCCAAAGGAAAAAGAGAGGAACTCTAAGACCGGCTCATTCACTGATGCACCCCCCCATTATCAATGACTCCAGGATCTTAACAGCACCTTTTCCTGCTATCATATGCAAACCTCAACACCTACAGACGGGAGTCTCGGGTGGGGGCTACCCTCAGGGTCAATCTGTTCATCTTCTGACTCCAGAAAGGGTACCCCTTAACTATGAAGTGGGTGGATCCCAGCATCTCCCTGTATTTTGGTCTGCTGTCTCCTACTAGGATGTCTCTAAGTACCTGCCACAAACCCACCCGAACTGTACAGTGACGCTCCAGAGAAAACGAGGGCTTGCCACAGGTGCTCGGAAATCCCAGGGCCCTGCTCGTCCATCCCACTGCCCCCAGGTACACACAGGACACCCAGTGCCCCTAGGGGAGACGGCTGTGCCCAGATCACAGAGGAATCCAGGGGCAGAATCATGACTGGAGCCCAGGTCTAGTGGCTCCTGGTTCCTTTGGTCTTTGTTCGGTGTCACCGAACAAAATGCAGCCTTCTCAGGGGCCACATCGAGCCTTTTAACAGCATGTCCACTGGCATTCATGAAATGCTCCCAAGACCTGGAACACGTCCCTGTCATGCAAGGGACCCACGGGGCGGAAGACAGACAAAGAGGGTCAAGAACTTGCAGTGGCCCTCACACTGGAAGCAGCCCTAGGGCAGCTGCAATGTCCCCGCCCACCAGATCACCTCCTCCTGGCTGGCTGCTGTGAGAAAGAGCAGGCGGGAGGTCGCTGGTCACTCGCCTCGTCCTTTCCCTCCCGCCTGGGCCCTGTGTGTCCCCATCCCTCTGCTTGTCCGCATCCATTTGTGTTATTTCTTCAGGAGGTTGCCGACAGTGGAGCAGGAAACACAGCCTCCTCCTGAGTGCAG
>NW_012098654.1:1752244-1753422 GCF_000951045.1 Mandrillus leucophaeus | reverse complement strand
CAGACTTTTGATAGCTATCTTTTATCAGATTAAGAACGGGCTCTTCTATCCCTAACTTGCCAAAAGTTTGTTTGTTTGTTTGTTTTTTGAGACAGAGTCTCATTCTGTTGTACAGGCTGGAGTGCAGTGGCGCAATCTCAGCTCACTGCAAGCTCTGCCTCCCGGATTCACGCCATTCTCCTGCCTCAGCCTCCAGAGGAGCTGGGACTACAGGTGCCTGCCACCATGCCCGGTTAATTTTTTTTTTTTTTTTTTTTTTTTTTTTTTTTAGTAGAGACAGGGTTTCACCGTGTTAGCCAGGATGGTCTCGATCCCCTGACCTCGTGATCTGCCCACCTCGGCCTCCCAAAGTGCTGGGATTACAGGAATGAGCCACCGGATCCGGCCAAAAGTTTTTATTAATTTTTGTGTTAAGTGTTGTCAAATACTTTTTTCTGCATAAAAATTCTTTCTGATTCCTTATATTCTTAGGAACACAGAGGTGATTGAGAATTTTTGTTCTGAAAGCCCCTCTCTTACAGTTTCTGCTGGCCTATAACCCACTGGTGATAGTAAGAGGAGCAAGTCAGGGTTAGGATGGCGGTAGTAGCGGAGGACTTAGCAAGAAAGGAATAGGGCTAGCAGTGAAGACAGGACTGTAAAGTGCTCAAAGTATGAGCATCTGAAATCAGGTGGGTCATCTGAAATCATGAATGATCTGCTTGCCATAAAATTAAATGTCGTCCCCAAAACAGTCAAAAGGACAGAAGTTACACGTGTTGCAGATACTTCTGAAATCGTCTTGGTCTTGGTATGAAGAACGGTCAATCAGGATTAGCAAAGCTGCAGGCAACTAGTGAAAAAATTCCTTACCCTATTTTGTATTCACCAGGGCACGTGGCTCAGCTTCAAGGTAGGAGCCCTAGAATATCTGTGAATAGTCAGTGCAGGTCAGAGGGAGCTCACTTTGAAGGGAATTCAGTTCAGACATCACCTCCCTGTTGAGAAGCCCTCTCTGGCCCTCACAGGCCAGCTGGCTGCCTGTCTCTCTGGTCCCACATGTATCTCTCACTGTCCTGCATACATTACATTAACTTTCACCATTCGTGTATCTATCTGCTTCCACCACTAGGCTGGGGGTTCCTTGAAGATAGAGACCCTCTCCTATTTATTTATTTATTTATTTATTTATTTATTTA
>NW_012098654.1:1734470-1749254 GCF_000951045.1 Mandrillus leucophaeus | reverse complement strand
GGGGAAGCAAGCCCTTCCTTCGCAAGCTAAGGCAGGGAGGCAGGGGGAAGCAAGCCCTTCCTTCGCAAGCTAAGGCAGTTTGGAAACCACTTCTTTTCCCCCTCAAATAACACTTGCAAATGAGAACTTCAGTTTGGACAGTAGGCGTGTGCCTTTTACACAGTGACCTCAAATGATTCCAATCCAATTTTTAATTTTTTTCCTTATACCAAATGACAAAAGATCACCGTGCTCCTGATACAGACATTCTGTTTTACAAGGCAGCCAAGTTTCCTAAGTAGCAGGGACTCTGTCTTTCTCATGAATACCAAATCTTTCCATTAAAGGTCTACTTTTTTTTTTTTTTTTTTTTTTTGCATTCCAAACACTGCTAGAGACAGAAAAGGGTTCAAGACATTCATTATGCATCTCTCACAATGCTTCCCATGGCAGAAGTCTGATAAACCACCACGATTCAATATCCTCACATCCCACCTAACTTGCTTCGAGTGTCTATGAAATGACCTCGAGGCTCTGGTGGTTTCTGCTGCTGATGCAACATGCAGATTTTACAAACAAGATTTAGCTTCACAGCTGGTTTTCAGAACAGCTTAGAGTCAAAGATTCAAAATACAGAACACGGCGAAAGGGTTCTTATCAAAATGTCAAAATCGATTTTGCCAGAAAACCTTGGCCTGGAACATCTGTGAAAGGTTAGGGTCGAGCACCACTCCCTCTGGTTCACACAGACGCCAGATTAATCAGGGCGAATGAAACGCGACAAGGCCACGTGAGGCTCCAGGGTTCTCCCCGAGCCCGCCCACCCTCTCTTCCAGGAGGAAAGCGTCTCAGGCTGAGAGGGACTCAGAGGAGCCTCCAGGGAGGCGGAGAAGCCTGCTGGGAATTGAGCAGAATGGAGCAATGCGCACCCTCCCCTTCTCTCTGAGGAGGTGCGTGGCAGCCTCAGAGCAGGGGCTGGACATCTCTGCCCTTGGCAACCTCCCTGCTTTCTCAGCATGGCTCAGAGGTGGCGTCAACACAGGAGGAGGAAGAAAACTGAGAATGCCCCCCAAAAATCCCAATGAAAGCCTCTGGTCACCGTCTCCCAGCAAGTACCATCATCTGTCAAAAAAGCTGGAGGGGGAGCCTGAGGTTGGGGTCTTCAAAGTCTCCATTTGCCTTCTAGAATCTAGACAGGAGATACTTATTCAGAAGGAGGAGCTTTAAGCCACTCTAAGGAGAACGGAAACGGGGAAGGTACTGGAGATGCAGGAGCTATTGCTTCGAGTCTTGGCAAAGAGCTGAGACAAAGGGCTCCAAGGCCTCACCCAGGATTCTTCCCATGGTGGAGGCTGTGATCGCATCATCTAACTGCATTGTCTTCTGCACGGTGTGGGCTGATGCTGAGGTCAGAGCTAATGGCTGATTCTAATTTTTTCACTTCAGACAGAATCATAACACTTTTCAAACCTAATACATTTATTGCTGTGATCCTCAACCGGGCAGTATTAAAACTTGCGAAAGTGACTTTGCAAATTACCAAACAGTCACCAAGCTAATGAAGCAGGACTTTTAAAGTGACTGAGAAATAATTCCTATATTATAAAGACAGCAATCTGTGAAGGGAGATTTGGTTTAAAAAAAAACACATTATAATGTATAATGGAAAATGTTAATCTGTGGTGAATCCAATCAGAGCTGGCTGAAGAGAAAAACATAAGGAAAGTGAAAATACAAATGGAGTGTGCACACTCGAACCCACTGGAAGGAAAGTTCCTGGGAAGAAGGCTCTCTCCAGGCCTCCCAATGGTCACCAGGAGCACCGGCAGCCGGCCACGTCCTCCGCCCTCCACTGGGAGACCCTCCCCAAAGCCATTTCCTCTGAAGGAGGCTCCACTAAGAAGCACTGGGGGTCCCCATCTGCCCTGATGCCTGGGAAAAGCCTTTGGGCATGGCGAGGAATTGGCTGTGCTGTCAAGACTCTGACGGTTGCACAGCTTAGATGCTCTGCCAAGAAAAAGCAGCTCCCATCTCGGAGGATGGCTATATTCAGAGACCTGGCTCCAGACAGTGGAAGGCAGGGACACAGCAGAGCTGGTGGGATCACCAGGGGAACCCAGACACACACCCAAGGGCCAGGCAGCCTTGCTAGGCTAGACAATCCAGGGTTGCCCGCTGCAAAGAGAAGCCGAGAGCAGGAAAGGGAGCTGGGGGCCCCAGGCCTGCCCAGATGCTAATGAAGAATCACATATCAGTTAATTGGGCTTGGGTGCTGCTTTTCAGAGGAAGCCCTCTCCATCATGAAAACACTTTGGAAGGTGCCACATCAAAGCACAGTGCAGAAGAAAGCCAGGGAGCCAGGCGCGAACGCCAATGCTGGCCAAGGGAGAGAAGGCCCATGTTTCTTGTTAGCGTTTGACAGCAAGCACTGTGTGCTACTTAGTGAACCAAATCCTCCTTTATGCAAAGTGTTTTTCTCATTCTTGGCCCAATGGTTTCAACGGGCGCTCCCCCCAACAGATTTCAAATCCTATTATACAGTAAACATCTGTGGCATTAATTTTCGCCCTGTAAACAAATGCAGGCAGCTGCGGCGGATCATTTGATGAGTCAATCAATATATGAGCAGCACTCTGCGCCTGCCTTCTTTACTCCAGCAAAATGAAACGGTGCTTTCTGAGCCCGTCTGCGGCACCAGCCAGCAGTGACAACATCAGAGGGGAAATACACTTCCCACTTTTATGTCTGACCAGGACCCAGGTCCTTTCCCTCAGAGCATCCGGAAGGAGCAGCCGCGACCCAAGCACACAGGCTTCCGCGTCCTGCACATCCTTCTGCACATCCCAATACTTGGCCATAAACACGTTGAGAGTTACATCTTTGCATTGGGTGGAGCAGTGGTTCTCGGTGAGGGGCGATTTTGCCCTCCAAGGGAATTGGGCAATGCCTGGAGACATACTTGGTTGTCACATCTTGGGGGTGCTATTGGCATCTAGTGGGTGGAAACCAGGGATGCTGTTAAACACCCTTCCATGCCCAGGATGGCCCTAACAATGAAGAATTATCCAGCCCAGAATAACACCGGTGTGGAAAGGCCTGGGTGTAGAGGCGCTGCTGTCTGAGGAAAGGCATCTCCCCTCCCCATCTGGCTTGCCCCTGCTCCGATGGAGGAAGCAGGGGTTTCATCTGAGGATGCCCTGTGGCTTTGTGACTTCCTCCAGTTAGAAAAGCATTTCCATTCCTGTTTTCTTAATCACACTCAGCCAGGTGCAATGGGCCTGTGCCCACCTGCCGGTCCAGGCCAACCTGCAAAGCTCAGCCAGAGCCCCCCAGGTGAGATTGCAGCTGGGGAGGCAAAGGGCAGTGCAGGTCCAGGCACTCTGGCCACACCTGCCTCACTCCTTGCGGACACTCTGGCCACACCTGCCTCACTCCTTACGGACCGTGGGCAGCACGCAGAGCCTTTGAAGAGGCATCACTGAGGGACTCTCCTCCAGGGAGGCCGCTGGGCGACCAAACAGCAGCGGCCTGCTGCTCCCTCTTGGATTCCAACGTCTCCAAGGCTCAGTTTTCCTGTTTGAGTCCTGGGCAGTCTCTTCCCCAGCAGTGAAGGAAATGAGACGAAGGCTCCCCTGGTAGTACGAGCCCCCAGGTACGGCAAGGAAGGCAGGGCTGCCAGGATCCGTGAATTGTTATCAAGACTTTTATTTCCATAAACGTGCTGCTCCCCACAGGCACACATTTCTCTTCGACATCTTCCCGGCATCCCCTTACCCTGGGCACCGTCGGCACCTCTGGCCCAGCTCTGATCCGCTGGCCGCCGCCCAGGCCCGAGTTATTCCCGGAACGTGGCTGGACCTGCCCATCCCCCACGCTCAGGGACAGCCGTGCTTGGAGAGCTGAGCACCCAGTGGCTCATTTCCTGTTCCCAGTGTGTGCTGGGGACTAGCTAGGAAATCTAGTCCAGCTGTTCAGACCCAAATGAGAAAAACTCACATCGCCAACATTCTGCCTTCATCGAAATCCGCTCACTGAATCACCCTAGCAGCCCCAGGAGATGGCACGATTATCCCAGGCCGGGAAGGTGAAGCACCTGACCCACGGCCACACGGTCGTTACAAAACCAAACTACCAGCCTGAGCCGAAGCTGGCATTCCTATGGCGACGGGCTGGAGAGGGACATTTTTTTCTGCTACATTCGAGGGCAACAGAGGGGCAGAAAATGAGCAAAGTCCCTTGCGTGAGAGCCCCCCGAAGCCCACCTGCAGGGTCAGACCCTTCCAGGCTCCAGCTGTGAGCCATGGTGCCCTGCCAGAAAGTCCTTCTCCTGCTCAGAAGCAAAAGGCCCATGTGCTCAGGAGCAAAACCCCTGTCCTTCGGGGAGGAGCAGCCCTCCCAAGCCCAGACGGGAGACATCTGGGACTCCCAGTTCCCTGCAGGGAAAGCCACCGTCTCCACCCAGTGGCAGTTTGGCTGGGGAGTGGCAAGAAGGGACTTGTACCCACCCCCAGCGGAGCCCCTGCCCCCTCCACACCCCAATCCCTGGGAGCTGGAAGGGAGCGGATGAAGTGGAAACACCAGGCCCCCATACCTCAGGAATGTGCCCACGGGACAGGAAGCCCCACTCCACCGGACACACGCACCCCTCACAGCTGCCAGCAAGGCCTTCTCTGTGCTCCATCCTAAGCAGGTGCCCAGGACCTGGCAATCAGCCAGCCCAGGCTCTGACCTACCTCGGAGACCACAGCTGAGCTGGGAGAAGCAAGTCAACAGCCCAGTGATGGGGCAGGCCAGAGAGTAATGTCGCCCACTGGCGGTCAGTGCTCTGCAGGCCCCACCCCCCACCCCAGTCTGCTGGAGAGAGGTGGTCACAGCCCACACGGCGCCCTCTGCCACCACACTTAGTGCCCGAGTGGTCCCCTGATGGGGGAGGGAGAAGCTAGAGCCAAGGGAAGGGCACACTGGGCTCCTGGGCACTCGAACTGAATGGGTCGGCTGGCCGCATCCAACTGCAATGGGAGGGCCCTGGTGCTCACTCAGAAGGTGGCAACGTGGGGACTGGACCCACTCCCCCCATAGGTAAAGACACCCCAGTGGCAAGTCAGCAGGAGGGGATTCAGAAAAAAAGCAGCCCCCTGGCTCTTTCCAAAAGAAGCCCAGCACAGGGAGAAGAGGGAGCATGGCGGGGAGTGGGGAGGGGGATTCGTGTGTTTGGGGTATGTCCATGGTGCATATTTGAGTGTGTGGTGTGTGTATGTATGTGGGTAGTGTATGTTTGTGTGGTGTGTGTGTGGTGTACATTTCACTGTGTAGTATGTGTATGCATGTGCATGGTGTATGTGTGTGTGCATGGTGTATGTGTGTGCACGTGATGTATGTGTGTGTATACATGGTGCATATATGAGCATGTGTGTACATATGTGCATGGTGTATGTGTGAGTGTGGTGTGTGTGTATGATGTATGAGTGTGTACATACATAGTGCATATGTGAGCATGTGTGTGCATGTGTGCATGGTGTATGTTTGAGTTTGTCGTGTGTGTATGCACTGTGTATTTGAGTATCTGTGTGCATGTGTGTGGTGTATGAGTGTGTGTGTGCGTTTGTGCATGGTGTATGAGTGTGTGGCATGTGTGTGATGGATGTTTGAGTACGTACATGGTGTATATTTCTATGCATGCATGTGTGCATGGTGTACGTGTGTGTGTGTGCATGGTATATGTTTGAGTTTTTGTGTGCACATGGTGTATGAATGTGTGTGTGCATGGTACATATTTGAGTATGTGTATTTTTGGTGTATGAGTGTGTGTGTGATGCATGAGTGTGTTTGTGTGTGCATGCGCATAAATGTGTGTGTGCATGGTGCATATTTGAGTGTGTGTGTGATGTATGTTTGAGTGTGTTTGTGTGTGTGCATGGTATATATTTGAGTGTATGTGCATAGTATATGAGTGTGTGAGTGTGCATGCATGGTGTATATTTGAGTTTGTTTGTGTGTGGCATATGGTATATGAATGTATGTGCATGGTGTATATTTGGGGGTTTTTTTGTTATTGTTTTGTTTTTTTTTTTTTTTTTTTTTTTTTTTGAGATGGAGTCTCGCTCTGTCACCCAGGCTGGAGTGCAGTGGCGTGATCTCGGCTCACTGGAAGCTCCACCTCCCAGGTTCACACCATTCTCCCGCCTCAGCATCCCGAGTAGCTGGGACTACAGGTGCCGCCACCATGCCCGGCTAATTTTGTTTTTGTATTTTTAGTAGAGACGGGGTTTCACCATGTTAGCCAGGATGGTCTCAATCTCTTGACCTTGTGATCCACCCGCCTCAGCCTCCCAAAGTGCTAGAATTACAGGCGTGAGACATCACACCTGGCTGCGTGGTGTATATTTGAGTGTGTGTTTGTGTGGGTGCATGCTGTATGTTTGAGTGTGTTTTTGTGTGCATGTGTATGATATACATTTGAGTGTGTGTACAAGGTGTATGAGTGTGTGTGCATGGTGCATGTTTGAGTGTGTGCATGTGTGCATGCTGTATCTTTGTGTGTGTGCATGCACGGCATATGTTTGAATGTGATGGTGTATATTTGAGTGTGTGATGTGTATGTGTATGCATGGCATATGTTTGAGTGTGTGTGTGCATGTTGTGTTTGTGTATGCATGGTATATGTTTGAGTGTGTGGTGTGTGTGCACATGGTGTATACTTGAGTGTGTGGTATATGTGCATGCATGATGTATGTTTGTGTGTGTGTGCATGGTTTATGTTTGAGTGTGCATTTGCGTGTGTGCAATATGCCAAATCCTTCCCTCCCTACCCCCTCTGACTGCCCACATCAACCCCCATACAGCCAGTCCCAGGGAAGCAGTGAGGACCCAGCCCCAGGGGACAGGTCCTGGCACCCTGATGGTTGGTGTTCAAGGAGGAGGATCCAGCGGGACATGGCCAGGGTCAGGGAAGGTCATGGAGGTGGGTGTCCTGCTGGACGGCAGTGTCCACCAGCGCAGAATACACCTAACTAGTTCTCAGCAAAGCACTGAAACAGATATTCCCAGACTTTCCCTGACAGGACTCTTGATGGGAAGCATTACTGCCCTTCTTAATTGAAAGATAACCTTCCTACACGTTCTTATCTCTTCACTTCTTTCATATGTGCTTCTTCCTCCTCCAGGATATGTGGAAATTAACTTCTCATATCCTAAGGCCCTGGTTGATCTACATAAGCCAAGAGGGAGACTGGCTCACGAGCAGGCACCGGGTTCAGGGGCTGCCAAGCTCCTGCGGCGAGGGGTGTTGCAGGCAGGATCGCAGACCCACGGCTACTTCTGGAATAAGCAGCTGCCCAGGGCAGGGAAGCACCATGACTGCGCATCCCCAGGGGAGATCCTCGGCCCAGCCTTTACAATCATCCCATTTTAAAAATGATCCAATTAAAGCACCGGGCATGGTGCCACGCACGTAGTAAGTGTTCAGTAAATAGAAGCTATCATTCACGCATGCTACAACCTGGACAGTTGGGATTATCTCTGCTACACAGACGAGAAGGCTGAAGTTCAGGGACATAAAGAAACTGGCCCAGGTCACAGGTCATAGAGGGTGGCACAGGGATTTGAACCCAGGATTATGTTGTTTAAAACCCCGTACCCAAGATCCCCTCAGCCCACTCTGTATTTCGCTGAAGGGCAGCCTCTTCTCCTCTGCCATGGGAGGCTTCATGCTTGCAGCCTAGAAGCCAAGGGCACTGTGCTTTTGGGAGACACGGCTGACTGCAATCGTCCCAGCCCCTCTGTGCATACAGACTCCTGGGTTACTACAGCTCTATGCGATCAGGCTGGAGTCCAGCTCCTGCAGTAACCCAGCCCAGGGTCCTGGACACTGAGCTGTCATTTTCCTGCACAGACAGACAGAGACGAAGGAAGGCCTGGGCAGCCACAGGCTTGGAAGGGCTTTACTTGGGCCCGGCTCCAGCGCATTCCCAAATTACCCTCCTTCTGAGCCCAGTGGCTTCTCTGGTACTTCCCGTCTCGATTTCCATTTTCTCTCTGAAGTTACAGAGCAGGTTCTGCTCCTCCTGTATTAAAAGCCCAATTTTCCCTGCACTATTAAACAAATTTCTTCAAAGATAGAACCTCACATTGAATTAAACCCTTTTTTGAAGTCTTTAGTAGTTTCCATAAATACAATAGATGAATAAGCTGGCAGCCCACTAAAACCGTTATTTAATGCAAGATAAAGAGGCACGTGGAGTCCCACATAAGCCGCAGAGGAGCGGCGCGGAAAGGTGCTCTCCCGCTGGGGCCTGGGAAGGTGACAGGAGCTCAGAGGCGGCATCTCCGCCCCTTGCGGGTAATACTTCCACGAGATCCATGATGGCTTTGAGAAGGGCCCTGGATAAATGACTCAGTCTACTCCTCGTCCCCTGAAAGATCTTGGCCATGTCATTGGACCTCACTCCCTTACTTCCCCCAGAGCAAAGTGAGGCAGCCAAAGGGATCCAATTCGGGAAGAAACCAAATCCAGGTGAAGGCCAGCTCTGTTTCCCAACCGCTGCAGAGCTTGAGCGGTTACTCAACCTTCCCGTCTGTATTTGTTTTGTTTTGTTTTGTTTTGTTTTGTTTGAGACGGAGTCTCGCTCTGTCGCCCAGGCTGGAGTGCAGTGGCCGGATCTTGGCTCACTGCAAGCTCCGCCTCACGGGTTCACGCCATTCTCCTGTCTCAGCCTCCCGAGTAGCTGGGTCTACAGGTGCCCTTCACCTGGCCCAGCTAATTTTTTTTTTTTTTTAGTAGAGATGGGGTTTCACTGTGTTAGCCAGGATGGTCTCGATCTCCTGACCTCGTGATCCGCCCGTCTTGGCCTCCCAAAGTGCTGGGATTACAGGCTCTTTGGTCTCATGTTACAAATGTAGACGGGAGTGGCCTGCGCGGTGGCTCCCATCTGCATTTGTAACATGAGATCAAAGAGCAAGTGCTGCCTCACCAGGTAGTAGTAGGGGACAAATGACCAGCTTAAAGTTGAATTCCTAGGGTTGTTCAAATTATAGGGAACATTCTCAATAGCTCTATTTTAAATAATAAAGTACTGTTTGGAGAAGTCCCATTAGCTAAAATGACGTCAATCAATACTAGTTTGGGATGCTTATAGAGATCACCAGACAGGAGTGGTAGAAGGAAGCAAATACATTTGACACAGTTTTTAGTAATTATTCTGAGCGGTGTACCTGACAATTGCAAGTGCTAACATCCATATAAACAAGTCTCGTAACGACTTCTGAAAACGAGAGTAAGTCCTCACAACACTGATGCCACAAACTACACCGACGAGGCAAATCTTCTAATCCTGCCTACTGTCATATATATATCGGTCCTGCTAGAATGAGGGGCTGAATTGTGTCCCCCAAAATTCATATGTTCAAGCCTTCACCCTCAGTGGCCTCAGTGTAACTGTGTTTGGAGACAGGGATTTGGAGATATAATTAAGGTTAAATGAGGTCAGATAGGGTCTGTATCCAATAGAGTTGAACGAAAAGAGACTCTCTCTTTCGCCGTCTCACTCTCTCTCTCACACACACACACATACTTAGAAGAGGCCATGTAAGGACATAGCAAGAAGGCAGCTGTCCACAAGCCAAAAAGAGAGCCCTCACCAGAATCTGGCCATGCTGTCACCGTGATCTCAGACTGCCAGCCTCCAGAACATAAGAAAATAAATGTCTGTTGTTTAAGCCACCCAGCCTGTGGTATTTTGTTACAGCAGCCTGACCTAAGGCAGATGCAATTAAAATTTCATACCTAGGTTCAAAAAGTGGTGTATCTCAAACAACAGGGAAGTAAAGATGTGCCTTTGTTTGATGACACGCAGAGTGGCTTCGTGGATGACAACACACACAGGAAGAACTTGAATAAAAACTATTTCATGGAATGAAAGGATGGGGAAAAAAGCCATATTTCTACAAATTCTTTAGTTTATAGACATACGACTTTAAATGCGTTCATACAATGAAATTAGTGTACTTAGTATAAGTTGACATTTAAGTACTTTATCTGAATCCCTAAAAGTCAACTGAAATCAAGTAGACCAAAAATATTTTTATCCCATCACTAGGAAAGCGAGTGTTTGCCATATAGCTGAGTCGTTCTGCAATGACCTCACTGTAAAAGGTGAGAAGATGGTATGACACAATACCCAGGGCATCCTGAATCCTTTGGGGGAAGAACCTCAGTGTTAGTTGGAGGTTGGAAGGTATTGGAAGGAGCTCCTGACGGAAGGAGGTCCTGTACTGCCCCAAAGAATAATCTGACCAGAAAAGCAGGCTGCACCCAGAGACGGGAGAAAGCCAACAGGTGGCACTTAGGAGTTTGGGTGTGCAAAATGTCATTAATTTTGGTTTCATACATCTTACATGGCTCCAAACAACACTGACTCTGGAACATTCCAAAGTGTCTCAAGGAAGGCTTTTGCTTCTTGCAGTGACTAATACTTGAGGATAGGATTCATTTTCCAAATACATAATATCTGATGAAACTGGAGGCTGCTACCTGTGTACCATGGATGGCTGTTAGCCCAGGATTCTGAGGGCTAGGCTCTCAGATAAAATTCCCCCCTGGGCCGGGCGCGGTGGCTCAAGCCTGTAATCCCAGCACTTTGGGAGGCCGAGACGGGCGGATCACGAGTTCAGGAGATCGAGACCATCCTGGCTAACACGGTGAAACCCCGTCTCTACTAAAATACAAAAAAAAAAAAATTAGCCGGGCGAGGTGGCGGGCACCTGTACTCCCAGCTACTCAGGAGGCTGAGGCAGGAGAATGGCGTGAACCCGGGAGGTGGGGCTTGCAGTGAGCTGAGATCCAGCCACTGCACTCCAGCCTGGGCAACAGAGCCAGACTCCGTCTCAAAAAAAAAAAAAATTCCCCCCTGGAGTGTGCCTGAGTCTCAGTCCACGCCGCCTTGCTGCTGACACCCCCACCTTCCACCATGGGAGCTGCACCTCGTGGCTTTCTGTGCCCAGTTTTCTACCTGTTCCTTCTCCCCACGGTCCCTGGAGGGGCCTGCACTTAGTACAGCAGCTTGTCTTCCCTCTGGTGTCACCTGGAAGGAAAGGAGTCTAGATCCAGGTTCCCCAGCGTGGACCTTAGACTGGAGAAACTGAGACAGTTCAGGCATGAAAATGCCAAATCAGAATCAATGTGTGTGGCCTAAAAGCACCATGAAAGCCAGAGGGTCCAGCCCCTCATGTTTCAGGGAAGGCACCTGTCTTGGTCTGTTTGTGTCGCTAAAATGGAATAGCTGAGGCTGGATAATTTATAAAGGAAAGAGGTTCATTTGGCTCATGGTTCTGCAGGCTGTACAGGAAGCATGGCTCCAGCATTCACTTCTGGTGAGGGCTTCAGATGTGCTGAATGCTAAAGGAAGCCAGCGTGTGCAGGTTACAAGGCAAGAGAGGAAGCCAAGAAGAGAAGGAAGGTGCTAGGCTCTTTTAAACAACCAGCTCCTGGGGGAACTCTCACTGGAATTAACAGAGCAAGAACTCACTCATTACCACAAGGATGACACCAAGCCACTCATGAAGGATCCGCCCCCATGACACAAACACCTTCCATTAGGTCCCACCTGCAGCATTAGGATCCCATTGTAACAGGTTTGGGAGTACAAACATCCAAACTAGAGCAGCACCTTCTGCCCACAGAGTGGACATCACCTGCCCATCATCACAGACCTGGAGGCCAAGCTGGGTGGTCCTCTCCCCATCGTTGCAGCTCGTGGACCACTGCTTTCAAATAGCTTCATCACAACTGCATTCCAGCACAAAGAGAAAAAGGACCTTTCCTGCTACAGGGAGTGAATGGTACTGGCTGCTTAGCAGAGTTGAAAGAAAGCAGAGAGGCTGCTGGAAACTGGAAGGTTCTTTAAGGTTCAGGGAGACTCTCTTTGGCCAGTCATTCTGCCCGCAGCCTGAGAGGGTGCTGGCAGTAGAGCAGGGCTCTCTAAGACTGCAGGGGAGCATCTGGGCACTCACCCCAACAAAGTAACAGAAGGGTACCAGGAAGAGCTGGATCCAAGCAGCTTAGCAAGGGCCCTTCCCAGCACAGAGGAAGCTGGACTGAGGTGGGAGCAGCCAAGATATTAGGAAAAAAGCAGGGGAAGTCAGAGGACCCAACTCTGCCATGGCTCGATGTGTGTCCCTAAGTGAGTCCCTTCTCTACCGCGAGCCCCTGGTTTTGTTCTGCAAAAGTAGGGGCATGAAATGAGATGATCCCTAAGTTCCATTCCCGTCTGATGACCAGTCAATAGGCCTTCTGAGTCATGCAACCATTGCCTGTCTCTCATCCTTCTGCCAGCTGGCAGGTTCCAGAAGGATACTTAAGAAGTATCCAGAAGGATCCTACCAGGATCTGATTATAATTAGAGTAATAAAATATTCATAATCTCAATAATAGCCAATATTTACCCAGCACTTGCTGCATGCCAGACTCCAACGTAGGTGCATGGTAAACTGATCTCATTTGAAAAGTAACGCTGAGTGTGCTGATGCTGACAACTGCTCATTAGCCACACCCAGAGCCAGCCCTGGGGAACCCCTGCACCCAGTGTGCCCTTCTGTGTCTTTTCCCCTCTGCCAAGGCCATTTCCTGGGCACCAGCATCCAACATCTTCCATGGGGGATCTGGAGACATTAACCATGACAAGGGGATAATGACTGGTGAGCGCTGTCTACCAGTGGTCCATATTTTAACAGACAATGAGACCTCAAATTAAAGGGCTAACATTCTCCGGGAAAAGAAATCAGACATTAGAAAGCTATAGTAAGAAAGGTGTTTGGGGGACAGGAGCAGGACCCTGACATGCCACTGTGAGAACAGATGCCTTCTGACACCGGCCACACCTGGCAAGTCAGGAAGAGCCCAGGGGGTGTAACCTCTTCACCTTTGCAAGTTTCTATGACTCTTGATTTCTGGAACTGGCTACAAGAGGTTAGAAGGTATGAGCAACCAAAGACCTCACAGCCTGGACAGCACCATATACGGGGGGAGCTACCCTTTGGCCTGCAGAGGGACCGAGCCCAGCTGAAGAGCCACAAAAATTAATATTTAATTGAAAAGTTATTTCCTGCATAAACATCCCTGAAGGTTCATAGAACAGTCATGCTACTTCATCTTCTGTCGGTAGACAGAAAGGAAGAAAAGGTAGCAGAGAGTGGGGATGGTTCAACTTTAAGGTACATTTTTAATTAAAAGAAAAAGATCAGAGCTGTGATGCGGCATCATAAAGCAGATAATTTTACAGCTGGATGGTCTCCCTCTGATGTACTTGAAAACCATTTTCAAGCGACATAAAGTTTAACATACCGGTACATCTGCCTACCCACTAGATTCTACATGGAATTTAAAATTTAATTATATTAAAGCTTTGTTACAGTGTGCATTGCAAGCATGCCAACCAAGTGGAACTTTAACAAAATCTCCACAGATAGCTTTTTTTTTTCTTTTAAACTCAGTTTTGTAGAACCCAGGGCTGAGTGTGACAAACAGTGGATGATGCTGTCCACCTTGTTTACTGCTTACATAACAAAACACTTGAGAACCAGTTGCTTATTCTCCTGGGTGAATTCTCACGAGTCCATCTTCCCATTGCCTTCTCATTGCTAAAGCAGAAATGCAGCCAAAGGAATCAAGCAGTGAGAGAGCTGGAGTTGACCCCTTTGAAGTCCTATAAGGGCTTCGGGGAGGGGTGGAGGGGAGCTACTTATTCTGGAGACAGTATCTTCACTATTAATGTTATGTGCAAATTAAAGTACCACTTTCTAGGGGAAAAAAAGTTGCCATGTTAATCTATTAATCACAGGTTGCATGTTTTCTGCAATTAAAAATGCAACTTGTCTCTACAGGAAGACAAAATTCCATGCAAACCTGGCTCTCCATCAGAGAAGTACAAGGTTGGGCTTGAGAAGTTGGGCTGTGGATCAAGCAGCCCTGGTTCGAATCCTGGCTCTGCTACCACCTAGCTACCTCCCTATGACACTTAGCTGTGTATTCGTGAGCAAAGTACTTCACCTCTCTGAGCCTGTTCTACAGAATGGAGATAGTAATAGGACCTAATTCAAACAAGATTGTTGAAAAGAAGATAATGTACATAAAGTACTTAGGCATACAGTAAACACTCAATAAATGGTAACTGTAATTTTGATTGTCATTCTTGATATATTTTTAAATGCCAATGCTACACTGTGGCTGAATGAGCCAGCCACTTTCCCCGATGGACTAAAATAAGAAGACTCACGCCTGGCCAGCAAACCTGCACAATTCGAGTCACAAAGCATTGCGAAGTGCTGCTTAGGGAGAAAACAAAAGAGAAGCTCATCTTTTCATTGTTCCATTTATCCGTCCATCCACCCAGCAAGCATCTACTGAGCCCACAACTATGGAAGACACAAGACTACAAAAGACACACGCTACCTAGTCGCCAAGGAATATGTCATCCAATGAATCAGGCAGACAAGCAGCAAGGCTGCACAGACAAGAGGAAAGGGAAAACTGTGTGGAAAAGTCCTATGAAGGGCGTGAAGTGGGGAATGTCACACAGGCTCTGAGAATCCAGACTTTCCAGGGAGGGGCTCTTAAACTGCGAGCTTAATGAGCAAGACATGCCCCTGGACAAAGGAGGAGGGGCAAAGCAGAATCGCCGCCGGGCACCCACCACAGCCTCGGAGAGGGTTTTCGGAAGGTCTAGAGGCTCCAGCACAGAAACATCGAGAGACAGAGACAGAAAGATGTATTTATAATATTTATATAATATACATTTATAATATAATATTTAT
>NW_012098654.1:1730467-1734315 GCF_000951045.1 Mandrillus leucophaeus | reverse complement strand
TTATGTAAAATTATCTATATATATATATTTTTTGAGACAGAGTCTTGCTTTGTCACCCAGGCTGGAGTACAGTGGTGCCATCTTGGCTCACTGCAACCTCCGCCTCCTGGGTTCAAGCAATTCTCCTGCCTCAGCCTCCTGAGTAGCTGGGATTACAGACATGCACCACAACACCCAACTAATTTTTGTATTTTGAGTAGACGCAGGGTTTCACCATGTTGGCCAGACTGTTCTCAAACGATCCGCCTGCCTTGGTCTCCCAAAGTGCTGGGATTACGGGTGTGAGCCACCATGCCCAGCAGATCCTCAGTATAATTTTAAGTAAATAAAAAAAGGTGAGCTAGATACAAAACAAAACACCAGTTTTTAAAAATGTTGGCATGTATGTGTTTTACCTCTACAGAGAAATGATGCCCACAACATCATCAAAAGAGGTGTACGCCTGTGGGAGGTGGGATGGGAGAAAACCTGGAAAAGACAATCTTTCACTCTTTATTATGCATTCGGTATAGCTTGAATTTTTCAAAATTAGCATCGATTGTTTTCTAATTATCCATAAAAATGCATATTTAAATCTTGTGATTCATTTCTTTTTAGTCATCATATTTAATTTCTGAAACAATATTAAAGGAGGGCATTTAAATGCCAATGCTACACTGTGGCAGGGTATTTCTATGTCACCAATCGAGGGCATGAGCTAAAAGGTATTCATTCTACAAAGATGGGCCAAGCACTGTGGCTCACACCTAGAATCCCAGCACTTTGGGAGGTCAAGGTGGGAGGATTGCTTGAGCTCGGGAGGTTGAAACCAGCCTGGACAACATAGTGAGACCCTGTCTCTACAAAAATTTTAAAAATTAGCTGGGCGTGGTGATGTGTGTGGTGGTCCCAGCTACTCGGGAGGCTGATGTGGGAGGATCACTTGTGCCCAGGAGGTCAAGGCTGCAGTGAGCCATGATTGTGCCACTGCACTCCAGCCTGGGCAACAGAGCAAGACCCTGTCTCTCAAAAAAATAAAATAAAATAAAATAAAATAATAAAATAAAATAAAATACTGAGTCCCTATGACAAACTGGGCATGATGCTAGGCTCCAGGGAGCATGGCAGTGAACCAGCATCCACATATCTGCCGCTGATATTCCAGCAGGGAAGACATAGCAGCCCCCAGATGGCCGGGCAGTGGAAAGGAGGGAGATGGAGAGAAGGGACGTGGGGACAGGGGTCCTGTTCTTTGTAGAGTGGCTGAGTTGAGCCTCCTTGAGAAGGTGACATCTGAGGCACTGCCTGAAGGAAATGAGGGAGGAAGCCTCAGGATATCAGGGGAAAGGGGGTCCCCAAGTAGAGGAAGCAGGAAGTGCCAAAACTCCGAGGCAGGAGTGCAGGGTTCAAGCTTCAGCTGGAGCAGAGCAGGCCAGCAGGAGATGCTCGTGCAAGAGAGGGGGCCATGTGACACTGTGTGGCACAGGTACAGACAAAGTAGTGTGCAGAATCTCTGGGTAGCACCAGGGCCTGGAGAGGGGGATCGTATATTTAAAATAAGACCCGTTAGCACAGGTACCTGTTTTTCTCCAGCCACACTGGGCTGCTGGACATAAGATCCTTTGGGGTGAGGTCACAAAGGCGGCAAGAGTCAGACTGAGAAGGGTTTTCTAGACTTTGAGTAGAACAGGAGCTGGTAGGGGCCTTTCAGCAATTCGGCGGTGAACATCGAAAGGAAATCCTAAAAAAGGCCTCTACCAACAGTTCGGGAGAAAGGTGGGAGTGGGACAGACTCTAGTGAAAACAGTGAAGGTTTCGAATAAGTTGATGGCTTCTGTATCTATTTTGAAGGTGGAGCCACAAGTTTGCTGATGGATTAAAGGAAGGAAGAGTAGAAAAAGTACAATAAATGATGACTCCCAGGCACCGGGGCAGGTTGGAGTTGCCATTTTCTGAGACAGGAAAGATTAGGGTAGCAGCTTGGTAAGAGGTGATGAATCACCATCTTGTTTGGACGCTTAAGTCTGAGACATCTGACACTCAAGTGGATAGATGCGTCTGAAGGTCAGGGGAAGGCCAGGGCTAGGCTTACACATTGGGGGTCATCAGCATGTAAACAGTGTGCAAAGCTAAGAGGTCACCAGGGAGCATTTGGGTAGAGAAACGGAGAAGATGATGACTGAACCCTGGGAGCTCCAGCCTTAAGGAGTTAGGAGGACAAAGGAGGAGCAGTCTCCGAGGCAGGAGTCAGCCAGGACAGAGCAGTTTCAGGAGGAAGAGGCGGCCAGTCGTGTCAAATGCCACTCATCAACCAGTAACATGAGAACAGATACGCAACTGTTGCACTTGGTGGCCTTCACAAGAGCTTACTCCCATGGAGTAAAGGCAAAAGCCAGACAGTTTAAGAGAGAACTGGAGGGGAGGAACCAGAAAAACTGAGTAAGACAACGTAGTACATCTAAGTTGTTTTGCTGCAGGGAGAAGGAGAGAGACGGGTGGTAGCAATAAGAAAGGCTTTTTTTTTCCAAGATAGGGAATACTACAGATAGATAGGGTATGAACAGTAGGAACGCTGATAGGAATCATCCAATAGAGAGGAAACATCTAAGGTTGAAGAAGGGAGAGGGAATAATTGCAGAGTGATGCCCTTGAGTAAAAGAGAAGGAATGGGATCTGGCACACAAGGAGAGGGGCTGGTTGCAGCCAGGACAAACAGGTCATCCACAGAAGGGAAGGAGGGAAGGCTGCCGTGTGGGTGCAGACACAGGGAGATGGGCAGCCATGCTGCTGGGAGCATGCAGAAATTCCCTTCTGATTTGTTCCATTTCCCCAGGGAAATAAGAAGCAGGGCCAAGAGCTGAGAGTGTGGAGGAGGAAGAGGAGCTGTGTGAAAGAGGGGACCACGTGATGTCGTTTGGCACAGGTATGGACAGAGTAGTGTGTGGAATCTTATAGCACCAGGGCCTGGGGTAGGGATCATACATTTAAAATAAGACCAGTTAGCACAGGTACCTGTTTTTCTCCAGCCACACTGAGCTGCTAGATGTAAGCCTTCAGAAAGTAAAAAGTTGGGTTTGAACAGGCATGGGGTATAGCCAGGTAAGTACCATAGAGGTGTATTGGGTTTGGCATAAGCAAGAAATCATGTTTTATTGGGTTAAGCAACTGAGATTTCGAGATTGGTTTGTAACAGCAGAGAGTGTTACTTAATGTTGCTGGTACTCCTCGGTTTTGAAAGGATCTCTGGGTGGATATTAAAAACCACCATGAATTATGGCAGGTGGAGAGTTGGAAAGAGACGGCAATCCAGGTGCTAAAATCTTCAAGGAATGAGAGAGAGCAAATCAGGCAATCTGTAATAATTGCAATGAGAAAAGGCAACAGGTGGTAGAAGCTTGAAGGCATGAGACTCAAAGCAGCAGGAGGGTTTTCAGGGAGGATGAAATGAGATGGATGACAATGGCCTGGGAATGAAAAAGAGGTGGGAGGAAGACACCTACATGGCCTCTGGGTCCTGCAGCACCAAAAGCGTAAGAAGTCTCCAAACTGCCTTCCATAGGGGCTGAACTAATTTGTATCCCTACCAGTGGTGTATAATTGTTCCCTTCTCTCCACAGCCTCACCAGCATCTGTTATTAGTTACTTTTTATTTTATTTATTTATTTTGAGAGGGGTTTCTCTCCTGTTGCCCAGGCTGGAGTGCAGCGGTGCGATCTCAACTCACTGCAACCTCTGCCTCCCAGGTTCAAGCAATTCTCCTATCTCAGCCTCCTGAGTAGCTGGGATTACAGGCACCCACCACCATGCCTGGCTAATTTTTTGTATTTTTAGTAGAGACGGGGTTTCACCATGTTGGCCAGGCTGGTCTC
>NW_012098654.1:1723719-1726972 GCF_000951045.1 Mandrillus leucophaeus | reverse complement strand
CACAGAACTCCTTTATAGCCCTGAAAATCACGGAGGTCGTCTGCTGCTACCTATGATGGGAGGACAAGGATTGGATTTACTTTCTCACTTTATAAAACTTTTCTCAAAGGACAAACTATATGAAACAAGAGTTTTCACATACTGACAGTGCAGGACAGTGACACCTGACAGAAACATCAATGGAATTAACAGTGGCTCTCTGAGAAGCTCAATAAAATTGATAAACCTCTAGACAAACTGATCAGGGAAAAAAAAGAAGACACAAATTGTTAATATCAGGGATGAGAGGGAGTACATTCTACAGTTATTGCAGACATTAAGTATGTAATAAGGAAATATTGTGAATAATTTTATGGCAATGAATTTGATAACTTAAATGAACAAATCCTTAAAAGATACGAAGTACTAAGCTCACTCATAAAGACACAGATAGCCTAAATAGACCTTTACCTATTAAAATTAAATGTGCAGTTAAAAACTTGGCCACAAAGAAAACTCCAGGCCCAGATAACTGGTATTTCACAGATGAATGCTACCAAACAAGTATAATATATAAATATAATATATATTATATAGTTTATATATAATATTATATATAATATAAATAATATATATTTTATATATGTATAATATATATAAAACCAACTCAACACAAACCTTTCCAGAATATAGGAGCAGAAGAAACACTTCTCTCCTAATTTTCTAAATCTAGCATCACCCTGATATAAAACCAGACTAAGACATTATAAGGAAAGAAACTTAGAGAACATTATCCTTCAAACACATATGTTAAAACCTTTAAAAGATATGAACAAATAAAATCCAGCTATATATAAAAACAATAATGTAACATAGGCCAGTAAAAGGTAGGTTTAACATCTGAAAATCAATTAAGGTAATTTGCCCTATTAAGAAACTAAAAGAGAAAAATCGTATGATCATGTCAATAGGTACAGAAGAACTATTCAACAAAATCCAACGTCCATTCATGAAAAAAACTCACAGCAGAAATCCAAGTAAGGTTTTCAGTCTAGCTGACAGTATTGTGCCAGTGTCAATTTCCTGGTTTTGATAATACTTTATAGCTATGTAATATGTCATTATTGGGGGAAGTTGGATAAAGGGCACACAGAATCTCTTTAATTTTTTTATTGTTTTGCCCAGGCTGGTTGCAAATTCCCAGGCTCAAACAATCCACCTGCCTCAGCCTCCCAAAGTGCTGGGATTACAGGCAGGAGCCACCAACCCTGGCCTCACAGAGAACCTCTTTGTTCAATTTTCACTTCTTGAGACTCTATAATTATATAAAATTAAAAGTCAATTCCCCATCTTGGGAAACATAGTGAGACCCCGTCTCTACAAAAACTACAAAAATCAGCCGAGCATGGTGATACATGCCTGTAGTCCTAGCTACCCAGAAGGCTGAGGTGGGAGAATCGTTTGAGCCCAGGAGTTCAAGGCTGCAGGGAGCTATGATCACACACCACCACACTCCAGCCTGGGAAAGAGACAAGACTCTGCTGAAGGAGAAGCGAAGGAGGAAGGGGACCTTCATGGTATTAAGATGTCAATTCTCCCCAAATTCACCTATACATTCAATGCAATCCTAATTAAAATCCTGTCGGGCTGGTTATAGAAATTGATAAGCTGATTCTAAAATTTGTAAAATGTATATGGAAATGAAAAATGACTTAGAAAAGCCAAAATAATTTTGAAAATGAACAAAATTGGAGTGTGAGTGTGTGTGTATGTGTGTGTGTGTATGACGGAGTCTCACTCTGTCACCCAGGCTGGAGTACAGGGGTGCAATCTCGGCTCTCTGCAACCTCCCTCCTGGGTTCAGGCGATTCTTCTGCCTCAGCCTCCTGAGTAGCTGGGACTACAGACATGTACCACCACTACCGGCTAATTTTTGTATTTTTAGTAGAGGCGCGGTTTCACCATGTTGGCCAGGCTGGTCTTGAACTCCTCACCTCAGGTGATCCGCTCGCCTCGGCCTCCCTAAGTGCTGGGATTACAAGTGTGAGCCACCAAGCCTGGCCCAAAATTGGAATATGAACACCCCTGATTTGAATACATGTTGTAAAGCTATATTAATAAAGTACGATATTGGCATAAGTAGAGACATATAGAAAAATGAAACAGGATAGAAAGTTTAGGAAAAGACTCACACATACATGGTGAATTGGTTTTCAGTGAAGGGGCCAAGGCAATTCCATGGAAAAAGAACAGTCATTTCAACAAATAGTGCAGGAATAATCACGTAGCAACAGAAAAAAAAAAAAAGATCCTTAACCCTCATCTCACACCACACACAGAAACTAACTTGGAACTATGGAACTATGATAGACCTGACTATAAGAGGTCTTAATGATCTTGGGTTTGACAAGGATTTCTTCTTTTATTAATTTCTTAAATATGATGCCAAAAGCATGAACCATAAAAAAAAAAGTCAACAAATTTTACTTCACTGAAATTTAAAAACTTTTCTCTTCAAATGACCCTGTTATAAAAAGGAAAAGGTGGCCGGGCACGGTGGCTCACGCCTGTAATCCCAGCACTTTGGGAGGCCAAGGTGGGTGGATCACGAGGTCAAGAGATGGAGACCATCCTGGCCAGCATGGTGAAACCCCGTCTCTACTAAAAATACAAAAATTAGCCAGGCATGATGGTGCGTGCCTGTAGTCCTAGTTACTTAGGAAGCTGAGGCAGAAGAATCGCTCGAACCCAGGAGGCAGAGGTTGCAGTGAGCTGAGATCTCACCACTGCTCTCCAGCCTGGTGACAGAGTGAGACTCCTTCTCAAAGAAAAAAAAAAAAGAAAAGAAAAAAGAAAAGGCAAGCAACAGACTCAGAGAAAATATCTGTAAAATATATAGCCAACAAATAATTCATATCTAAAATATGCAAAGAACTTTTACAACTCAATAATAGGAATGCACCCCAATTTTTTAAAGAGGCAACAGATTGGAATATGCACTTCATTGCAGAAGAGAGATATATGGATAGCAAACAGACAAATAAAGAGATTATCAGCTCTTGAGAACAGATATATGGGAAGAGTGTGTTTATAGGACTGTCAGCATCATCTGTCATTAGAGATATGTCCACATATACACTAGATTAGCTAAAAATTTTTAAATAAGTAAATAAACTGACCACCCCAGGGTTGGCAAGGATGTGGAGCAAAGGGAACTCTCACACTGCTGGTAGAAAAGGAAAATGACACAAAAATCACACAGGAAAATACTTTG
>NW_012098654.1:1718677-1721861 GCF_000951045.1 Mandrillus leucophaeus | reverse complement strand
AAAAAAAAAAAAATAGGGCCAATCCTTTCTACTTTGTAGGGTTTCTGCAAAAGTTAGAAATAAGGTAACCCAAATTCCTTACCATGGCTAAAAGGACTGATGTGATCTGACTTTTCTGAGCCCATCTCACACCGAATCTTCCAAACCAACAGCCCTGACCACTCAATCCTGTTTCTGTTGCTACCTCAGGGCCTTTGCACCAGCGCTTGAATTTGCCAAGGATGCTTTCTAACACCTGCTGTCTCACACCTACTGTTCCTTAATGTGTTAGCTAAATGTCACCTCAGCAGGGAGGCCTTCCCTGGCCCCCCGTGTTGGGGAACCCCAAGACCATCCCCAGGTTTGGTGAGTCACTGAAAGGACTCACAGGATGCAGCAAGTGGTTGTACTGATCGTGAAGACTTATTATAGCAAAAGGAGACAGAAAAATGAGCCAAGGGAAGGGCACATGGGCGAGGTAGGGGGAAACCAGCACAGGCTTCAAGGCTCCTCTCCCAGGGGAGTCACACCGGATGCACTTGATTCCTCTAGCGACAGGTGTGACAACGCTCACAAAGTGCTGTCTGCCAGGGAAGCTCATCAGAGACTCGGCACCCAGGGCTCCGTTGGGGGTCATGTAGCCATCCTCTGCTTAGCACGTACCAAACTTCCAGACCCCAAGAAGGAAAGCTGGTGCTCGGCATAAACAGCATGGTTTGCACAAGAGTTTAGGCACAGTGAGCCGCTCTAATCCTTCAGTGAAAGTTTTATGTCAGAATAGAGAACTGTTTACCAATCAAGTTCCCAGACACCAGCCAAGAGCCAAAGTTGCAAGAGGCCTTCCTAAGGATGGACCTGAGGGCTTTCTGAGGACAATCAACAGGCCTGCTAGGTTAGCGCTCACCCCAGATGAGGCTAGGTCCTCTTGCCTGTTTCCTGTGCAGGTTCTATCACACCTGGAATTAACAGTCAAGCATTAACTGTTTGTTAACATCTGTCCCCTTCTAGACTCCAGGCTTCCTATGGACAAGCATGGTGCCTCCTTGGCACAGGGTGAGTTTACTAAATCTGCACTGGGTGAATGATGGACGCAGGGTGAATGAATGTGAAAAGGCTGGCAAGGTAACTGGCACATATCAACACCAGCACATGGCAGTTCCACTCCCATTAACTGTCTGAGTCTTGAGGCTCCTTGAGAGCCCTGGGGAAATATTGTTAGCCATGAGTGAAGAAAGTCAGGATTGTAACAGTGCGGATGAAGAGACAGCCTGGAAACTTTGAGACATGGTCAGCAGTCCAAGCAAGAGGAGTAAAGGTGAATTCAAGGAGGGTGAGCAAAGTCCCTGGGTGCAACAGTTGAAGACTTCCCATCATAGATCCTAAGGGAACAGCTTCCAGCTAGCAAAAATTTAAAAAAAAAAAAAAAAAAAAAAAAAAAAAAAACACAAGCCCCGAAGCCCCTCTGGCCTTCCCTTCACCCCCTTGAAGAACAGGCACCCAGAAAAAGCTGACAAATCAGAGAATCCCCCTGGAGGCTGCATAGCGCCCAGCTGCTCGGCTAGCCCCACTTCCACAGGCTCAGCCCCGGGTCTCCCAGGCCCCACGCTGCCTGACCCTACAAAGAAGTGGCAGTCCTGGGCCGGGTGCGGTAGCTCATGCCTGTAATCCTAGCACTTTGGGAGGCTGAGGTGGGCGGATCACAAGGTCAGATCGAGACTATCCTGGCGAACACAGTGAAACCCCTGTCTCTACTAAAAATACAAAAAATTAGCCTGGCATGGTGGCGGGCACCTGCAGTCCCAGCTACAGGCGTGGTGGCGGGCACCTGTAGTCCCAGGTACTCAGGAGGCTGAGGCAGGAGAATGATGTGAACCCAGGAAGTGGAGCTTGCAGTGAGCCGAGATGGCGCCACTGCACTCCAGCCTGGGAGACAGAGCGAGACTCCGTCTCAAAAAAAAAACAAAAAAAAAGAAGTGGCAGTCCTGAGCAGTGACATTCAAAAAAAAAAAAAGAAGGTAGATCTAAAAGAACAACTATTGTCTGATATCATACTTATAAAATGCTAGAAAATGCATACGAATCCATAGTGACAGAAAACAGGTAAGTGGTTGTCTAGAGATGGGAGAGGGACAGGAGGGATGGGTGACAAAAGGCATAAGGAAACTTTTAGGGTGATGAATGTGTTCATTATTATCTTGATTGTGGTAGTGGTTTCATGACTATATATAAACGTCAAAACTCATCAAATTGTACACTACAAATATGTACAGTTTATTTACATCAATTACATCTTGATAAAACTATAAATGAACAAACCTGTTAAGCACTATTAATGTCTCCATTTTACAGACACAGAAACTGAGGCAAAAAGGAATTAAGTGCCTGGAGTAAGAGCCTCACACAGCTAAGAGTCCAGCACAGAACTTCTGACGCCAGGGACAAGACTCTTGATCACAGAACTCTACCCCCGCCCCAGGGGTAACAGTACATGGTACTATCCCAAAGCAGTGAGTCCTAGAGACAGAGCAGACCCAGAGGAAAAGGAGAGAGAGACAGCAACCCAGCTTGAGTGTTCTTGGTAACCTTTCTCATGAAGGCTCAAGTCCTGCCTTGGTCTGCAACAAGGTCTGATGGAAAGAACCCAGGCTTTCTATTAGGTTGGTGCAAAAGTAATCACAGTTTACACCAACATAGTAGAAGCCAGATGGACCCAAATTCATGGCAAGTTCTGCCACATACCAGCTGTGGGAGCCTGGGCATATAGTCTTCATCTTTAAAAATGGGGCTAGGCCGGGCGCGGTGGCTCATGCCTGTAATCCCAGCACTTTGGGAAGCTGAAGCAGGTGGATCACTTGAGGTCAGGAGTTCAAGATCAGCCTGCCCAACATGGTGAGGCCATCTCTACTAAAAATACAAAAATTAGCTGGGCGTAATGGCCCATGCCTGTAATCCCAGCTAATCACGAGGCTGAACAGAAGCGCTTGAACCTGGGAGGCAGAGGCTGCAGTGAGCTGAGATCAAACCACTGCACTTCAGCCTGGGCAACAGAGCAAGACCTTGTCTCAAAAACAAAAACAAAAACAAAAAACAGGGGGCAGGGGCTAATTGGTTGTGGTGACACACGCCTGCAATCCCAGCTACTTGGGAGGTTGAGGCAGGAGAATCGCTTGAGCCCAGGAGGCAGAGGTTGCAGTGAGCTGAGATT
>NW_012098654.1:1688266-1716877 GCF_000951045.1 Mandrillus leucophaeus | reverse complement strand
TAAAAATACAAAAAATTAGCCGGGCGTGGTGGCGGGCACCTGCAGTCCCAGCTACAGGTGTGGTGGCGGACACCTGTAGTCCCAGGTACTCAGGAGGCTGAGGCAGGAGAATGATGTGAACCCAGGAAGTGGAGCTTGCAGTGAGCCGAGATGGCGCCACTGCACTCCAGCCTGGGAGACAGAGCGAGACTCCATCTCAAAAAAAAAACAAAAAAAAAGAAGTGGCAGTCCTGAGCAGTGACAGAAGAGCATGGGCAGACAGTGCAGGAGTTTCCAAATAGGTGTTGCAAGCTACTCATTGGTTGGATCTTCAGCTACTAGGAGAAACAAAATTTTAAAAGCATAGTAAGTTCTAAAGATTATTCATTATTTTAATACAGCCAGATGCTGCATGATCAATAGGAACCCTTGTATTTTTAATGTGAATCATTATTCAAAATATGTCACTGCCCAATCAATACAAAAGTTAAAACTCATCAATATTTAAATTTTTCCAATTGACATCTTATCATTCTATCCAGGAAAGAGCCCGGCAGATCACAAAATCCATTATTTAATCTTTTGAGATTGCAGAGTTCAGAATTAAACACCCCTGGTGTCATTAGCTGCCTGAACAGAGCCTTGCAGCAGATTGAATTAGGGAGGGGGTAGAAGGCACGGACAGGGAAACCTGAGTCAGGGCCGTTCTGCCTGAGGTGGCCTGGTTTGCTGGGTGACATGGTTTAGCTGTGTCCCCACCCAAATCTCATCTTGAATTGTAGCTCCCATGATTCCCACGTGTTGTAGGAGGGACCCACTGGGACATAACTGAATAATGGGGGCGGTTTCCCCCAAACTGTTCTCATGGTACTGAAGAAGTCTCACGAGATCTGACGATTTTATATGTGGTTTCCCCTTTCGCTCGGCTCTCATTCTCTCTCTTGCCTCATTCTCTCTCTTCATCTTCTGCCATGACTGTGAGTGTGAGGCCTCCCCAGCCACGTGGAACTGTGTGTCCATTAAACTTCCTTTTCTTTATAAATTGCCAAGTCTCAGGCTGTCTTTATCAGCAGCATGAAGATGGACTAATACACTGGGCATTGGGGCTTTGGGGAGGAGAGATGGAAAGGAGGGACCCCTGGAACCTCTGTCCCGTGATTTCATTTCAGGTCAAAGCCCAAATTCCTCAGATTGGGTGATGTATGAGGCCCTCAGGGGTCTGTTCCCTCAACCTTCAGCCCCTCTTACCCTACACGCTGGTCCTGCTGAATCGCCAGCCCCCAGTCACCCCTTCCTCTAGCCTCTGCAATCCTGTTTCCCACCTGAAATGCCCTCGTCCCTCCTCCACCTTCCCACTGGCTGGTGAGTTCCTACTCCTCCTTGGGGCCTCGGCTTATTTGTCCCTGTCCAGGAAGTGTTTCCACGGGTGCCTATGGACGGGTAAGTGACTGCCATGTTTTATGCCACCCATCATGGTCTCCGGGCTGACCTTGAACACAGGATCTATCTGGCTCTATTGCAATCACTCCGAACTTTCACATTGCAGGAACTGGTCCTATCTACTTCTGTCTCCCCATCACCCAGCATGGCGCCTGGGACACAGGAGAGGCTCAATCAGCACCTGAGGAATGGATGAATGAGTGAGTGAATGAATGAATGAAGAGAGTCTGCTCCCTTAGATCCATTTGAACTTCCAGTGTTCCCCAGGCTGACATGGAGGAGGGTGACCTAGAGGAGGGGCAGCCCCGTTCAAGTGGTCAGAGATTGATTCCCATGCCTGACTCAGCATGCCCTCCTCTGTCTTAACATGGTGTAGACGCAGAGGCGCTACTTCCTGGAACTCCAGTCAGGGAGCAGGGACAACAGATGGGGACTTTCCACTGCTTACAAATCAAATATTCAATCTGATGATAGAAACCAGGCTCGGAGCTCTCTGGGTGCTCACAGCTAGGAGGACAGAGCAGAGACGGCACTTACAGTGGATTTAAAGGCACCAGGAAAACTTCCCCCCACAAAATCTCCTCCCTTCCGTTTCCTGACTCCCACTTCTCTAGGCTTCCACGAATAAAATGGTATTTATCTAGTGCTTAAAATCTTTGCTCTTTAAGAGTTCACCACTAAATTGCAGAAAACCTGGGAAGGCCGATGTTAAATCTTCTCAGCCAGCAAGTTCATTCATCCCATGCACACCTACTAAGCCATCTCCTGCTGTCAGCCCCATGCTTTGCCATGGGGACTCAAGAACGAGACCCATGACCCTAAACTTCAGGGAATCTGCTTAACATTTCCTGATGGCAAAGCCAGAAAAATCTGTCAACAAATCCATTGGGTATCCCCCATCTGGAATATAAAGTATTGACAAGCACATCATTCCTGACCTCAAGGACTTTATAGTCAAGCGAGGGGCAGACAGAGGTTAAGTGTCTAGGGCACGAGTTCCCATTGCAGAAGGGCCATCCACGTGGCTCATGACATTCCTAACAAAGAAGGAATGACGGACTCCAATTGCGAATGTGGAGAAAAGCATCAGAAAGGAGGCAGCATTTGATCCAGGCCTCAAAGGCGGGATAGAATGTTCTAGCAGGGAATTTGCTTTCACAACCGGAGGGACAGTGTGCGTGCAGGGAGGGCACTGACCCGCCAGTAGCACCTGCAGTTGCAGGGTAGGAACGCACCAGGGGACAGGTGTCTAGCAGACAGGAGATTCGTCCCAGGAGGGGGAAAAGAGCACAAAACACAGAAGAGGCCCCCAGCCAGTGCAGCTTGTTGCCAAGGGCAGACCTGAGACCCTCCTCCAGTCTCACCCACTCAATAGAGTCTCTCACGGGGACCCAGTGATAAATGTGGAGAATGACAAGGCACCCAGCAGGCTACCTGGAAACACGACTACAGCTGCGAGGTGAGACATCCGTGCCCCAGAGCCCAACCCACCTCTGGCCAAGACGCATTCCTGCAGCCAAGAAGCTGTGGGGTGACATTTCCATGGGAATGTCCAGCCTAAGTTCACCCACTTGGGCCCACCCCATGAGACACTTTCCCAGTGAAGCCCACGGCCACCCCCCCTGGCTGCCCTTGGACTTGGATGCAACCCCACAGGCCTCTCCCTCTGCAAGGCCTCGGTTCTCACTGTGCCTTCAAAGGGACTTGGCAGCGAACGGGTCAGGCCAGGGAGGGGAACACCGCAAAGGAGAGTTGAGGGGCTGTGGGGGTGAAAACAGGGCTCTCCAAACAAGTCAGGGGCCAGAACAGGCATCCCCAAGGAAGGAATCGGGAGTAAGGACAGTGACCAGGGCTCAGAGGGGCCAAGGTCCTACCCAGCTTGGGTGCCCAGTGCTTATCCAAAGCTGAGGGACTGACATGTGTGCCTGGGTGAAGGCGGGCAGTGAGAAAGAGCACATCAGACAAGGGCAGAGAGCAGGTGTGGAGACGGCGGGGGACATGCAGCACACACAGCACCTGCTAAGGGTGAATGGTGTCCCCACAGATGTTAGAGTCCCACCCCAGTACCTGTGAATGGGACATTGAGAAACAGGGTCTTCGCCGATGATCAAGACGAGATCATTAGGGTAGGCCCTCTTCCAAGATGACCGGCATCCTTATGGGGAGGGGGAAGTGGACAGAGGCAGACATGTTCAGAGGGAAGACGACATGAAGACATGAGGAGACAGTCACCGAGAGGCCAAGGAACACCTGAGGGTACCAGAAGCTAGGCATGAAACAGAGCCTCCTTCTCAAGCCACAGAGGGAAACAGACTTCTAGCCTCCAGAGCCGTAGGCAAGAAATGGTTATTGTTGAAGCTATCCAGATGTGGAACCTTATCACATCAGCCCTGGAAACTCACGTGGTACCCAACCATCACACGGGCTGGCGAGGCGGCCTGGAGCCCCACATACACGCAGTTTGCTGGTCCAACCATCACGCAGGCTGGCGAGGCGGCCTGGAGCCCCACGTACACGCAGTTTGCTGGTCCAACCATCACGCGGGCTGGCGAGGCGGCCTGGAGCCCCACGTACACGCAGTTTGCTGGTCCAACCATCACGCAGGCTGGCGAGGCGGTCTGGTGCCCCACCTACACGCAGTTTGCTGGTCCAACCATCACACGGGCTGGCGAGGCAGCCTGGAGCCCCGTGTGTGCAGGGCTTGCAGACCACGTTCAGATCTTGAGTTTCATCCCAGAAGAGGTGTCGACAGGAATGTGACATGGGCAGACTCACACTTTTGCAGAGCGCCCTGACCTCTGGAGGGAGAATGGCTGGGGGTGGGTATAAAAGGGAGACCAGTGAGGGCCACTGTGATGTCTGCAAGACAGAAGAGCAGCCAGGCAGGTGTGATGGAGGGCGAGAGGAGACTCGGGAGACACCAAGCTTCTGGCGTCAGCAGCAGGGAGGCTGCAGAGTGAAGATGGGTGTGGGAGGTGCAGGGTGGGGTGGCCTCGCACTCCAGCATCAGACGTGGAGCCACGCTCAGCAACAACAGCCCCCGAGGAAGGAAGCCCTGAGCTTCTGTCAGCCTCACCTGCAGACACTTTCCTGAGAGCTTGTTACATGCCATCCCTCGGGGGCACATGTCCTCCCGTCTGTCCACTGCACTTGCAGGGATCTTGCAGGGACTGTCCATTCAAATATCCCCTAAAGTGCTCCGATCGCCAGGCACCCCCTACAAATATGCACACTCCTTACATTTCACCCCGTGAGCTGTCTCCATTTCTTCCTCCAGACCTGGAGCTCTTGGGGGTGGCATCTCACTCATCCCTGGGGTACACGTGGCTGTGCAAATATAATCTGGCACGTCCCAATAAAGCTCAAGGCAGGGGCAAGAGGAAGACAGGGATGACAGGGACAGTGGGGACAGGTTAATATGCTTCTAAAAGGAGAATGGGGCAAGGGCGGAGGGAGGAAGAAGTCCCGTTTGGGGACAGGGAGGGCAGGAGGAGCATGCACAGTACCACCAGTTTCCCCTCGGACACTCGCAGAGCCCAGAACCCTCCATGGCCTTTCCCGGAAACAGCCTTGAGCCCATCCCTGCTCTGCAGCCAGCATTCCCAAGGACCTTTCCTGGGCCCTGGAGGGATGAGGAGCTGGGGAGTGACTGACAAGCCATAGGAGCCCCAAGGAGAAGGTGACATCAGAGAGAGGAAGAGGGGTAAAGGCAGTGCCCTTCCCTAGAACCCAGTCTCTCACCCTGCCAGATGCCCATAAGACTCAGGACCCAGAGTCACTCCCAAAGAGCCACCTAGCACCCACCTCGCTGCTCTCCCTGCTCCACTGTGGGTGGGTCCCTGGCCAGGCATCAGCACCAACAGCCAAGTCCAGGGAATGCTCCGGAGGGCTGCCAGAACTTGCCATGCCAGCTCCCGTCTCGGGCTGTGTACCCTACCTCAGCAGGCACAGTGGAAGAGCAGGACCCTGCCTTGCTCTTTCCAGAGACCCCCTGGGCACTGAGGTAATCTGACCTTCTCATAGCCCAGCAGTGCCTGCTGAATTATCTGTGAAAAGTGCAGTAATGGTCAGTTATTACGACTCTCCTGTTATGTGTGCTTCCATGCACTTCACCCATGACTGCAAGAGTTCTCCAGTTCTTTTGTGACTGACCATTTCTGTGGGAAAGTGTGTGGCTGTTCTCTAGCAACCAGAACATTCCCTTACCTGGAACTTCTCACTTATGACCACATTAGAGTTTGATTTGATCCACCTTATCTGCCCATTGTGTATTGGAAATTGTAACTTATTTTTTATGACTCTCTATAGCACCCATCAGAATGCCCTACTGGGCTCCCATGAGGCCTTTAAATTACACACATAGCTCATGTTCTTCTCCATTTAAACCCAGTCCTTGGCCAGCCCTGGCAAAAAAGCCAGGGTCATTCGGTGGCCAGAAATGCACAGAAAGCTTTGCTTCATGCCATATTCGATTCTCCAGGTGATGTGCTTGACACAGCCTCTCGGAATATTTTATTTCCCTCCATTTGTGGCCACCAGGCCCCTAGGAGGTAGTGCAGAGGCTTGATACCACTGGCAGAATTGCTGGCTCTTCTTAGCTGCCACAAGTGAGAGCACTTCTGCAAAACAACCCTGGCACTGACATCCCTCCTGAAAGCTGACTCTCTTTGAAAGACAACTTTATGAAATGTGTAATATTGTATCTGATACATTCATCACAAGTGCGGCTCTGAGATTTTAATTCCATCCTGATAACGTCAGAGATGTAGCAGACAATGAAACTGTATCACCTCAAAGCAGGCAGTGCGATTAAACCTCTTGACCCACAGGGAGGATCCTTGAATCATCATCCAGTTGGGTCTTTTCTACTCCACAAAGGGAGGCAGCAAGGCCTGAGCATGGGCTTTGGGATCCGTGGTAGGGAGAGCCTAAGATCTCCCTTGTGTTATCCCTACCTCTTGGGCTGCATGCCCTGGTACAGTCCCTTGTCCCTGAATGTGGGCAGAATGTCTGCTTTGCTTCTCACAGAATGGCAAAGGCAATGGGATGGTACTTCTGTGATGAGTTCACATACGGCCGGCGGGAACGTCTGTCTTGCTAGCAGGCTCTCCCCAGCTGGCTTTGATGAAGCAAGCAGCCACCTTGAAGGGCCCACATGTCCAGGAACTAAAGGCGGTCTCCACTCACAGCCAGCACGGAACTGAGGCCCCTGCCCAACAACCTGTGAGGAATTACATCCTGCCACGCCTATGTGAGCTTAGACACCAGTCCTGCCTTAGCCAAGCCTTCCTATGAGACTGCAGCCTCAACTGACATCTTGACTGCAGCTTCATGAGGGACATCGAAGCAGAGAATGCAGCTAAGCCAGGCCTGGGTTCCTGACCCTCAGAAACTGTGAGATAAGGAGCATGTGTTGTGTTAAGCCACTCAGTGTGGGATAATTTGTTACAGAGGAACAGATAACTAACACCAAGTCAGACAGATCTGAGCTCTGGTCCTCATTCCTCCATTTGCCATCTGTGTGATATTCAGCCAGTTACTCAGCCTCGGTTTTCTCGTCTGTGGAATGGTGATAATAATCATACCTGTCTCAGGGGGTGGTTGTAAGGATTAAATGTGACAGTGGTCGAAAGGTTCTCATGAGGGTTCCTTGAGGGAGTTCAGCCCTAACTTGGCCCACAGGTATCCATGGTGAAAAACTAACTTCTCTGCTGTGCAGCAGAATGGTACTAGCTATGCACCATCCTCAGAAGGACTGAGAAAAGGCCACGCACATCATTTTCTATACGGCTTAATTCTCTTACGAAACCCCAGGTGAGAAAGTCTGCAACGAAGTCTCCCATTAGCGGCAGCTGAATCTTTTGTCACTGTTATATTGTCACATCAGATGCCCTGATTCTCCAAAGGCAGAAATTCAGTCATGACTAGTATGGTATCAAGGGGTGTCTCCTAAGCCCCCTTCCTCATCCTGCCCACTCTACCTACCAATTAGCCCAGAAGAGAGATCCCAGAGTAATTTAATAACAGGATTTCTTGCCAATAACAAGCATTCTTCTGTATGTTTTTGGCTCAGGGGTTCATCCGTGTTAACTATCCAGAACTCTGATTTGGCAGGACAGAAATAAAAATGATGCCCCCCACTGTTCACTGCTGTCCTTTCCAGGGATTCTATTAGTTTCGGCAAGGGGAGGGGTATGGTGAGGTTAGGAGCCCTGTGGTTTGTGTCTCTCATGTTTAATACAATACTCACCCGTTGACCTCTCGAGGCTTCTCCAACACCCTCTGCACTGTGTTCATCTGGGTTCGGGCTTAGACAACAGCTGGACAGAAAGGTGGGGTTTCAGCAGTGCCGCAGTGGCTCTTGATTGGTTTTGGGGAGAGACTGCACCAAAGGAGTCATTTTAATGAAACAGATCAAGTGCTCGCAAGTCTTCAGAGAACACAGAAAGCATTTAATCCTTTAATTTCTGAAATTTGAACTGACATCAGGGGTCCTTGGAGAGCTCTGTGAAGTAAGGCGATTCCTGCTCTCCAGACCCCAGGCTGCATGTGAACTGCACGGATATCTGGGAAATACAGGAGTTACTGGCTTAGCAAATTATTTCTCATTCCACACAAAGATAAACTCTCTTCATTACACATGCCACACTCTGCTCCTCAGCATAAAAATCAGCTTCTGAAGTCAGCTCGTCCTCTGACAAACACAGTTTGTTATACAAACGGGTCTGTATTCAGAGCCTCTCAACGGCAAGGTCCCCGTTGTGTTTCCCTCCCTTCCATCAAGGTCTCCTGCCTCAGTCCCTGACACACAAATGGTTCTGGTGCCACCAAACCATATTCCCCACTCAGGGTGCAGAGTGTATGTTTGCAAAAGCAAATGGGCTGCTATTCATCTAACGCACCGGGATACACATTTTTTAACAATGAAAAATTTCAAACAATATGTAGAGACACAGTCATAAACATTTCTGATTCCCAAAACCACCTTTTGAATAGAATCAAAAACATCAAAGCTTAGACAAACTTCTCTGCTGTGCGTCAGAATGGTACTAGCCAACAGCCATCCCACTCTTGTGGGATGCCAATAGCCTGGGGAACACAGGAAGACCCCATCTCTCCAAAAAAAAAAAATTTTTTTAAATTAGCCAGGCGTGGTGATGTACTCCTGTGGTCCCAGCTACTCAAGAGGCTGAGGTGAGAGACTTGCTTAAGCCTAGGAGATCAAGGTTGCAGTGAGCCAAGATTGCACCACTGCACTCCAGCCTGGGCAGCAGAGCAAGACCCTGTCTCAAAAAAAAGGATGCCAAGAATCTGTAGTCCCACTCTGACCCATGCCACTCCTGTACTCCCAACTCTAGAGTCCCTCCATCAGGCAATGCCCTCAGGTGACAAGAAGAATAGTGGCTGGATCGAGAAACTATTTTCCCAGCCATCAGAGCTGGCTGTAACCATCAATAGAGACAACCACAGGCATGAGGATTTGAGCAACGGATGCTCTGAGACCCAAATCGCCCACACGAGTCAGCCTGTCCTCCAGGCTTGGAGGTAATGAAGCCTTTGTAAGCCAACACCTCAGTTGAAAATGCTGATTAAATTAGTCAGCCAAAAGCCTAGTGGGTCCCGAAGGGGCTGGGACACAAAACAGAGGAGTTCTGTAGGAAGAATAAAAAGTCAGGAGAGCTCAAAGGGCTGTCTGAGTGGGCAGGCCTGGCAGGGACAGCAGGATGGCCACAGCAGAATGGGAAGTGGCTGGAAAAAGTGAGAGGGTCCGCCATCCCCAGGGAGCAGGAATTGTAAACACAAAGGAGGAGGAGCTGGTGGCTGAGTGAACACCAATTATGGCTGAGATATGATGATTTTTAGATACTCCCTTAACTGGTCTTCAAGGAGTTGCATAAGCCAGCGCCAAGGGCCGTCCTCTGCTCAACACTGGAAGGTAGTAGGCAGTGGTGTGCTGGAGTGACCCATGCCCACTGGGGAGAGCCAGTTATTAAATGTTCAGGGTTTTGAGCCAGTTAGGTTGTTTAACCACTGGTAACTGGAAGTCACCCATGGCAGGAGTGTTTACCCCATGGAAATTGGTAAGTGCTAGGACACAGCAACCCTTCTCCCCACGGGTGAGCAATCACCAGCACACAGGCCACAGGTGCTCACTACTCTCCAGGCTGCCATGCACTTCTTGCTCCATCAGTTGAGTTCTATGTGTACTGAGTATCAGCTCTGTTTATCCCCAAACCTGCTGTGCTGGCTGTACTCTTTATTGTAATTACATAAAGAATATAGAAAATAGTGAAATGTGAGTATAAAAAGAAAGATAGGCCAGGTGCGGTGGCTCACACCTGTAATCCCGGTACTTTGGGAGGCCGAGGCAGGCAGATCACCTGAGGTCAGGAGTTCAAGACCAACCTGGCCAACATGGTGAAACCCTATCTCTACTAAAAATACAAAAATTAGCTGGGTGTGGTGGTGCGCACCTGTAATCCCAGCTACTTGGGAGGCTGAGGCAGGAGGAGATCGTTTGAACCTGGGATGTGGAGGTTGCAGTGAGCCGGGACTGTGCCACTGCACTCCAGCCTGGGCAACAAGAGCAAAACTCTGTCAAAAAAAAAATAGTTGTTTCTATGAAAACTAAGTCAAATACTTAGCAAGACTCAAAGTGAGTTGCTCAAGGAATGCTATGAAGTTAGAGTGGGTGGATTCAACTATAAAATATTAGGGGGGGTGGTTCATAAAACTCTAGACGGATTCTGTTCTCTGATTGCTTCACCAGTGTGTCCATAAGTTGCCCCTCCACGTTGAAGAAATCTAAATGAGAAGTTGTAGGCAAGGTCTTACAAGGTGATCTGTGAAAAAAGACAGAACTCACCCACAAACAGCAGGCCACACTAAGGAAAACCAAGAAAACCTTGCCCTGCCTTGAAAGATTGGTAAGTCCATACTCACTTACAGGTTTTAAGTTAAATTTTTAACTTATGTGCCTACAATTACAATTCCCTACTTTAAGTGATTTTTTTAAATTAACCGATTAATGATTCAACCTAGCTGAGTCAGTGGTGAAGTGCTGGAGATCACCCGCCAAGAGATGGTGGTTGAAGGCATGGGTTAGAAGGCAAGGAGGAAAGACAGGGAAAACCCATCAAGGTAATAAGGAGAGAGGCTTCCAGAGGCAGGAGGGCATGAGGGCTGATGTTACATGAGGGTGATGTTACATGAGGGTTGATGTTACATTAGGGGTCATGTTATGTGAGGGGTAAAATGTTATGTGTCAATCTAACTGGGCCACGAAGTGTTTGGATATTGGCCAAACATGATTCTGGATGTGTGGATGAGGGTGCTTCTAAATGAAATTTAACATTTGAATCACCAGAGGGAGTAAAGAAGGTTGCCCCCATCATGTGTCCTTCCAATCAGCTGGAGACCTGAATAGAACAGAAAAGCAAAAGTTGCCCCTCCCATGAGTGAGAAGATGCCCTCCTGTTTGACTGCCTTGCAGGTGGACGTGGGTCTTTTCTGGCCTCTGAAGTCAGACTGAAACTTGACTCTTCTTGGGTCTCAAGCCTGCTGGTTTTCAGACTGGAACAACACCATCAGCTCTCCTGGGTCTCAGGCTTTCAGATTCAGACTGGAACAATACCATCAGCTCTCCTGGTTCTTAGATTTTCAGATTCAGACTGGAACAGCACCATCAGCAATCCTGGTTCTTAGATTTTCAGACTCAGACTGGAACAGCACCATCAGCTCTCCTGGGTCTCCACCTTGCTGACTGCAGATTTTGGGATTACTTGGCCTCCATAATCACAGGAGCCAATTTCTTGTAATAATCTCTTTGCCTATGTCAAGTTTGTCCAACCCATGGCCCACAGGCCACCCGCAGCCCAGGATGGCTTTGAATGCAGCCCAACACAAATTGGTAAACTTTCTTAAAACATTATGCGATTTATTTGTGATTCTTTTCTTTTTTTAAGCTCATCAGCTAGTGTTAGTCTATTTTATGTGTAGCCCAAGACAATTCTTCTTCCAGTGTGGCCCAGAGAAGCCAAAAGATTGGACACCCCGGTCTATGTATATGTATGTACACACACACACAAACACACACACACGCACACACACACACAGGCACATGTTGGTTCTGTTTCTCCAGAGAACCCTGACTAATACAGGGGACCCCAGGTCACAGCAGTGGTGCCTTCCCTCCCCGTTGCTGCCACTGTGGTCTGGGTGTCTGAGGCCCCCACTGGACATAACTCTGAGGGCAGCAGCTCAGGGCCTTGGCACACGTTAGGTGCTCTGCAGAATCAACAGAAGAGGACTTTGGCAAAAGGTCAATGAACCTACAAAGTCAAATCCCACCAAAGGCCAAGCAGAGAGGATGGGGGGAGGGCCCTGCCTGCAGCAGGCTCATGGATTATAGCAGTGGTGGGAGGGGCTGTGAAGAGGGAAGGCCAGCCCTGAAGAATCTGAAACAGTGGCTTACCAATGGTAGAAAGAAAGACCAATACGGCCACAAAGCCAAGGTTTCCTGTGTTTATTTCACCATGCAACACTCCAGTAGCCTTGGACCAAAAGGACAGAGAAGTAAAACCTCGCACGCCAAAGTGACTTCATTTTTGCCAGGCATTTGGATGCAAGAAGCACTCACTCCTTTCTATCTGTTACATTTTTGAAGCATAAAATATATTGCTAAAGTGAGAGAATATCATTAAAGGTTAATTATAGGAAACTTAAAGGTTATCTTTGCATATCTCACCTCTTGGACAAAAGCCGCTTCCTCATTACCATGTTAGAATACAAATTAATCTAAAAAGCATTTAAAATGCCACAAACTCTTTAACTTTCTTATGATGTGAAATACCATGAATAGGCACTGCCTTGGTCTGCCTGTTGGGGCAGGTCTTGCCCGAGACCCTCCTTCCACCCTCTGCATTCCTAGACACTAACTGGGAGCCACTCTGGCCCCCAGATCCTTCTCTCCAGACCAAGGGAATCAAGTCAAGACGATCCCTCTCCAAGGGGTCCATGTCTGGCTCCTCCACCCGAGGGTCTCTGTCGTCCACCCCATTTGGTCAGAGGGGCCACACAGGCACGAGGCCAAGCAAACACACGGGAAGCCCAACCCAAGCCCACATGCCAGTGACCAGCCCATGGCCAGCCACGATCCTCTGGCCCCAGGGTGCCATCTAGGTCCTGGGGCATCTTGTTGATCCAGCCCCTGTCTGTGGCTTCTGACAGAAAAGGATGATTCTGGCCTTAATAAAGTTAGACTGGGTTTCACTGAATAATTTATCTGCACACGTTGCATTTCAGAAAGTTGCTGCTTCTCATGCTGATGCTACACTTTCCGGGGGTCAACTGAGAGCCCCACGTGCAAAGGCCGGGAGAGATGGGACCAGAGTACCTGAGAAGCAGACATGAGGCCGCCGGGAAAGGTTTCCACCAACGGGGTGAAGGAAGCAGCATGAGAAAAAGCATCAACGCATTCAACAGGGCAGCCCCAAACAGCAAGAAGCCTGAGCCCAAAGCAGCCCCACCTCCACACAAGGAAGTGAGATCTGGAAAGCAGAGGAAATAAATGGCCGGTGGGATCAAAGCACTACCTCCTAATCTTTAATGTCAGAGAGTCAGACAGAGGGCCTGGGAGACCTGGGGGCCCCTGAGACACACAGGCTGCAAGGGACAATTCGGCACCATGTAACTGTACCCCTGCCCTTGTGTTCAACGGCAAGCCTGAGCAGGAGGCCGCTGGCCCCAGAATGTGCTCCCACAAAGGGAGAGGGACACACAGTGGGAGGGAGGAGGCCTCAAGGCTTATCCAAAGTAGCCAACATCCTCTGGGTGTCTGTCGGAGGCAGGAGCTGGACCCCTAAGGGAAGAGAGCTCCATCTGGAGTCAGATCTGGGGCTGGTGTTCAGCTCTGCCAATGTCAGCCATGGAACTTTGAGGGGGTCATTTAGTGCTTCATCTTCTGATTATAAAATGGGGAAAATCATCTCAACCTTAACCACTTATAGTCATGAAAAACACGGTGGAATGCCAAGCTCTTTGAGAAATCAAGCAGAACTAATGGAAATATGAGTATCATTAAAATTACCCATAGGAGTTGTGAGGGAGACAAAGGAAAAGGTCCATCCATGTCTCTAAGGGTCATACAGTCCAATATCCTAAAAGTAAGAGAATGGGTTTGAATGAAGCCAAATGTGAGAGATGACCAAAGAGGATGGCCCAGCAGCCAGCAGCTCTACGCAGTGGTCCTGCAACAAAGGCACCTACCACTGAATCAAACAAATGCACCGGCGACCCACACAGCCTCCCCTACAAAGGCTCCAGATAAGGGGTTAATAAGATACCAACACCCCCTTCTGGAGAGAGAGAGACCAATACACTCAGAAACAGAGACACATGACTGCCACAGTGATGGTGGCCACTCATGGGCTGCTTCCTAGAGCCACTCCCTTTCCACACAGCAGCTCACTTCATCTTACAGCAGCCCTGGGAGTTCAGTCTTGTTTCATCTTACAGCAGCCCTGGGAGTTCAGTCTTGGTTTTTTTTGTTTGTTTGTTTATTTTGTTTTGTTTTGTTTTTGGAGATGGAGTCTTGCTCTGTCACCCAGGCTGGAGTGCAGTGGTGCGATCTCAGCTCACTGCAACCTCTGCCTCCCAGATTCAAGTGATTCTCCTACCTCAGCCTCCTGAGTCGCTGGGACTACAGGTGCCCACCACCACACCCAGCTAATTTTTTGTATTTTTAGTAGAGATGGGGCTTCGCTGTGTTAGCCAGGATGGTCTCCATCTCCTGACCTCATGATCTGTCTGCCTCATCCTCCCAAAGTGCTGGGATTATAGGTGTGAACCACCGCGCCCAGCCATAAACCCATTTTACAGGAGCTCCAAGAGGTGAAGGCACCTGTCCACTGTTCATCAGCCGTCATGTGTCCGACACCATTCCCTGAACTCACAGATGGCAGCGTTAAGATGGGTGCAAGCCTGGCTGTCCCCAGAGCCCATGCTCTTAATATTGGACTAGACAGCGTGCTCAGGAAGGTTCTCAGAGGTTTTCTTCTCAATAGAAATTTCTATAAAACCAGGGATGATGAAGCTAAGGCAATGGTAGGTATGGGAGGGCGGAATCATGTACCCCTCTCCCCAGATGTCTATGTCCTAATCCCTGAAACCTGTGGCTATGTTAGATTATGTGGTAAAGGGGAAGTAAGGTGGCAAGTTGAATGAAGACTGCTAATCAGCTGATCTTGAGACGGGGAGATGATTCTAGATTATCCAGCTGGGCTCAATGTAATCACATGGTCATTAGAAGTAGAAAGGGAACTCAGGAGAGGAGGTCAGAGAAAGAGAGACAGCCAGAGAGATGCTCTGTGGCTGGCTCTCAAGATGGGGGAAGGGACCCAGAGCCAAGGAATGCAGGCAGCCTCTAGCCACTGTAAGAGGTGAAGGGAAGGACTCTCCCCACAGAGCTTCCAGAAGGAATGCAGCCCTTCTGACACCTTAATTTCAGCTCAGTGAGACATGGGTCACACGTCTAACATACAGAACTGTAAGACAATGCGTTCGAGTCATTTTAAGTTATTAAGTTCTCAGTGGTTTGTTACACAGAGGAGAGGACACTACTGCTGAAGGGGCACATTTGGGAATCGAGGTCGCACACAGTCCCTAGGCTGGGAGGCCTTGGGGGCTGCTTTCTGCTGACACAGAAAGAGGACTGACCAAAGGGATACCGGGTGAGCCCGAGGAGCGGCGCCATCCCTCTGAGATCAGAGGACAAGCCACCTTCCTTGAAAAGGCAGGAATCCGACCCAGCTTCTAAGAACACTCATTCATCTGCCTCTAAGTGAGCAGCAGCTGTCTGTAAAGATGACGCTGTCCTCCCAGGTTGCTGATTAAATATTACAGGAGGAGCACTCACTCTCCCCCGTAGCAGGGCTGAATAATTCATCGCGGACTCATTTGAATGAAGCGGCAGAAGGCAAGGAGCCGAACTGGGTCAGGCTGGCCCGGCCTGCTCGCGCAATTCAGCTATTAGGTCATTTTAAAACAAAAGGAAAGAGCTGTTGCGAGGATTAATCATCAGCTCCTCAACTCTCCTGAAGCACAGTGGCTAAAAATCATTGCAAATCGATGTCTATTAAGCTGCCTCAGAACATTCTAGCCCTTCAGGAAAAGAAACTTAAAAAAAAAAAAGGGAAGGGGGTGCTGAAAATTCTAATGGGCTGGGATAAAGGGTTACATGGCCCAGAAAATGTGCTGTGCTCCTTGTTAACAGGCTGCCCCCAGCAGCTACTGGAAGACAGTGAATGGGTGGGATCCAGATTTCAGAAGCAAATTAAGCCATCACCTGGAGCCCAGGAACACGATCCAGGAAGGAACAGGATGAATCACTTGAAACTCAGATAAATTGAATGCAGAAACACCTCAGGCCACCTCCGGCTCATTTCCAGAAAGACCCATGCTCACTTCCCAGCTGGCTGTAGGCAGCAGAGCTACTGAGGTCAAATCTGCCCCCATAAGGGGCCAAACAGAAGACATGAAGCTAATCCCATGATGGGCTTCAGACCCCACGTGCTCCTCAGCAGTGTCCCCTCTGAATCATCCCATCTAGACACTGGGTACTTTCTGGGAAGGAAAGGGCTGAGGTGCAGAACGAGGACGCCAGTCCTCAGACACTAAGGAGTCAGCTTTCTCACTCGGGCCAATGGCAGGACAATTCATCTGCCCATTTTTACTGTGACATCTTGATTGGTGGTCTGTGGCGCCATAAGCACAGAATGTCTCTTTTCAGATTGCACAGGGATGGCAGATGGATTTCAACACAAGTGCTATCTCTGATCAATGAGTCGTGTCTGTCTGAAACGAGAGCTGTGTTAGGAGGGATTCTGAGGGTGCACCCAGCTCACAGAAGACTGCATCATGGGTAGTAATATCTGCTCTGGGCATTAATGGATCATGCATATTCGCCATCCCTGAATCCAATTCAGCCATTGTAAGGAGAAGGAAACTGAGCCCCAGAAAGGCAAAAATACTTTGCCCAGTGCCACCCAGAGAGTGCATATTGATGCCGTGATGAACTCCCAGTTTGTAGCCTGTTCTTCCTACACTTTACCCCTCTTATCAGTCCTTTCGTGTAATGCACAGTAGGGCAGCAGCATCTGAGGGAGCCCCCCATGACTCCTGCTCCGGAAGCCACATCCTTGTGGGATCCCCTCCCCTTGACAGGAGCTGGACTTAATGGCTCACTTTTAAGAAGCCGATGGCAGCCAAGTAGAAGGATGTCACTTGTGAGATTTATTTTCAAAGAGACTCTGGTTTTTGTCTTGCTCACCCTCTTATAGTCTCTTGCTAACTCGCTCTGATAAAGGAAGCTGCCCTGTTGGAGAGATCCATGTGGCAGAAACTGAGGGCAGCCTCTGGCCAACAGCTAGAGAGGAGCTGAGCCCTCAGCCAACAGCCCACAAGGAACTGTATCCTCCCACGATGCATGAGTGAGCTTGGGATTGGATCCCGCCTCAGTCAAGTGTCCAGCTGAGCCTGCAGCCCCAGCAACACCTTGACTGCAGCCCCAAGACAAACCTTGAGACCCAGCTAAGTTGTCCTGGATTCCTGATCAACAGACAGGGCAAAACGACACACAGGTGTTATTTTAAGCCACTAAGTTTTGAGGCAATTAGTCACAGCACAATAGATAACTATAAAATGATCAATAAATATTTGTTGAATAAATAAATAAGTCTGGGCTCTTAGCTTGGCTTCCCATGCAGCATTTGACTCTCTTCACCACCACCTCCTATTTAAAATGCTCTTTCTTTGTTGGATGTTGTGATGTGGACTCTCTGAGTTTTCTCCCCTATTTCCTCTCTGAACCTTCTTCACCCTGAGGATTGTTGAATCGTTTTTGGTAGTTGAGAATGACGTGAGAGTTCAGGCCGTCCTTCTGCACAACCACAAAAGCAGAAGCGAGGAAGAACTGGGCTGTGTGCGGACAGAGCCCAGGGCCATCTGAGGCTGCCGTTCGGAACGGATTCCTGGGGAGATCATCATCATAAATACACCAATGACACTAAGCCCTAAGTGCTTAACATGTTTCACTCTTTTACTCCTCGCAACAATATGTACTATTACTATTCCCATTATACAGATGAGAAAACCGAGGCACAGTGGGAAGGTAATTTTCTGCTACTAAATGAAAGAGCTGGGCTTCATATACAGAGCCTGGCTCTTGACCACCAAGCACTTTGGTAGGAATTCTCTTCACTGACGTATTGCTATCACCATTTGGGGCTGAATAACTCACTCATGCAGGGCTCGGTCCTGTGCACCATAGGATGGTTTCCAGCATCAACAGCCTCTACTCCCGATGCCAGCAGCTTGGCCCCTCCCATGGTGACCACCAAAAATGTCTCCAGACATTGTCAAATGTCCCATGGGGACTGAGGGAGGGGGTGGTTGTGTCTCTGGTTAAGAGGCACCCTTCTCAAGTGTAGGAAGAAGTCAGCAGGCAGATGATGCCAGTGACTCATCAGGGTGACCCTGTAAACACTTCCATTTACGGTCCCGTTAGCTTGATGGGACAAACAGGCTTTCAATAGACAGACACGGGTTGGAGTCCCTGCTTGGAAAGGTCCTCTGGTCTCGCAGTGCCCATCTAGACACTCACTAAACGGGGGCCAGGCTGTGCCCTCGCAGGCAGCCCTGCAGCTCAGGGAGCAGATCTGAGAGAGACAGCGCTGCCTGGCTGAGCCCCGGCCAGGGTCCCAGACAGCGTGCACAGAAAAGGCATCTCAGCAGCACCCGCCCCTCCGGGAGGTGGCTCTTGCAGGGATTCTCGGCTTTCGTCCCATCTTCTTGCATTCCATGGCCGCCAGAATCCTCTCATCATTTATGCCAACGCCACCAATTAATCTGCTCTCCGTGTGGCTTAAGAATGAGAAAAGCCCAAGCATCGTCTCTCCCGTCCCCCATCAGGGCATGCCGTTCCCCACCAAAGTTCACAGTTTTCTGATTGAAATTCACCCGTACAAATGCTGCTGCGCTGTTTTTCCCAATGAAATCAATTGAATCCAATTGATCTTGGCCCCATTTTGCATTCCCCCCACAGCTCTGTGTGTGGGCGCACACACATGCACACATACACATGCATACACATACACACACACACACGCACACATGCACACAGATATACACACTCACACACATACACACATGCACATGCACACCAGGCTCTCCTGCGTGTGCTGTCTGGGAACTTCTCTCTAGTTATCTCAGATATGTGTGACTTGTCTCTCCAATTAGATTAGGGGCCATGTTTTCTACTGCCTTTGTAACCCCACAGTGCCTACTACAAACCTGTGCATGCAGCAGGCACTCAATAACGGCTTGTTGACTAATGCTAGACATTATGGAATTGCATTTCAAGGCCCCTCTCCCCACCCCACCTGCCATCTGACATCCCTGATGACACAGGCTGTCCCTGGTGGTTTCCACGACATCTCCCCAGAGGCCGCCACTCCAGTCTGCACGTTACTGATAGCATCTCATCCTCCAAATAACAAGACCACTATCTCAAACCAGATCTAATCCTGGTGCCTCCCTGAGTCACACCAGAAAGTCAAGATATTAAGCCATCTGCTTGTTGGAAGCCACTTTCCAAGCCAATTAGGGATAATTTTAGGAGAGCAGGTTCATGAGATGCAATATCAAATGCTCTCCTCTGAAATGAAGGCTTACTGTAGGATCAACTTCCTCAGAGCAAACAAGTTTCACTGGAAAATTATAATGAACACTTGGTGAAGCAGAGAAACGCGGTTCCACGGGGCTATAAATACTCCCAAGCGTTCCACTACTCGGGGGCGGTTAAAAATTATTTTAAAGCGCTAAGAAAGACACCGAAGTGAAAAAAGCACTCAAATGTGAAAAAGAAAGATCTGGGCTCTAGTCCCAACTTCTGTACCTAATTAGCCGAAGTGACCTTGGGTAAGTCACATAATTTCTGGGACTCAGTTTCTTCATCCATGAGTGGAGGGAAGTGGCCGGACAGGACTCAGTTGCTTCATCCATGAGTGGAGGGAAGTGGCCGGACAGGAGAAAGAAGACTGTGAGACGTGGCTTGCTCTGGATCTTTCTCTCTTTCTCCTTCCATCCCTCCCTCTCTCCCTCCTTCTCTCTTTCCATCTCCCTCCATCCCTTTTGCTCCGTCTTCTTCCTCTATTTCGCCTTCTCCTTCTCCTCCTCCTCCCTCTCTCTCTCTGCCTCAGTGTATCCCTAGGCATTACCTGCTTTGCACGGTTGTTGAGAGGATTGAGATCCCAGATTTGAAGGTGTTTTGGACGTTGTAAGCAGCCTGTAAGATACTCAGAAACTTCTCACCACCACTCTGTGGGTCTGTGATCTAAGCAGTTTTACAAATTAACATAAACCAGGTCTAAAAGAAATCAGATAACTAGAAAACACAAATAAAAACTGAAACTGTAGTTAACCCTTGACTAAGAGCATTAGTGGATAGGAAATCATTGCATACACCTCCTAAAACTCTGAAGGGAAACTTTTTTTTTTTTTTAAACAAGGTCTCACTCTGTCACCCAGGCTGGAGTGCAGTGCGCGATCTCAGCTCACTGCAGCCTCAACCTGCTGGGCTCAGGTGATCCTCCCACTTCAGCCTCCCAAGTAGCTGGGACCACAGGGGCACCATCATGCCCAGTTAGTTTTTGTATTTTTGTAGAGACAGGGGTCTCACTGTATTACCCAGGCTGGTCTCAAACTCCTGGACTCAAGTGATCTGCCCACTTCAGTCTCCCAAAGTGTTGAGATTACAGGTGTGAGCCATCGTGTCTGGCCCCAAAGTTATTTTAAAATCAACTTTGAGGCATTCCTTCCCTGGGATGTATGGACCGATGTTAACAATAAACTGTGTTCCAATTCCTGAGAAGACAACAAACAGCTCAAAGCAACAGCCCGGTGCTCAGTGGAACGGAGGAAGAGGCCCCAGATCCACCCCTCCCTCTGAGCCACCCCACCAGGGGCATGTCAGTGCCCTTCATGGGAAGTTCCCTGCAGATTTGGGGAACTGTCCTAACTGACGGCAATGTGACTTCTGCGAATTCAGATACTTTTCCAGATGATGAGCCCGAACTTTCTGGCAGGGGGTAAACTCACAAAGCAATGACCTTAACTTGGTAAATTAATTCCAAAGCACAATTGTTTTCAATCTTCATTTAAAATCAGCCTTCGTTAATCTAGATTTAATGACATAGGAAATGGAAATTCCCTTAATAAAATAAGTTATGAATATTTATCATCCCATTTTACCTGAAAATTGAATAATTCATCAATTAACTTTACTATTAATTATTTAATGCAAAATTAATAAACTGCAAAACTCATACATATCCTTGCAGACCCTCTGGCACTGGGTAAAGAAATTAAGCACCAGAGAAATGGCGTAACTAGGGATATTCCCAGACACACACTGATGGGATAGATGGGGTTAAGGCTGGAATTTTTCTAGAAGCAGCAGAACCTAATCAGTTACTCATAAAATGAAGGGACAGATTTTTTTCTCACCTTGGAATTCTGTATCACAGCTAAAAAGAATTCAAAGTTTGGCAATTATATCTAAGAATAACTCCCCCCATGCAGTCTCTCCGTTATCCGTCACCATCATCATCGTCAACAACCGTTTTCTCACATGTAAATGGGCCTGTGATGTGAAGCTGCCATAGCCAGCACGACCCCCTTGTCCCTGGAGACCACGTCCTCTCCTGACGCCTCAGGTGACAGCCTGATTGGAAGGGGAGGGGCTAAGCACACAGAGATGGGAGTGGGAGAAAGTTTAAAAGGGGCACAGTGCCAGGGGACGCTGGGACAGGTGAGTCTGACTTCAGCCGAATCCGAGCAGCTGGCATTCAAGGGGAACCGAAGCTTGGTGCTTGGAGCCTCTGGGGATCCAGTTCCCCCAGAGCTCCCCTGGCTCTCCACACTCAGGTCAGACCCCACTGCGTCTTTGCTGATAGCAGCTAACGGGACAAGGATAAGTCAAAAATTTTCCCAGAGACTTCTTACAGGAGAACAGTGACCAATACAGGGAGGTGTGTGTGTGTGTGTGTATTGTATATTTATGCATGTGTGTGCCTGTGTTTATATGTATATGTGCGTATGTGTGTTTCTGTGCTGCATGATGTGTTGAATATTTGCTTGTGCATGTGTGTTGTGTGTACATGTGTGTAGTTGTGTGTATATGTGCATCTCAGACAGACAGTGCCTCAGTCCTCCCATCTGGAAAATGGCCATCTACATTGGCATGTGAGCACTCCCGGATTCTTTCTACTTTCACCCTTGGACTTCCAGTTCATTCTCCATCCCCAGGGCAACCAGGCAAGGGTGTTAATAATAGCTACTCAGCTAGGTACCCTGTTCAAGGGTATCCCCACCCTGCCGGGAACCCCCACTGCACCCAGCAGCCCATCTGGAAGTCAGCCCAACCTCCCCTACCCCATGCACTAGAGGGGCAGCTTCTCCCCGCACTTGACCCTTGTAGCACTCCTCAAAGTTGCAATTCTTATAAATGATCTGTCCTGGTCACCATTATGTCCCAATGCGTAGCACAATGCCTGGCATACAGGAAGCAGTCGGAAAGTATTCACTGAGTAAAGAGAAGAGTGGGTGCCAACTAACAACTAAAGAAGGTGACGGTTCGGTGTCATGCAGCTCAGGAATAAAAGAGCTCGCTCATAACCCAGGGAGAAGATGACACCCATTCCCCAAACAGAGCTCTGTCAACCCCCAGCATCAGAAGGCCAGCATGGCCCAACACTGGTGACCTGAATTAATTAGAGTGAGCCCATGACACTGGAGGCGGAAGGGCCATGGATGTTCGGTGTGAAAATATGTGGAAATGGCACATTTCACGGTGCAGGCTGTGCTCCTGGGGAGAAGCTAAAGCGTCTCATCTGTTTTCCCTCCTCCAGCCTTGCGCATACATTTGTTCTTCCATAATTTCATCACCTGCCTCAACATCGTTCTCCAGACCTAACAGTGGGCTGATTTCTCTGATCCCTCGGCCTAGGCACCAGCTGCCATTCTACATGCAAATTCAATTCCACCGCAGGTGAAGGCCAAAAGAAAAAGCTCAGATCCTGAATTCCTACAGATGATCCCGGTGGAGGGAGTGATGGGAAGTCACAACGCCAGCCACCAACGCTTCAGTGAGCTCCCCTGTCCTCAGCAGAGCAGGACCCTCCCCTCCCGGACGTGGCTGCCCTGGTCTGGACTCTTGCTCCCTCTTCCCCCCAAGAGTCACCTCAACTAAACAGCTTAATTAACAATAAATTCCCTGCCAGGTGAGGTCAGGAGTAGCCAGTATAGAAAAATTAATTTTTTCTTTGAGGAGAAAATTTCCTCTACCAAAAAATTTCATCTCCCTAAGACACATAATGAACAAAAGAAAAATTTTCCCAGAGACTTCTTACAAGAGAACAATGACCAATACAGGAAGCTGTGCATGTGTGTATTATGTATTTATGCATGTGTGTACTTGTATGTATGTGTATGTGTATTTCTGTGCTGCATGCATGCATGTGTTGAATATTTGCTTGTACATATGTGTTGTGGGTACATGTGTGTGCGTGTGTAGTTGTGTGTATATATGCATGTATATGCTGTGTCTGTATTGCCTGGGCACATGCATATGTGTGTATGTGCCTATATGTGTACATGTGTATTTGTTTCTGTGCTGTGTGTACACCTGTTGTGTGTTGCAAATTTGTTCATGCATGTGTCGTGTGTACATGTGTGTAGTTGTGTATCTATATGCATGTGTATGGTTCTGTGTCTGTAAGTGCCTCAGCACATGCATGTGTCTACATGTGTGCTGTGTATGTGTGTACATATGTGTATAAGCACACACATACCACATAAAAGCTCAAGGGAAAGTGGGATATGCAGTAGAGTTGGAGAACCAGAAAAGATTTCCTTCCTTTGTTTTTGGTTTATTTTTAATTTTTTTAGAAAGCTCCATAATGAAGGACTGTGGAAAATCTAAGAATAGCAAAGACAGTAATACCTCCTAGCCAAACAGCACAGGGGGAGAATCTCCAGCCCAGAACACCCAGATGATCTGGTGATTACTCATTACACAGAAACTTATGAATTGCAAAAAGTCCTTTATTCCGAGAACTTGCCTTCCCACCTCGCAATGCCACGAGGCCTGCAGGCCAGCTCCCTTTCCCTTTCCGTGGGCATCAGAATTGATCCAGAGGAAATACCACAGATGCCAATCCATGCCCATGACAGAAATGCCAGGCAGTCCTAACTTTCCAAACCCAGGAGAGGGGGCTGAAGATGCTAAGAATAAACTGGGGGGTGCCAGAAACAAAATAAAATGACCATCAATGGACACAGACAGGGCATGCAAATACCTATCGATCGGTGTGAGCACAGTGCCGGGGGCTTTTCTATTCTCAGAAGTATTCATCACTGCCAGAGTGTCCTGCTTAGCGATGCCGGCAGGTGTCACCCTGGGCGGGCAATCTCCTGTTGGGGTGCCCCAGCACCCCAACATGCATCACAGGCACCCTGGCACGAAGCCCCTGCCGTGAAGGCTTTTGTCCCAGTATAATCCAAAGAAGACACATGCAGAACCATGTAAAAATAAAAGCCATCGAGATCCCACTGTCAGGGGACATGCACAACATAATGGATGGCCTTGGCCATCCCCAAGATCCCTGAAATTCTGCTCAGGGAGAAGCCACACCACGCCCCTGTGCCAATGCCAGGAAAGGTTCTAAACTAAGAGTGGTGCATTAAGAAGGTGGAGAGAAGGCCAAACGGGGCTTTGGCGTGGGTCGGGCTGCACACCTGGGGCCTCGCACACAAGAAGCATGTGTGCGTGTCAGCAGCAGGATTTCCCAGCCCTGAGCAGCTGCGCACTTAGAAACCTCCAAACTGCACTTTGAGGCATTGCTTTCTGCAGACTGAAAAAGACTTGGAAAAAGAGAAAAAAGCAAGAGAGTGAAACAGCAAGTTAGCTTGAGAGTGAGCAGGAAACGAAGAGGAGAGAGAGGAAGGATGAGACAACAAGGGGAGCAGGTCCCACTCGGCACGACTCTGGGCGAAGGCCAAGGAGGAAGAAACAGGGCTCACAGGGAGGACTAAGCATCGCTCGTCCTCGCCAATGGCAGTAAAGGAATGAAAACAAGTATAAATCCACAAGGAGAAAGCCAAGGGGAACAGAGACGAGCGTGGATAAGAGACGCCAACACATTCTGGAGAGACGGGAAGCAGATGCAGGGTTGGTAACTGACACAGCCGAATCTAGGAAGCAAAAATCCGAGTGCTGTGCGGTGGACCTCAGGACCAACACGCTAACCCGCCTGCCAAGCCCCCGGAAGATTTGTGAATTGGAAGCAGCAGGTGCCATGGAAGGCAGAAGTTAGGACTGGGGTGGGAAGCAGAGGGAGCTCGCACATCTGTGTAGGGGGCAGTAGACCCTCCCAGGGTCCTACGTCTACACTGAGCAGACAGGCGACCACCCCCTGGCCTCCGCCCCAGTGGGAGACACATTGATTCTCTGAAGAGCTGGAGTCTGGAAAGACTCCAAACTCGGAAACAGCAGAAGAGAGGCAAGAAACACGGAAACTGGGAGAATTAAGAAACAAGAAACTGGAAGTATAAAGTAATAGTTCTCATACCGAATGCTGACATTCCCAGCCCCTTGCCCTGCCTGGCCCTCCCAGACCGCTAGCAGCCAGGCCAGCTCAAACTAGGCAGCACATTGACCAGTCCTTCTCAGGAGAACCCAGATGGCTCCAGAGAAAAAATGTAGAGATGCAGAACCTCAGAGTTACCATCAGAAAGCTAGCTCCCTCCATTAACCAGCCGCTCCCCCAGGTAAGGAAGAGCCAGGCAGTGCACACAGTAAGAAAGCTAAATCCTCAGTTAGCATCTGAGGAAGCCGGAAGATGATGTCTAAAATTGACAAATCAAGAAACAGCAGAGTCAACATATTTAGAAATCTGGAGGTAAATATCAGAACCAAAAGACTGGAGGGCAGCCGCCCCTGGGAAACAGGATTGAGCTGTAGGGCAGAGGCTGCTGTCTTTTCTTACAAGTTTTTTAGGGCCATGTGACATACTAAACTATGTACATGTGTAATTTTTATAAAAATAAAAGAAGGGGGAGCCGGGCGCTCTGACTCACGCCTGTAATCCCAGCACTTTGGGAGGCCGAGGCGGGCAGATCACTTGAGGCCACAAGTTCGAGAGCAGCCTGGCCAACAGGGTGAAACCTCGTCTCTACTAAAAATACAAAAATTAGCCAGGTGTGGCGGCGGGCACCTGTAATCCCAGCTACTCAGGAGACCGAGGCAGGAGAATCACTTGAACCTAGGAGGTGGAGGTTGCAGTGAGCCGAGATCACACCACTGCACTCCAGCCTGGCTGATGGTGAGACTCCATATCAAAATTTTTTAAAAAGGGGGTGGGGTGGGGTGGGGTGGGCAGGAGCCACAGGTTGGTAGCTGTCTAACCCAGGGAGGAATCAGAGGCACAAACATCAATACTTCCCTCTTGGCTCCTCCAGGACACTGGAGACTTGCACTCCTGGCCCCAAGAAGTGAGGAGGGGTAGGTTGGAGGTCAACCCTCAGCTCTTTGTGCCAGGAACATCAGCCCTGGGCTGGTGCTGCCATTTCAACAGGTAGCTAAGCCCACTGAGGTCACATGAGGCTCGCGTGTCCTCTGATCAGGAGCCCAGCATGTGTGACAGTCCCCCACCAAGCCATCAGCGCCCCCACTGTGGCCAACTTCCTGGACACGGAGGGGATGTGAGGAAGTGGCCTCCATGGGTTGCCCCTGCTTTGACATGTTGTATTCTGGGATTAACTAGGATAAAGATAACTGGAATTCAAGGCAGACCTATTTCCATGCAGAGACTGGGGACTTCCCTACCACTGTGGAGACACTGCTAGACACTCCATCAGGATACAGGCCACAGCTCATTCCCCGCCTCATCCCGGAAATAAACGAAAACTACGTGACAGGTACCCTGCGAGGAAGTCCTCGGGCAGGAGGCTCCCTGGGAGGTCTGACAGATGTGGCACCCGCCAACTTCCTCACCCTGCAGTTGCCGTTTGGCCAACGATGGCCTTGGCCAAGGATCTGCGATACATTATGCAAATGCTGAAACGCACCTAACGTGACATGTCTCTGTGTTAATTTGAAGCAGGTCCCTGGTTCAGCATAATGCAAAGGTAACCACGTGGAAACCACACGTGGAAACCACTCGTGGAAACCACTGCCGACCCAGTTTCCATTTTCCTGCATAGTTCCAACGTACAGAGTCCTAAAATGCTCTGAGTCTAAAACTGCCCTCCCAAACTCTGGCCACCAACAGCACCCCTGGGCGTGCACACACACACACGCGCACACACACACACACACACACGATTCGTCCACCCCAGCCAACCCTGCCCAGCTGAACACCTGAGGAAAAGCTACAGAGGCAACTCTGGGAATTTTTTTTCACTGTGATAAAATATATGTAACATAAAATTTACCATTTTCACCATTTTGAATGGCATTAAGCACATTCACATTACTCAGCCACCATCATCACCACCACCCATCTTCCCAGCTGAAACGCTATGCCCATTGAAGACTAACTCCCCATTTCTCCCTCCCTCCACCCCAGCCCTTAGAAACCACCATCTACTTTCCATCTCCAGAGCGGACTACTCTAGATCCCTCAGTCAGCAGATCACACAATGTGTGGCCCTTTGCGTCCGGCTGATTCACTGAGCATAACGGCTTCAAGCTTCATCCAGGTTGGAGCAGGTGTCAGAATTGCATTTCTTTTCAGCTCTGGGAATTTTTAAATGATTTTTGCAATTCTATTCCGGTCACTCCAGCAGTCTTACCAGGAATAGGGGCTTCCTTAGAAAAGTCCTCTGTCTGTCCTAAAGAGCAGATGCCTTAAAGGTGGCCAACAGGTCACTGCCAGGGGTCTTACGGTGGGACTGAACAAAGACAAGCCCCCCTGCACCAGGACCAGCCTGGGGCCTGATAACACAGGCTTTCTAGGCAGAGGTCTCTGCTCACAGGCTGGTACCACGCTGGGACCCCAAGGGCTGTCTAGGACAAAGAACCCCATGGATGGCAGGCACTGGCACTCTGCCTCTTGGGCAAACTTGCTTCCGTGCAAGGAGTCCACACTCTGTCCAGCCCCCACTCCACCCTATCAAAGCCCTGGCCTCCCTGCACACAGGCTGTGAAGAGATAAAAGGGACAGCATGACTTTGTCCTTGGGGGAACGTACCACCCCACTGGGGAAGACTTACTAATGACAGCTGAATTGGCAAACAACTGACGACAAAGCACGTGCAGTTATGGGAGCAGGAAGGGAAGAGGACTCGCCCTGAGTCAATGAGTTTGGGGAAGGCTCCCAGGAAGAGGCAGACCAGATCGGACATGAGGGCATTTGAGGTGAGGGCAATGCCAAGTGGAGGCCAAAGTGGAGGACAAGAAAGATGTTCGGAGAGCAGCCAGCCGCTCCCCAACTGTAGCAGTACCTGGATGGGAGGTCAAGGAAAATAAACGGAAAAGGGTGGGTTCAGACAGAAGAACGGCCTTAAAGACATCACTGGAGAGTTGGCCTCGGCTCACAGGAAGTCTCTGAGGCTTCCAAGGAGAATAACAATGGAATCAAAGCAGTATTTCAGGAAAGCCAATGGGGAGGAGGAGTTCGACTTAGAGAAGGAAACCTAGTAGGAGATATTTCAATACTCCAAGCGTGACAGTGGCAGTGAGGACACAGCTGATCCTGGAGGGGAAACATAAGAAAATGAGGATGTGAATTACAGTTGGAAACACTGGCAGAGTTGGTGGCTAATGAGATGCAGGGGACAAAGGAGAAAGAGAAGCCACCTGGAGTCCATGTTGTGTGCTCTGGCATCTCCACAAACGAGGTGGCTCTTCTAGAATCAGGGAAGTCAGAAGATGGAAAGCAGAGTGGGGGTCAGGGAAGGAGGGGGGAAGATGGCGAGTTGGAGATCATAACACGGCATGCAGGTGCCAGGGAGACAGAGTCGGATGTGGGGAAAGATCCACAGAGACTTGACAGTCAGACCATGGAGTCAGGGAGTCCTGGGAGCCCCACAAGGGAGAATGTGGGACGAAAGAGCAGAGGATCACAGCTTGGT
>NW_012098654.1:1679214-1688216 GCF_000951045.1 Mandrillus leucophaeus | reverse complement strand
CACACACACACACACACACACGATTCGTCCACCCCAGCCAACCCTGCCCAGCTGAACACCTGAGGAAAAGCTACAGAGGCAACTCTGGGAATTTTTTTTCACTGTGATAAAATATATGTAACATAAAATTTACCATTTTCACCATTTTGAATGGCATTAAGCACATTCACATTACTCAGCCACCATCATCACCACCACCCATCTTCCCAGCTGAAACGCTATGCCCATTGAAGACTAACTCCCCATTTCTCCCTCCCTCCACCCCAGCCCTTAGAAACCACCATCTACTTTCCATCTCCAGAGCGGACTACTCTAGATCCCTCAGTCAGCAGATCACACAATGTGTGGCCCTTTGCGTCCGGCTGATTCACTGAGCATAACGGCTTCAAGCTTCATCCAGGTTGGAGCAGGTGTCAGAATTGCATTTCTTTTCAGCTCTGGGAATTTTTAAATGATTTTTGCAATTCTATTCCGGTCACTCGAGCAGTCTTACCAGGAATAGGGGCTTCCTTAGAAAAGTCCTCTGTCTGTCCTAAAGAGCAGATGCCTTAAAGGTGGCCAACAGGTCACTGCCAGGGGTCTTACGGTGGGACTGAACAAAGACAAGCCCCCCTGCACCAGGACCAGCCTGGGGCCTGATAACACAGGCTTTCTAGGCAGAGGTCTCTGCTCACAGGCTGGTACCACGCTGGGACCCCAAGGGCTGTCTAGGACAAAGAACCCCATGGATGGCAGGCACTGGCACTCTGCCTCTTGGGCAAACTTGCTTCCGTGCAAGGAGTCCACACTCTGTCCAGCCCCCACTCCACCCTATCAAAGCCCTGGCCTCCCTGCACACAGGCTGTGAAGAGATAAAAGGGACAGCATGACTTTGTCCTTGGGGGAACGTACCACCCCACTGGGGAAGACTTACTAATGACAGCTGAATTGGCAAACAACTGACGACAAAGCACGTGCAGTTATGGGAGCAGGAAGGGAAGAGGACTCGCCCTGAGTCAATGAGTTTGGGGAAGGCTCCCAGGAAGAGGCAGACCAGATCGGACATGAGGGCATTTGAGGTGAGGGCAATGCCAAGTGGAGGCCAAAGTGGAGGACAAGAAAGATGTTCGGAGAGCAGCCAGCCGCTCCCCAACTGTAGCAGTACCTGGATGGGAGGTCAAGGAAAATAAACGGAAAAGGGTGGGTTCAGACAGAAGAACGGCCTTAAAGACATCACTGGAGAGTTGGCCTCGGCTCACAGGAAGTCTCTGAGGCTTCCAAGGAGAATAACAATGGAATCAAAGCAGTATTTCAGGAAAGCCAATGGGGAGGAGGAGTTCGACTTAGAGAAGGAAACCTAGTAGGAGATATTTCAATACTCCAAGCGTGACAGTGGCAGTGAGGACACAGCTGATCCTGGAGGGGAAACATAAGAAAATGAGGATGTGAATTACAGTTGGAAACACTGGCAGAGTTGGTGGCTAATGAGATGCAGGGGACAAAGGAGAAAGAGAAGCCACCTGGAGTCCATGTTGTGTGCTCTGGCATCTCCACAAACGAGGTGGCTCTTCTAGAATCAGGGAAGTCAGAAGATGGAAAGCAGAGTGGGGGTCAGGGAAGGAGGGGGGAAGATGGCGAGTTGGAGATCATAACACGGCATGCAGGTGCCAGGGAGACAGAGTCGGATGTGGGGAAAGATCCACAGAGACTTGACAGTCAGACCATGGAGTCAGGGAGTCCTGGGAGCCCCACAAGGGAGAATGTGGGACGAAAGAGCAGAGGATCACAGCTTGGTGTCCACCGCCATCAGGGCAGGGAAAGATCTGGAGCACTTGAAGCCAGAATGGACAGATGGGGTCAGGAAACCAGGAAGAGGAGAATGGAAGCTCTCTCCAAGCCCCTGGAGTCTTTTTGAAACTCAGGGCTCACTTTTCTCCTTCTTTCCTTCTAGACCTCCTCCTTCTACTTGGCTGTTTTATTTGCTTATTGACCAAAAAGCATTTAGTGTTCATTATAGGAAAATTCTATTACTAGACCCTTAGTGCTTCCATGTTAAGGTGCTATCTATATCAATCTAATTAATTAATTAGATAATTAACAGCTTTTCCAGCCTCTTTCTAACTGGTATAAACAGGAGTCCTGGGAAGGATATGCTCTTACTTCAATCTTGAGTTTGTGTGTCCCTGGCTTCCAGGGGAGGTTGCGTATTTCCCAGGGGAGGAGGAATAAATAATAGGGATTGCTCAGTGTTGCAGCTGCCTGCCTATACTGGGCTCAGCCCTGCGCCCTGCCCTCTGGTGAAAGGGACCTGCTCCCCTGCAGTGGTGTGCAGCTCTCCCACACTGCCTGTGACTGGGGGGCTAACTCCTACTTGGGGGACAGTGTAGAACGCTGTCTGACCAAGGGAACCTTTGCCTGGAGCCTGGTTTTCCTGGTTGGTTTGGAATTCACGGCAGTGAGAGGCGGAGAGGAATAGAGGAGCTATTGATGGGCTCCCCGGGAACCTTCACACACATAAAAGCGAAGGTTATGAGCTTTGCAGTGAGATCACCCTGGGTTCAAGTTCCAGTTCTAGCACGGACTCACCATGCAGGCCCAGGAGGGCACACACCCTCTATACCTGGCAGAGCTGCCAGGAGGGTTTCAAAGCACAGCATCCAGCCCATGGGCGGTGCCCGAGAGCACACTGCTGGCTCAACCAGACAATCCTGGGACTAGAAATACCCGGAAAACTGAAGTGGAGAAAACCTAGGTCCCTTTCTTCACTACGATCAAGGCTCACCTTTCTACATCACTTTTGTTCATTTTATGGATATTTCTTGAGGGTCTGGGAGGTGTCCATACTGTTCTAGGCCCTGGGGGTGCCTCATGAACAAGCCCCACTAAAAATCCCTCTCCCCTTGGTGCCAACACTTTGGAGTGGGTCAAGTAACGAATACATAAATTAGGCAAGGCAATCGTGACAGACACAGTGCGTCAGAAGGCGATGAGTGCGCCAGAGAAACGGAAAACAAGAAAGGAGGAAAGGGGGCTGGCTGGGTGGGGCCGGGAGCGAGACTTTAAACTGCATGGTCAGGGACACCTCCATGAGAAAGGGACACCCAGTCAAGGCCTGCAGGAGGAGCTGGGAGAACATTCTAGACAGGGGGAGGACACTCTTCGTTCCAAGATTCTCAATTCACCTGGCAGGGTGGGGAGCATGAAGTTCCCTGGGGTCTCCAAATGGTATTATTATCACACTGAGCACACAGCAAGTGCCAAATAAACACGTCCCTCAGGGTGATTTTTCAAACCGGAGGTCCCAGTTGCTGAGAGTACAATACAGGCTGTTTGAACAGGAGGCATTCAGCTCTGTTGTGATACCGTGGCTGCCCCTGGGGTCCCCTGCCTCGGGAGCCTCTGTGTAGCACACCTCATTATTAAGCAGGTGAGCTGGGGCTCCCGGGGCCGTCTCTGTAATTAGGGCAGTATCTGAGCAAGGACTATATTTATAACCCCCAGCCGGCAGCAAGCCACAGAGACAAGCAGGGGCCCCTCTGCAGCTCCTATACCAACATCTATATGTGAACTGATTACAACAATTAATTTAATAGGGATTCCTCCACACAAACAATGTATCATTTTATTAGGAAACTCTATAAATGTCAGTGGTGCAATTCATTTTTATTAATTTTCTAAAATGAAATTAGCAGTGGCGGCGGCGGCAGCGGTGGCAAACAGAAGTTGTATTGCCTTCTCGTTCAGCAGAGTATTGGTGTCATTAATTCCTTAATACCAGGAGGCCAGTTTGTATGAACTCAGCAGTTAACTGCACCAATTAATTTCAATATTAGAGATGGGGTGGGGGTGGGGATCCAAACACAACTCAACCACTAATTTAGGAAGGTCCTTGAACAACCACAGCAAGTTTTGCTTCTCCTGGGACCAGAAGCTTTCAAGTGTAAACATGGAGTGGATATTTTAATACTAATAGGAAACCTTCCGTCTTCACCCTCTGCCTTTAGGAGAGAAATTCATCCTTCCACAGCCCGGAGAAATCCTGGCAGATGCCTGCCGACGTCAAAGCCTCCAGCAGGCTGGGGACTGCCCCACAGATAAGAGGCACAGTGACACCCGTGCACGGACAGACCCACACGGCATGCGAAGCAGAATCAGAAATATGACCACATTCAATCCTCATTGTGACCCAGCAAGGACGGGATCAACATCGACTCCATTTTCTATATGAAGAAGAAAACGCAGGGCTTTTAAAGGAGCTAAGATGACCTTTTCACAGTCACAAAGCCACTGAGTGACAGAGCCAGGGCTCAACCCCGGATTTGACCACATCTGAAACCCGCCTTCCTTCTTCTGTCAGGCGCACCCCTGTGCCTCGGGGTGGGTCTCTTGTCTCTATGTATACCCTAGAAAGTCACACAAGTCAGGCATGACCCTGAGTGACATCCCCTTTTCAATTGTAACCCAAACTCCAAAAGCTGAAACTCAAGGTAAAACCACCGCCTTGAAATGTTCTACTGTTCTGCCATCAAAGGGTGGCTGAAACCCAGCACACGTCTGCATATCTGAAATCAGATGTCTGGCCCGGGACGCGTTCCAGAGAAGCTCCCTCTCTGGCTGAGGAGGAGCTCTTCTCTTTCCACTTAGATTTAAGGAGTGTTTCAGCAGAGAGTGAAGGGCGCACGGAGAGGCTGGTGGCTGCTTGAGATGAGGGCCACCCGTGAGAGTCAGGAAATAGTCCAGAGGCAGAAATCAGATGAGCCTCCTTCTCCCCCAGAAAACCAGGCCAGTGGTCCTCAAAGTGCAATCCCAGACCAGCCACATCCTACTGCCTGGGAACTTGTTAGAAATAACACATGCTCAGCACCCACCCCGGCCCCTGCTCCCCACCGCACCTGCTGAATCAGAAACCTTGGGTTGGGGCCCACATTTTAATGAGCCCCCAGCTGATTCTGGTGCCTGCTCAAGTTTGAGAATGATGTCCTCCAAGAAGATGCCGCAGAAGAAAGAGGAGATGAGGGCGTCAGGCTCTATTGGTGTTTGGCCGTATTCACCAAACAGTGCACTGTATTCCCATCCTCTCCACTGCCCACCCCTGCCCCGACTCTGTGGAGGGATGTCCTTCCCAGCCCCATTCTTACTGGGCTTGGCCAGGGGACTTGCTTTGGCCAGTGGATTTATCCGCAGGCATGACATATGATGCCATATCTGAGCAGGAATTTTAACTGCACCTGCATCAACTGCCTTGGGCTTATGAGCCTCTGTGCTCCTCTGGGAGAAGCAAATTTCCCAGGCAGAGGGGGCTTCCTCAGCCTAGGTCCCACAGCAAAATGATGGACACGGCAGACCTGACCTCAACCCAAAGCCACAGGCAGCCCACAGACCCATGGGCAGAAAATAAAGATCTGTTGTTTAAAGTCACTAAGCTTGCAGGTCATTTCTTACACAGAATTATCACAGCAAAAGCTGATTGAGATAAACTATTTGATTTTATAGCAAAGGAAAAACCATGGTCCCAGCAGGCAGAGGTACTGGGGACTCCTGTGGAGGGACTCTCCTCCCACGCTCAGGCTGGAGGTAAAGCAATCAGAGCTACCTGGGGAAGGGAGCCTCAATCACTAACCTTCCTTCCACAATACCCTCTAGCCTCCTTCAAAGGGGAGGATTGTGCCCTCATCTAAAAGATGCTAACCAGCAAGTATCTAAGCCTAATCATGTGATGTTTTTAAATTCCTTCTAGAATGAATAAACATTCCCAAGGATGGCCTTTCCCATGACTCAGAAAGGATGAACAGGTCAAGCCGATGGGCCACGGACACAGAGGACACACCCAACCCTTCCCTGGTCCTAGCTAACCAACCTGGGGACTCTGGGGCTTCTGTCCAATGTGAAACCGACTGGACATTCCACCACTTCTGTTCAAGTCTGCAGTCCAGGCATCCTGTGTAAACCACACTCCAGCTACCACCTCGCCAGCTAATAAACACCTGGGTCCTGTCACTGCTAACAGAAAACTCACGGCAATTGGAAGAGAGTGGTCATGTATTTCCGAAGCTCTAGATTGTAACGTTCCAAAAATAAAAACCTAGAATTGGGGAGGACAAAAAGAGGCTGCCTTTTAAAAATCAACCCTAAGTCCCAACGTCACCGTTCTTCACAAGTTGGTAACATCACTGGTGCTGGGGGAACGCAGGTCAGCTCTATTTTCACCAATTCCTTCTATTCCCGAGTGGTAAGAGAAGCTAAGTGTTTGTAGCAGTTAGCAGGTTCAAGGACATTTACTGCATAATAAACTGCGAGCTTAGCCATTGCTTCTGATTTGGGAGGATCGCTTTACCACCAATCACAGCAATCAAGAATAACTTGACTTTCAGTTTGTAAGACACGTTGAGATAAAAGTGGCCAGTTAAGCTGGTTTCTCTTTTTTCAAAGCACGTTTCTAGAGAACACTAGTGGCAGGCAAGCAATTTCCCAAAATAAACTTCCCCTGAGGCTCCTGCCTTTGAAGGCTTCCAAGCACCCGGCTAAAGGATCCAGCCGTCAGGTGAAAAGTTCCAACTGGCGGATGGCACTTGTACTCTTTTTAATCCATCTGATCGTGTTCACTGCCACAGTCTTATGTCAACGAATGAGACCTCAGTGTCGAAAGCCATCCAGCACAACATGGCATTTTCAACTCGTTGCCCATGAACTGACTGGCCAAATCAGGTAATCAATGCAAATCAATCCACTTACTGTACATACGTGAAAAACTGCAAGATCTGGGACATTACCTTGTCTTAGGGGAGGTGGTTAGCCATTCTTCGTGTTTCTCAAATGTTATTAAATAAGCTGCAATTTCCTGAAACAGAAGAATAAAAAGATAATAACAACAATTAGCTCACGTTGGATCCTGAGAGGTAAGACAGTTTTTGCTGTTTCCCAGCTGCTGTTTTCCTTTGTGGGCCTGGAACTCCATCCCTGCTAGAGAAACACTCGACTTGGACTCTGTTTCTATTCTGATTTTTTCAGTCCTTTCCATTGAACCTGTCACACGGTAGTAATCAAAGCACTGGGGCTCAAAAGATGAGTCGGTGGCAAGGACGAAAATATTTCTCTGTGGGAGGAAGACATCAGACACCATTTCAGATTCTAAATGTCATTAATTTAGGGAGGGAGAAACACATGCCAACAACAAGTCTCCACGATGCATAGACCATAATTGGAAAGTTTCGTCCTTTGCTGAAGCTGGACCAATCTTTCCTCTTTGTCACAAGAGACGTCGCATCCTCTCAGCTTCATCCTCAACCCCCTGAGCCAAAATCACACAAAGATTAAAAAGAAAAGACACTATAAAGCCATATTCCAGGGAGGAAGCGGGGGGAGAAATAAGTTAACCTCTCCCACTACTGATAAATCTAGTGAGCGGCATTTCCAAAAGAAGAGCGACGTCAGCAGAGTGTAAGGTAAAGAGGAGGAAAATGCGGGCACCTGAAGGTAAATTAAATATTTATAAACACAACAACATCACTGCAGATAGAATTACTGATTTATTAATAATTTCCATAAAAGGCCAGTGAGTGACATCAACACAAGTCATTGCTCCAGCTCGAGGCATGATATGGCCCTTTAATTCCAACTCCGAGAGGATCTGCTAACATGAAATTGGCAGGGATTGTAAGTTAAATTAAGGTTGCACTAGTACACGTTTCCCTTGATCTGGTGATGCCACAACACAGAGCTGCTGCCCTGACTATCAGGAAAATGCAGAGGGGAGGCCTCCACCTCAGCTCTCTCTGCAGCTGGGGTTCCTAGAGGGCTCCTGGGAAGGCGGCAGCCCCTCTGCCTGGAGGCAAGCAGCCTCTTTCAGCTGGGACATAATGGAGTTGACACCTGTGACCAGAGATGCTAAACTTGGCCTTGAGAAGGAAGAGAAGCCCAGTAAGCAGAGCAGGTGAGAATAGAAAATGGCCCTGGTGCCATGCAGTGCAAAGGCCACAGGCCAAGAGTGGAGACCAAGGCTTCACATAGCATGGAGCCGGCCCCCACAAGGCAGCCAGTGATTGGGAACTCAGAGCCCAAACCACCTCTGTCCGGAAGCGTGGACCTGACAAAGAACCTGGGAAGCAGAAGCCTATAGCAAAAATAGAGTTGCTTCACTGTGCAAGTTTCTATCACTGGCTGCAGCTGAAGAAATCATAAATAAGCAGCTGATCAACCAGCACATTGTTCTCTCATCCCTGAGCCTTTTCACGTTTTATTTCCTCTCCTTAGAAAAATCTTTCCCTGAGGTCTCACTGTAGACAGATCCTTCCTCTGGCTGGCCCTCCCTAACTATTCATGACGGCGTCAGTTATCCCTCCTGCTTGCCTGGGTGGCACTGGCACCTTCCCCCAGTGGGCAGGATTTATCACTCTGCATTCTAATTGCTTGTTTACTCAGATAACATCCCCCATTGGAGCATGAGAAGGATACGGAACATGTTATCGCTGACACATCCCTTGGACTTAACAGTGTCCTGGGGCACATAGGAAGCACCTGATAAGTGTTTGTTAGACAGGTGGCTGGTCGGATGGATGGATGGATGGATGGAAGGAGGGAGGGAGGGATGGGATGGGATGGGGTAGGAAAAACGTGCATGGCAGAAGTAAATATGTATACGCAAGTGTGAGAGTGAGAGAGAGAGTCTGTTACTGAAGATAGTTGACACAAGAGTTTAAAAGCAGCAAAATGCAGCAGTTCCTGGCTAAAACTTTGCCAATGATTTAATTAACTCTATGTCACTATAGGAAGGCAACATAGTATCACAGTTAAGAGCACATGCATCGGAAGCAAACAGTGTCCTGGCTTTGGGTACCAGCTCGGCCTCTTATGAGCTGTCTCATCTTGAGCACATTACTTAACCTGTCTAGACCAGTTTCCTATGAAACTGGGAGACTATCAGTTCATGAGGCAGTTCTAAGGAATGATCATTCTAAATACACTGGCTGGCAGAAGGTATGCCCCAAACAATAGCTACCATGAATCACTATAAGATCTATGAGGCC
>NW_012098654.1:1654225-1678689 GCF_000951045.1 Mandrillus leucophaeus | reverse complement strand
GAATGACCGTTCAGAGTTGTTGGTTTGTCGATCAGTTCCCATTTGGCTTCACAAAACCAGAGCAGACCACGGCTGAAGTCAGTATGTGGATTTACTAAGCCACTTGTCACGTGCAGCAGCTCATCTACCTGAACTTCAGGAGATCCGGTATCCAGAGGAATAGGCTGTGCCAGCCCCCGATCCATGCCCCTGCCCAGGACCATGCCAAGACAAGTGACCCTTAGAGGCCCAGGGGATGGGAGGTGCAGTGGATCCCAACCTCTAAACATGCGATTTGTTCCAAAACCCGGGACACCCAAAGAGGACTTTCATGGACATCCTTCAGCCAACACTCACCCCAGCCTGACAGGGCTTCCGAAGGGGAAAAACTCCCAGCACCACTTACTGCCTTCTGTGTTTACTCTACAAACACTTACCGAGCATCGACTGTACACCAAAAAGGGAACAGGACCACTTCGAAGCGAGCAGTTAAAGAGCTCACAGTTGAGTGATGGGTACAGACAAGTCAGCACGACAGTGTGTGCAAGCGCTGTTATGGGATCACCTCTGTGGCCAAACTCGGGACGGGGGCGTTCACCTCATGTCTAATGAGCTTCCGTCAAGCAAGCAGAGGCTCCAGGAAACCACGCTGATGTAGGAACTACCTGTGAGCATCCGCCACTCCCTCCTCTACCCCCAAAGGTAAATTTTGCTTCTCCCAATCCAGGACACGTCCCACACAGAGCCCCTCTGAGAGCAGCCTTTCTGAGGAAGCTGATGCCCAGGCCCAGGCTCCCGTCTCTGCTGTGCTCAGGTTGGCTGGGCCCCAAAGCTGGACTCACCTGCCAGGGACTGTCCCATGCTGCTGCACGAACCAGGCTGGACGGAGCATGTCTGGGTTACCCATCTAATGCCAGGCCCCTGCTGCCCAGCCTTCCCAGCCCATGGCCCTTCCCCAGGCGACCCCCTCACCAGATGGGCAGACCACAGGTGAGCCTGCCCTGCAAAAGCTCAGGAACTGGTTTGGAGAGATTTGCCAAAGAATGAAAACCACACAAAGTATTAGGTGCTAAATGGCATGGAGCCCTGTAAAAGCCATCCACATTCAGGGTGATTGTGGGGAGAAGGACTTTACCATCTGTGTCGTTGCTGCCATCAATGTCACCAGTGCTAAGATGGTGGAGGCATTGCCCTAGGACTTATGTGGGATCATCTCATTTAACTTCATAACAAACTATGAAATAGGAACCATGGCCATTTTACAGGTGTGGAAACTGAGGCACAGAGTGGTTAAGTGACTTGCCTAAGGTCACATGGCCAGTACCTGTACAACCAGAACCCAAATCCATGCAGAACGGCTCCCAGGCTCGCATTCTGCACCACTGCTCTGAATTTCGGAAAGGACCACCACAGTGTGCTTGGATGAGTGAAGAACTCAACTTTTCCCAGCCCAGGCTGACAGCTCCCTGCTCCCCACTGACCCAGGGTCACTTCCCAGCCCCACCTCCCTCCAGTGGATCAGGAGGAGTCCAGACTGAACCTCCTTCAGGGGGATTCTTTCCTTCCAGCAGGGTCAAGCTCATGGCCACCCCAAAAGCCTCGTTCAACTCATAAGATCCTTGACTTCAGTGATGGGCAAAACTCCTTGTCTCCATGGAGCCCTTTGCTCAAAACATCACAGGAAGCATGCAAAAGCAACCCGGAGAGCTGGAGATGCTCCTGCTGAAGAGGGGAAGGAGTTGTGAAAAGAAAGATTTTCAGCTCAATTGTCTGGCCTCTCTCTCTTCCCCGAGGTCCACAAACCTAGGACCCCAGGGAAGGCAGATGAAAACCCAGGTCTGGTCTATCTCATCTTGACAGAGGAAACAACTGAGGTATAGAACAGAAAAGCACTTGTCCAAGCTCAGCATGTTCATGGTGAAGCCAGGCCAGTACTCCTCACTCTCCAGGCGTGCATGTTCCTTCCCTGACACTTGCTATCCCTCAAACACAAGTCTGGCTTGAAAGATTCACAAGAGGCTGGGGCAAAAGCATGGCCAAAGGAAGAGAAAACAGGTACTCAAACAAAAAACACAGACACACACGCGCACAGTAGCATCACTCACAGTAGCCAAGAGGTGGACCTACCCCAAGTATCTGCAGATGGATGAAGAAACGAAATGTGTCACCGACAAACAACAGCATGTTATTCAGCCATAGAAAGGAATGAGGTTCTGATACCAGCTACTACATGGATGAACACTGAAAACACGATGCTAAGCAGAATAGGCCAGGCACAGAAGGCCCCGTATTGCTCGGTGCCATTTATATGAAATATCTAGAATAGGCAAATCCATAGAGACAGCATGGAGATTAGTGGTTGCCAAGGGTTGGGGGAAGAGGGTGATGGGGAGTGATGGCTAATGGGTGTTGGGTTTCCTTCTGGGGTGATGAAAATGTCTGGAGCTAGATGGTTGCACCACCTTGTGAATGTACTAATGGCCACTGATGGGAAATTGTATGTTGTGTGTCTTTTACCACAATAAAAATAAAAAGATGAAGGAGGCATCGACATCCAGCCAGATGTGGCACTGGGGTGAAGGAAATGCCAGCCGTCCCACCCACGCAGACGGCCCCTGAGCCTGAAAGACCATGCGTGTGTACCTGGCGGCCTCCCCAGTGCCCTGGCTCCCTTAGCTTCCTCCTCCTCCCGGCTCCTAAATACCACATCGATGCTGAGAAGAATGACTCGACTGTCAAGACGAAGAAATTCACTGCAGGCTCCAAAGCAAAGACTGTCCAGCTTGCAGATTTTAAATGTTTAGTTTGTCCTCTGGACGTTCAAGCAGAAAAACTGCCGCCAAGGTACGGTGTCTGTGTGCTGCAGGGGCTTGGGCGAACAAACTGGCAGGGTCCCAGAGAGGCCCCTCTATTTCTGTTCAGCAGATACAGTTGGGTGCCTGCAGACCAGGGAGACTGGTGGGCCCTTTCTCAAGGTCCCAAACAAGACACATCAGGAAGGGAGGTCTGGGCAGGACTGGGGGCTGTAATGTTCCACCTGGCGTCACTGCCTGGTCACACACCATGCTGCCATGCCTCCATCTCCACCACCCAGAGGCAACGGTCACCCACCATCCAGTCCCCAAGTTGATGGGTTTTGATAGAGGACTGCAAAGCCTGTGTCAGGAGCCGGCCAGCTGGGAGCCAGCAGGGCTGGAGGGTAATGGCAGAGGCTGCCCCACAGGGGCTGGCAGGTGAGCATGCATTGCTGTGCCGACCTGGTTCCTGCCCTTCACGCCTCAGCACCCATGCGCGAGCTCTGCCCACATAACCTGTCAGGTCCTGTTCATCGCCCAGCCCTTCCCAGGGGAGTCCCCCTTGCTGTCTCCCTCCACAGTGCACTGCAGCTTCTGGAACTTTCTTAGCAGTGGCTGTGCTGCTCGAGCTTTCTCTTGCTAGGTCTATGTGGGTGGTGGTTCTCCCTTCCTGGTTTTTCAGTCTTCAGGGAGGGTCTGCGTCTCAGTCCATCTGTCACTGTAGAGCCCCACACAGCTCCTGTGTCCGAAGATGACTGCTGACACAGCAGAGCTGAAGGAGAGATTGTGAAGTTCTCTTCTAAAGGATGTCACCCCAGGAGCCCACGCCTGAGGCTCCCATGCACAAAGGTCCAGTTGCTATCAAGGCTCGGGCCCTACGTGAGAGGTCACACAGCACTGTTCCTCTAAGTGCCCCTCATTCAGGAGGCAGCTCATGGCCAATCTGAGTGCCAGAGCTGCACCATCCAATGGAAATAGAACCTGAGCCACAACACAAGGCACGTGTGTCATTTTAAAATTTCTAGAAGCAATACCTAATGCATTGCAGGGCTTAAATCCTAGAGATGGGTTGATGGGTGCAGCAGGCCACCATGGCACATGTATGCCTACTTAACAAACCTGCACATTCCGCACATGTGTCCCAGAACTTAAAATATAAAAATATTTTAAAATTTTCTAGAAGCTACATTTTAAAAGGTAAAAGAAATTTTAATAATATTTTATACTTTAACCCAATATATCCATGAGAGTATGATTTTACTAATTTTTTAAAAAGTAGTCACGAACTATCTCATACTCTTTTCCCTACTAAGTCCCTGTGTGTTTCCCATGGACAGCCAGCCCCTCTAGCTGGGCTCAGCCAGGTCTCAGGTGCTCGACGCCGCATGTGGCCACCATACTGGATGGCCAGCTCTAGATGCAGACATCACAGGAATCCGCAAACACATATGCCTTCTGGAGCCAACGACGGCCATCCCGCTGCGCCCTCTGCATCCCTAGCTGCTGACTTTGAGCCCCACATGTGAAGGAAGCTGTCCATAGCACATGCTTCAAGGAGAGTAGGGCTCCCTGCCCCCTGGGTCCACCTCTGAGGTGATGAGCCGTGTCCCCTCTGGTGTGTGGTGAGGCTCCCATCTGTGCAGGGAGGGCCACGCAATTCTCAGAGGGGCTGGACTCACCCCAACTTCTCAGCCCCGGCTCTCTCTGCTGCCCCCATTCCCTCCCCAGAAGGAGCTATGCATTGCAGGATGTGTCTGTCTCAACCCCATAGAAGAGTCCAGCCCAGAGAGACCAGCCTCGCCTCCCAGAACTTCCCTGGAGCAGCCCTTAGAAAAAGCCAAGTGCCCCACAGGCCTCTCAGACAGTTCGTCCTCCATGTGTCTTCAAGATATAGGCTCGGTGTCAGGGTGGGAGAAAGGTCTTTAGTGCTCACTGTAACAAATTAAACAAACAACAACAAATGTATACATGTGTGTACGTCTATTTATATATATGTATTTATATAAATATCTCCTGAGTTCAACTAATAAAAATATCTCTATAGTCTATACAATCTGATATATTTTGCACACAGAAACATGGCTTTTCAACCAAAGTATAATTTCTTAAAGTTTGCTTTTTATGAGAGTTCTGCACAAAGGTTTTATCTATAAGGGACCAAAGCTGAGGGGGAAAACAGGGAAAAAAAAAAAGCCAAGGCTCCCCTAGCAGCTGGCCCCAGCATCTGCTAGAGCCACAAAATGCAATTATATTACTCCCAAACGAGAAGTAAAAATATCTTGTTTCCAATCCTCTTGGTTTTAAGACTCATACTTAATGTCCTCTGGGTATTTCAATGGTGCCAGATCTCTGTGTTATGTACTTTATTAGGGATGTGTGAATGTCATATTAATGACTTCTAACCAACATGTTTACGGTGAAGGCAAGTTTTCCCAGAATCCACCACTCGCTGCACTTGACAAAAAATAATTGGCCTTAATTTAAATAAATAAATAACCAGGCCCTGCCCTCTGCCAGTGGCGTCTTCCCCACTGGCTTTCTCCAGGGCACCAGTGCATGAAGGTGGAGGGCCCTCCCCCAGGATAAATAGTCCAACCCAGGCCCAATAGGGCAGGGCTCCCATCTGAACATTCCTGTCCCTGTCCACTGATGTACTTCCCAAGCACCCAACCCTGCACAGGATGTCCTGGACCCCCACCCACAAGTCTAAAGCAATACCCCCAATCTTGCTTTCAAAATGACCAGCTCTTGCCATCAACAGCTAGCACACAGAATGATGGTTGTTTTTTTTGTTTTTTTTTTTATTTGCATGAAATGCAACATAGCTCTACTCTGACAATTTATGAGAGCAGCAGTGGTTAAGACTGTAAGGATCCAAGGGTGTCTGGAGGACTGTCTACAAAATGGTAACTAACAATTCAGAATAAATTCCTAACAGTCTGGTCTTCTGAAATGAAGCATGGCCCCACTGACTGTCTGTTATTTAGACATAGTAAAGCATTCTTATGACTATCAAATTACCAATCAGTGAAGAAACAATGAGCCACCATAGAAACATCCACAGCCAGAGTCAGTAAAGGAGCAATTCACCCGGTCTTTCATTCATTTATCTACTCATTGGTTCAATCATTCGATGAATTATTGAGCACCTACAATATGCCAGGCACTATGCAAGGCCCTAACAATACAAAGACACATGAGTAATGGCCCTGGGAAATACAGCTGGGAAGACAGACAGGGGCGCAGGATCCAGGGTTATCATATTCAAGTACAAAACAGACAAAGAGTGCCAAATTAGCAGCACAGACGATGTGTCTATACTGAGAAGAGAAGGAAGGGTTGTGTCAAGGAGCTAACATTTCAACTGGGTCTTGACGAGTGAGTAGGAGGTTGCCCAGCAGACAGGTGGCCAAGGTATCAGGGAAGGGAAACAGCATAAGTGAAAGCAGGAAAATGGGAGTAGCAAATGTGTTCAGGGAAATCTGAGTAATATAAAGTAATGAGAGTCCACAGGACAAGGAAAAGAAAGGCAGAACTCAAAGCCAGGTGGAGGGGGAGGCACCAAACTGTGGAGGAATTCAATGCCAGGCAATGGAGTTTTATCCCCAAGAACCAGGGGAAGGTTTTTAAGCAGATGGGAGACACACAAAGAGTTGTGCTATCTATCTATCTATCTATCTATCTATCTATCTATCTATCTATCTATCTATCTATCTATCTATCTATCTCGAGATGCAGTCTTGCTCTGTCACCTGGGCTGGAGGGCAGTGGCACAATATTGGCTCACTGCAATCTCTGCCTCGTGGATTCAAGAGACTCTCCTGCTTCAGCCTCCTGAGTAGCTTGGATTACAGGTGCCTACCACAATGTCCAGCTAATTTTTGTATTTTTAGTAGAGATGGGGTTTCACCATGTTTGTCAGGCTGGTCTCAAACTCCTGACCTCAAGTGATCCACCCACCTCAGCCTCCCAAAGTGCTGGGGTTACAGGCATAAGCCACCACGGCTGGCTAGCTGTGCTTTTTAGAAACATCACTCTGGTGGTGGTGGCCTGGCAGAGAAGAGGCCGCTGATTGGAGACCATGATTACAGCCCAGGACAGAGGCAATAGATTCTGCACTAAGGCCGTGGGAGTGGGGAAAATGGAACAAAGCTGAATGTTTTCAAAAGCAAAGTAAATGGGGCTTGAAAACCAATTGGCTGGGTAAATGAGGGACAGTGAGGCAGTGAGGACATCTCAGAAGCAAAGGTCACAAACTGGCGGCCCAGGGACTGACTCTACCCAGAGATGTGCCTGCTTGGTCCACACAGTCTCCTTCCCATTTGGCTTATCTGCCAATGTTTAAAGACTGAGGGTCAAGGATTTCCAGCTTCTCCTGAAAAATAAAATCAGGCAATCCCAGGCCTGCAAGCTACACAGCATCCACTGCTTGGATGGGCTGGGAGCTCAGAGGACCGCCACCTCGACCCGCTGGCTTTCTTCACTGTCATGGCTGGCTTGGATTTGTGGGCCCTTGACCTTGGGGCTCCTACTCTGATATTTATGGCATTGGAAACTGGGTGCATTGTAAGACCATGAACCAATATAGGAAACCCAGAAAGAAACAGATTTTAGAACAGTACAATGTTAACCAGAACACTCATTGCCCCTTAATTCAGTGACATGTGCTGATGAAGTCAGACCCAAGATTGCCCCAATTTCTATTTTGATATTGTTCCAGTCATCAATTTATTATTATCTCTGAGTTCCAATTTCACCTTTCTTTGTCCTTCTTTGTGATACTGAAGCTGGACCCTGTACACATTTCTCCTTTGCTGGTGTAGCAGAATGTTAAGCTTTGTCAATAGACAGCAATGACGTGAACCCACAAGATGACAGTGGCAATGACACATCCCTTGCAGAGTCTTACCATCATCATTATTATTATAATCATCACTATTATTCAGAGTAGAGTTCAGTGGCCATGAAGATGAGCTCCAGCTGCACCCTCAGGACACAGTCACTCCACTGGCAGGCTGCTTTAGACCAGCTCTGTTCTAATTGATGTCCTCAAGTGACAATGAGCCACTTCTACAGACCACTTCCGGCCCAGGCCCTTTGGCAGGCAGCGTGTTCCTTTGCTAGCCATGCACTCTTTGAAGAGGTCTGAATTTCAGCCAATGTCAGAGAGAGTCTACTAGTCTTTATTTGTTGTCTACTTTTCCTCAGCCTAGAGATAGCAGCTGCTGCTTTACCCCTGATATTTTGGAAACACTTAGAACTCTCTTCTATCTCCATTAGTAATCAACCACACTTCTACTAGCTAGAGAGTCTTTATATATTAAATTTTCTGTTCAAACAACCAAACATGGCTTCTGTCTCCTGATAGGATCCTGACTGATATAAGAATAATCCACCAACCCGGCCAACATGGTGAAACTCCGTCTCTATTAAAAATACAAAAATTAGCCTGGCGTGGTGGTGGGCACCTGTAATCCCAGCTACTTGGGAGGCTGAGGCAGGAGAATTGCTTGAACTGAGCTGAGATCATGCCACTGCACTCCAGCCTGGGTGACAAGGGCGAGACTTCATCTCAAAAAAAAATAAATAAAATAAATAAAAATACAAAAATTAGCCAGGCGTGGTGGTGGGTGCCTGTAATCCCAGCTACTTGAGAGGCTGAGGCAGGAGAATCACTTGAACCTGGGAGGCAGAGGTTGCAGTGAGCCAAGATTGTGCCACTGCACCCCAGCCTGGGTGACAAGGGTGAGACTTTGTCACAAAAAAAAAATTTTTTTAATAAATAAATATACAAAAATTAGCCAGGTGTGGTGGTGGGTGCCTGTAATCCCAGCTACTTGGGAGGCTGAGGCAGGAGAATTGCTTGAACCTGGGAGGCAGAGTTGGCAGTGAGCCGAGATTGTGCCATTGCACTCCAACCTGGGTGGCAGAGCAAAACTCTGTTCCAAATAATAATAATAATAAATCCACAGTGCTGAAGATGTTTACAATCTCACTGATGTGTGATCCTAGAAAACACACTAAAAAGTAGAGGGAGAATTAAAAAAAAAAAATACCTGAAAAAGAAGCAGCATGTATCTGGGAGGAAATATCAAATTGCCCCAGTGAGGTCTTTATAGCAAGTTTCCTAGATGCCAGCCAGATCATAGTTTGAAAGGCACTGGAGGAATATATGTCCTACCTTTTAGTTTGTGAGGAGACCTGAATCTACCTATTTTGAGAGATTAAAAAACATTTCTTTTAGAATAGAAAAAGTTACTTCATCTCCCTTTGGTTGTATGAGTTGGGGGAAGTCACGTGATAGTTCTATGCCTCAGTTTCCTCTAATGTGTGCCATGAATCTATACCTATTACTTCATTTACTACAATTGTGTTATCCCATATTTCAGGGGTTAAAACCTATTTTTAATCAGCATCATGGAGGTATAATTTACATACAATAAAATGTACCCCATTTTAAATGTATAGTCCAGTAGATGCTGACAAATAAATATATTATGAATCTATCACCATATTCAAGATGTAAAACATTTCCAGGACCATGTAAGGATAACTCAGTCTATACAGAATTCTACACTGACAGACTGTTCCCCTTTCGGCACTCAAGAGATCCCATTCCATTGTCTTCTAGCTTGCATGACTTCTAATGAGAAGTCTGCAAGAATTATTGTCTTCGTCCTCTATAATTTGTCTTTTTCCCGTCTTCTAGCTGAGTTTAAGATTTTTTCTTGCTGGACACGGTGGCTCATGCTTGTAATCCCAGCACTTTGGGAGGCTGAGGTGGGAGGATCGCTTGAGGTCAGGAGTTTGAGACCAACCTGGCCAACATGGCAAAACTCATTTCTACTTAAAAAAAAAAAAATTAGCCAGGTGTGATGGTGTGTGCCTGTAATTCCAGCTACTTGGGAGGCTGAGGCATAAGAATCGCTTGAACCTGTGAGGTAGAGGTTGCAATGAGCCAAGATTGCACCACTGCACTCCAGCCTGGATGACAGAGTGAGATTCTGTCTTTAAAAAAAAAAAAAAAATCTTTATCACTAATTCGAAGAAATCTGATTATACTGTGTGTGCCATTCTGTGGTTTCTTTGTATTTACCTTGCTTGGGGTGTGTTGAGCTTCTCAGATCAGTGCGTTTATAGCTTTTGTCAAGTTTGGAAAGCTGTCAGCAATTATATCTTTAAATAAAGAGCGTTAGGCTTTACTCTGGCAGGCATTTAAGTTACCTGTGGATCAGCCTGACCCTCTGAAGGCTTATTTTTAATCTGTGTAAAGGGTCTACAGCACCACCTTTACACAGAAATGTTGTTACCCTACTGTTATTGCTTCTTCCTTCTGGAGTCTCTACTGAATGTCCCAAATATTTAAGGACAGCTCCCCAATAGGGCTGGTCAGAATGCAAATACTGCAGAGTCCTGTATGAGCTCTGTGAATTTTATAATCCCTATGTGCATTTTGTCCAGTTTTGTGGAGTTTCACCTCACACATCAATGGTTTAGTATTCAACAGAACATTCCACAGCAGCCATAAAAGTTTCTAGAGCACTTTCTCTGCTAGGCCTTCTCCTGTATGATATTCTGCCCTGCAAATTCTAGATATATCAACCTCTCCAAACTCTGGTATCCGTCTCCTCAGCTCAATGAGATCACTGTACTCTTCTTGGAATACCTCCCTGAAGATATGGTCTTGAAATGCCTCCATGCAGAAATACAAAGTGATTGTATTTGTATGGTTTACAGTCTTTTTTTTTGAGACGCAGTCTTGCTCTGTTGCCCAGGCTGGAGTGCAGTGGGGTGATCTCGGTTCACTGCAAGCTCCGCCTCCCGGGTTCACGCCATTCTCTTGGCTTAGCCTCCCAAGTAGCTGGGACTACAGGCACCCACCACCACACCTGGCTAATTTTTTTTTTTGTATTTTTAGTAGAGAAGGGGTTTCACCGTGTTAGCCAGGATGGTCTCAATCTCCTGACCTCATGATCCACCCACCTCGGCCTCCCAAAGTGCTGGGATTACAGGTGTGAGCCACCGCGCCTGGCCAGTTTATAGTCTTATCTTGGCAACCACAATCCCACTCTGACTATCATTTAATAGCTGAAAATATTTATTTCACAGGTTTTATCCAGTTTTATAATTGTTTGTAGCAAGAGGATGAATCTAGTCCAAGTTATTCCACCACAGTCAGTGTCAAAAGTCTCATCATAAATTTTTAGACTTTTATCTTATTCTTTGAGAGGTCAGCAATCGTTCCAGGAAGGACATAGCCCGCCTAAAGAAACAGGGTTAAAACTTTGAGGGTGCCATTTTTGTCTGAGATAGGCTATCATAAGCCTGTGGGGATACAGACTTTCTCAAATATCAAAAAGTGAGAGGGAGAGAGAGTGTTTGAAGACGACTCAATACTGATTCTGCCTTCTTTAACACCAACCCCTCTTCACCTCTACCCCCAGATGAAGATGTAGGCTTGCTGATCCAAAGGTTCAGTTCAAGAATCAGAAGAGCCTAAAAGAGCACAGATTGTTGTTGTAAGTCCTTCTAGAACAGTGATATAAACCTGAATGTAAAACAGAAGTAGTGTTGCAAGAATTTGGCTTCTTCTTCAACCTTGGCAGGATTCTATGTGCATAGAAAGTGTCACTGACAGCCACACACTGCCAGCTCCCATTAAGAACTAAGGACGAGGGATGAGTTATGCAAAAATATGCTGCATCCACTTGGTCTTTGTGTAGCCACGTCCCTTTGAGATAAATTCTGAATCCATGGCTAAATAAATCAGGAATTTATATCAGAGAGAGAGAGTGTGTGTGCGCGTTCTTCCCACCCACAAATAACCCCACCCACGATGCGGAAAAGCTCCACTGACACCTCTGCTTCAGAACATTAACCAATACAGCCCTTTGGAAATGGGTTGTAAGTCATTCAAAGAAGTCAGAAAAGGCTTTGACGGTAGCAGACAACAGCTCTGGTGCCTACAGGAACAGAGCAGAAGTGGGCATTTTGCCTCTCTCCAGGCCCTTCCAGCCTCCAAGTACAGCAGAGCCACCTAACTCCGAGCAACCAGGTTTCCTTGCAGAACAACACCAATGCTCATCCTAACCCTTCCCCCAACACAAATCCAATAAAACTAATAAAAACAGAAGCGAGCCATCTTAAAATTAACACATCCAAGATACAAGCAGAAACCATTGATCAAAACCTCCTATCTTCCCTCACAGCCGACAGCTCCAGAGAAGCCCTAACACCCCATAATGGAATCCCATTATCTACAAAAGAAACTCGTTCCAGAGGACAGTCACAAACAAAGAGAGAATCAAAGGAGGCTGGCAAAGGGGGAGACTCCACCACTCCCCTCTGCTCCCATAGAAGGGGTACAACCCTCAAGCAGAGAGAGCCATTAGAACCGTGGCAAGGGGGAGGCACTTTCCACAAGTTACAAAACTGAGAATGAAATGAAGGCAGAGTCCAGTGGGGAAGGAGGGTGTGAGAGCCTGCTTCTTTCCATCTGTGCAAAAGCAAAACAGAAGCTTCTTTCACATAGGGAGAAAATAGGGTCCAAAAAAAGAAAAAAAAAAAAAAAGAAAAGAAAAAAAAACCTTTCCTTAAATTCCAGAACTGCCTGCTTTTGGCAAACACAGGGATTTCAGCCAAAGTAGGGAGCAAGTAAGATTCATTAGCAAATGCCTCAAATCCTTAATTCACACTTCAAACAAACAAGTTAATTGTGTAGCTAACAGAGTGTGACTTGATTACAGGCCACTGGTGGCCATTAATAGATGAAAGGTGTCTGGATTTCAATAGTGTTTGAATTTCATAACCCGCCTTCATAAGCTGAGTTCAGATTAGTCACCACCTCTATTTGCTAACACCTGTGATCGTGAATCCCACATGACAAACAAGCACCCCAGCTTTGAGCTTTTGGAATTGAAGAGTAAACAGGAGGAGACTTCATGAATTTCACAGAGGTAATTGTTCTACCCTGCTTTGAAGAGGAGTAGAGTTCGGTCTCAGAAGACCTTAACATACGCATGAACACAGCCCTCCTGGCTGACACATGACTCAGAAGGCCCGCTGCTATGTTGCCTCTGCAAGGATCCCTTGGGAAAGCAGAATGGGACTGGGCTCCAACACTCACATATTATTAATCAATCATGCCAGCACCCCATTCCCAAAGACATGAGCCTGGGTCCATGTGAAAACTTAGTTCAAACTAAAATTGTAGATGTGTCAAAAAAACTGGCCACTGATAAGTCTATATCAGTCTTCCCTTTGACCAGATGGGTCCTATCCTTAGAACCTCAGATTTTATTAGAAAGAAAAGGAGATATCTTATTCCTCTTCTCTTGCTCCCTGATGTTATCAAGCAGTAAGATGAAAGATAAGGAGCACAAAAGCTCATATTGTGTCACCTGAAGAGCAGCATGGGCTGCAGGGAAAAAACACAATCAAATATATCTTCCTGAAAACCTTGTGATGCAGTGATGCACATAATGTCAAAGCTATAAAAAGGGAGCTTGCTTTTCAAAGGGTTACAACAGAGCAATAGCAAGAGGAGGAGGACTAAATTTTTTTCTAGTCATGTAAAAAAGAAAGAGCTTCCAATAAAGGGAGGCCCTTCTTGTCCAACGTGATGATAGTCTACAAAGTCAGTCCCAGCAGATCTGCAGCCAGAGACACTCCCAGGAGAGGAACCCTAATGCAATATCCTTATCCTCATCTTTAAAGTTCCACTAATTCCCTGGAGATCTGGGTCAAGCATTAAAGGGAATATAAGCCATGGTGAAAACCTAGGTCTTCTCTCCAAGAAGCTTATGATCTAGGAAGACCAGAAACCTAAGTTAGGGTCTAAAATCACTGAGATTGGGCCGGGCGTGGTGGCTCACACCCGTAATCCCAGCACTTTGGGAGGCCGAGGTGGGTGGATCACCTGAGGTCAAGAGTTCAAGACCAGCCTGGCCAACATGGCAAAACCCCATCTCTACTAAAAATACAAAAATTAGCTGGGCGTGGTAGCGGGCACCTGTAATCCCAACTACTAGGGAGGCTGAGGCACAAGAATTACTTGAACCCGGGAGGTGGAGGTTTCAGTGAGCCGAGAGAGCTCCACTGCACTCCAGCCTGGGCGACAGAGCAAGACTCCATTGCAAAAAAAGAAAAAAAAAATCACTGAGATTGAAAGTGCGCCATGGGAAGTCAAAGAAGAGCCAGGTCAACACAGGCTGGAGAAGTCAGAATAAGGAACCAAAATGTGACAGCAGGGAAAGGAGAGCACAGGGCAGGGAAGGGAGCAGTGGCTGCTGTCCTTGGTCCTGAACCAACACTGTGTTCCAGGGCAGTAATTTGACTGCTGCGATTTGTCGTAACCAGTGAGTCCTGAAACCAGTTTAAGGTGGAAATTGGTATTGTTTTAATCAAATGGAATAGAGTGGAGTGGAAAGTATCAGAGTGCACCATAGGTAAGATTGTGTCCTTAAACTTACGTTCAGATATTATAATCGTAAATGAATATACGTGTATGTGTTATGGGTTATAACACGAAATACATTTCTGGCAACTTGTTAAGGACATAGTTTTGGCAAATCATTGCTCCAGGGCACAGTTTTCTCTTTCCGCTCTTGGACACTGAAGACTTCGGACCGCTTTTTACAGGAATTATGACCAAAGTTTTGACCAAGAGGCAGTGGTAGGAGAGAACACAAGATGTAAATCAAGAGAAACAAATAAATAGAGAATGAGAACCATTAAGAGATTGTGAGGGCACAGCTGAGAATAGGTAGTTGTTGTTTTCACTTAACAGTTACCAAAATTGTTGGGATATTTTTCCTGAAAAGTTGAAGTAGGAGGCACGTCTCCAGCTCTACTTCCAGTTCCACGTGGGGTTTCAAGAAGAACATGACTGCATGCCAGCTCACCAGAGCCCTCACATGGGAGACAACACTGTCTGCTAAAGGGTGTCTGTCCCTTCATCCTTGGTCCTCACACCCAACGAAGGGCTTTAATGTATGTTCAAGGCTTTAACTGTAAACTGGGACTAATGATCGTTCCTATGTGAGAAGGTGGTTATGAGGATTAAATGAGCTAATTTACATAAAGTACTTAAAATAGGGCCTGGAACCCAGTGAATGCTATAAAAGGGTTAACTATTCCTACCATTTCACTTGGATATAAGTTGAGATGGAAAACATAAAGATTCCATGGCACATAGCCATTAAAAACATTAATGAAGAATTTAATGCTTACACTAACAACGTCGAGGAGAAAAAGCAAGAGACAACACTATATAACAGTATTATCTCAGATATGCTTTTAAAGAGTTCATAAAAGCATTGGAAGAAAATTCACTAAAACATTAACAGCAGTTGGATTTGGGTAGGAGGCCTTAGATAAATTTCTTTTCTGCATATTTTCTTCTATTTTCCTGTTTTTCTACAATTAGTATGTGTTTTTATAATTAGGAAATCCTATACTTCAAAGACAGTAACTCAAAGTCAAAATGGCTTTAATCTTGAAATGTGCCATTTTGCAAGACAGGCAATAAAACTGAATACAGGAACGAGGGAAGCAGCGTGTTTCATTTGCACAGCCATACAGATAAGCCACCACTTAGCAGGAGTGTGGGATTTCTGACTTTCTGATCTTTCTGTCATTTCACAACTGCCAAACTGGGGAATTTACCCAAACTTTCGATTGACTTCCAACCCCAGGAGGGTAGAGTAACAGAGATTACCTTCAAACACCCAGGACACAGAAACCCCAGGGCAGATCCTCCTGCCCACTCCTCAATCAGACAGGCTGTAGTCAGTACCAGCAAACCTTGTAAGCCCTTACTGTGTGTTGAGCACTGAGTTTCCAATAACATTTCATTGAATCTTCTCAGTAACTCTATGATAGAGATGTTGTCTTCGTCCCCATTTTACAGATCAGGAAACAGAATTTTAAGAGTTAAGAAACGTTACTATTCCATCCTTATACTCCCCTTCAAAGCAAACTTCCTTTGCAGAGTGTTTATATCGGCTGCCTCCAAGTTCTCTCCTTCCATTCTCTCCCAAACCCATTCTTATCAGATTTTTACCTCCACTATTCCATCAAGACAACTGTTGTCAAGGTCATCAATGATTTCCACATTGCCAAAGCCCACGGCAAATTCTTAATCTTAATTTCGCTTGCCCTACCAGCATCTTTTGATAACCCTCTCTCATTGAAATGTCATCTTCACTTAGCCTCTAACAAGCCCACTCTCTCTTGACCTTCTGCTTTCTCTGGCTGTTGCTTCTCAGTTTCCTTTGCTGGTTCTTCCTCATCCCCTTGTCCTCTAAACATCAGATTGCCCCGAATCTCCCCTGGGCCTTGTTCACCATCTCTACTCCCTCCCCAGTCATCTCACCCAGACTCAGAGCTTTAAACATCATCTCTGCACTGACTACCCCAAAATTTACATTTTGAGCCTAAACTTCTCCCCCTAAACTCCAGGCTCCTATATCCAGCTGCCTATTAAACAATTCCATCCAAATATCTTCTAGGATCTTAAACTTTACACACTTCACACACGAACCTTTGATTCCCACCACCACACCCACACTCACACCCCTTCTCTTTCTGTAGCTTCCCCCATCTCAGCAGATGACAACACCACCCTGACAGTGGCTCTGGCCAGACATCTGAGACTCATCCTTGTCTCCTTTCCTTCGGAAACACTAGAAGCAAATCTGTTCACTCTACCTTCAAAATATGGCCCAAATCCAACACTTCTCCCATCTTAATTGCTGCCCCCTTGGTTTAAGCTACCAGCACCTCCTCCCATCTAGATGACTGCATCTGCCTTTTGGATCTCCCTGCCTACACTCTTGCTCCTTCACATTAGTCAGGGGGACCCTTTAAATGAGCCCCCATCTCACCCAAAGTCAAAGCCAAGGTCCTCCCAATGACCTATCTGTCCTGCATGACCTGGCCTCATGACTCCACTGATCTACTCCTTCCACCCAGCCACACAATCTCCTTGCTACTCCCTGAACAGACAGCAGGCTCCTGCCCCAGGGCCTCTGCACCTGCATCCCTTGTGCCTAGAAGAAACTCTTCCCTCAGAATCCTACTTGGCTCACTCCCTCACTTCTTCTGGGTCACAGCTCAAACACTCCCTTCTGGGTAAGGCCTCTCTAACCACCCTATGAAATAGCAACATCCCCTGACACACTGCCTGGCCCTCCACCCCACTTTCTTTTTCCTCCACAGTCAATAGTCCTGCCTGATGTGCTGCAGTGTACTCTGCATTTTGCTATACTATCTGTTGAAAGCCTTCTCTAGTCCTCACTGGAATGCAGAGATTTTTCTCCATTTTGATTACTGCTATATCTCCAATCCCTACAACAGCACCCAGATTTCATAAATATTGAATGAAGAAATGAATGAATGGATAAATGAATGAATGAGCAAGTAAACCTATTCAAGGTCGCACAATAAATTCTGGTGCCAGGTTTCAGATTTGGGATGCGTGCCTCGGGAGCCCACACACCTCGCATCCATACTCCCCTGCCTCTGGCTGCCAAGACATGTTGCCTGACAACCTCGAAAGTCAGAAATAGTCAACCAGCACACAGTCAGGGAGGAAGACGGTATAAGCCCCCATGTGGCTAATGGAACCAAGTATCTGAAATAAGATGTTTGAATTGGAAAACTCAGGACATACGGTCATGACAGTAAAACCACGTGTCCATTCAGCTCAGCTGGGACAGGTCAGCATTGAGAGTGGTCATAGGGCTGATTTCCATGTAGACCTGGGTACCCACAAAGCACAGAACAAGGATTTGTCCTTGATTCCAAGAAGGCTCAGGAGATGCAATGCAGAAAAGCCAGCACGACTCCATCTTCACCACTGGGGAAATCACCCAAAGCCCTGATCCTACCAGCAGAGCCAACAGCCTCTGCTTCATCCCTCAAAGACAGCTTGGACAAACACTTCTATCCTCTTTGCTCATTTGGATAATGGTCCCCCAGGCATGAGGGCATGGGTATTTGCAGCACATTATGGCCCAAATCCTTTGTTTTAATTGGTCCCAGGCAATTCCACTTTTAGAGCCTCCTTCTCTTACTTGGTTTAAAGAGTCAATCTCTGAATGATCCAATAGGAGCCCAGAGAGTAGATAAGATAGTGAGACTAATCTATAACATTTGTGTTTAATGGTTAGATATTAATTGGCTTTTTTAAAAGTGTGTAAATCGGTCCATTTTTAGTCTTTCTAATCTGTTCGTTCTCATTAATGAAGGAGCAATACTCATCAACAGCTCTGCACCACACATCACCTTGTAAAACTATAGTCCGTTTATTTTTAAAAAATAGAATAGATTTATCACGATTTGAAATACAGAAAGTCATTAAAATAATAATTAAAAACACAACTACAAGCACAATAAAAGTTTCATGATAATAAACTACATTTTAATGTATATTAATTCCCCTAATGATTTACTCCATACATCTTACAGGGTCAAATCAATGTCTGTACCAAAAAAAAAAAATTCAATTAAATTCTATTCACTGTATCTTTCAAGTGAGTCTATTGTTTGCTTTTGTCTCCTATCAGGCCATTTGTCAGTTGTTCTAGCTCAAGATTACAAATAGAGGGGACATGGCCCCATCAAGGTCAGAAGAAACACATCCAAATCCTCCCCAATCCACCTTCACCATCTCCTGTGCATTTGTCACTGATGACCTTGTTCGAGGAGAGGAGGAGGAGGGGAGGGCTCGCTCCAGTCCATACTCCTAAGCAAGCCATAGGTCTGCAGGCTCTGACTGGCACGCTCTCTCTCACGCTCAGCCAGCCTGTGGGCTTCCAAGCACAGTCCAAGCGAGCCCCCTGCAAAGAGCAAGCTCAGACTGTCCCTCTTTCAACTTCCTCTTGCCTCAAAACACACACCAAGTCAGCGCCTCTCTTCCAAAGCTCACTTCCCCTCGGTGTTCAGAGCTAGAAAAAGCATATCTGCTTTCCAGTCCCCTGCACCAAAGCAAGTCTTAACCTTGACTGAGTGATTTTTCTAGACTTAACACTCACAATCTCCATGCTGAGAAAACACTGCTGGCGACAGTTTGACAAGCTGGAGGACTGCCTGGCGGAGGCGACTGGGAGGACTCCCTCTCTGGTCCCCTCCCTATAACCCACCCTGCCCAGAGATGCCTCGGAGCCAGCACGAAGACCTGGGTTCAGGGCCAGGCCTGGGTCTGAGTTGCAACCTGGGATCGTCGGCTCAACCACTCCCTTTGCTGGTGACCACTAGGGGGCAACAGGCATCACCGTGATGAGAGAGAAGGTCGTGCTCAAAAGGTTGTGCAAAGCCAGAAGAGCTTTCGACTTTGGAAGGAAAAGAAATCACTGCAGAGTCTCATTCTATCGCTGTGGGAAGACAACAGCGACCACCAGTATCACACCTATTTTTCAAGTCAGGAAAAACAAGTAACTGAATGAAAAATGATTTACTACAGGACCCAGCATGAATTAGTGTCCAAGCTGAAATAAAACCAGACGTGGCTGCTGCATATTCAGGCTCTTTCGTGAATTCCCCTGAAAGTCCAGAAAGTGCAGTACAATATCCGCGCCTCCTTTCTGGTCCCTGAGGAAAGGAGAGGCCCGTGCAGCCCCTGAGGCTGGCGACTCCGGACACTTCCAGGCCCCGCCTCTCAGAAGAGCCCGTCCTGCTCCAGAGAGCAAAGGATGCGTCCTTCCAAGGCAGCTGCGGCTCACCCGAGGACCCGCACATCCCCAGCCGAGGAGGGCGAGAGGAGGTGAACCAGAAGGCGGCGGCAAGGAGTAGCAGGCACAGAGCTCTCATTAACCAAGATGGCCTCACGCTGGTGCCAGGCTTTGTAAGTCTCAGCTGCACAATGCTTTTTAACATATAGGTGCAATTTGAGCCTGTGGTTAATACTGTTTAATTTTATTTTGAACTGCGTAATATTTTCCCAAGCTAGGCCCAGGGTAAGTCTGGAGTCTCAGCTCCAGACTTTGCTGATTTGGCAAATGAACCCAGTTAGCAGCCATCCCCAAGCCCCCGCTACCAGCTCCTCTGCCAGTCCTCTGTTCCCACTCTGCGCTCAGAGGCCACAGTACCCCTAGAACTTGCTGTCCAGGTTCTCTTGTTCTGCTCCGCTCACAGGCACCCCACTACCCTACAGAGAGGCAGACAGGCAATGTGGTCCCTGGGACCAGACAGCCCAAACCGTCCACTGACCAAAGACCTGTCCGTTGGCTGACCCTTGGCCCAATTCATGTGTTTATTCTCCCAGCAACTAGTGAGAGCCCCGTTACCCCGTGCCAGGCCCTCTGCATCTCATTTAGGAGGTGAGGCTCCAAAAAAACAAATTGCATTTTCTAATTCTGGTTCCACCACTTACAAGCTGTGTAACCCTGGGCAAGTCAGATAACATCTCTGAGTGTCATATTTGTTCTTGGAGGGTCTCCGCAAGGGCCAGGTGAGATGAAGCACCTAGTCTGCATAGCGTGTGGCATGCAGGTACTCACTAAATGACAATGGCCTCTTCGTGGTGAAGGATGACACTCTTTCCCAGTTGCCTTTGGGTTAAGGGAACAATCATAAAATAAAAACATTGCCGGAAATGGGAAAACACTCCTAGGATACCGGGGGCCCAGCAGGGTCAAGGGCATGGCGGGAGGTGTCTGAAACTTGCCTTTCCTGCTCGCCCGCTCTGCGGAGGCCAGGCCTGCATCCAGCTTGGCCATTCCTCCCACTGTCCCTGGGTTCTCGAGCAAGTGAGTGAACAAACAGAGGGAGCAACCTAGAGGAGTGTGTCTTCCTGCTCCTCAATTACCTGCACAAAAACACGTTGATAAATCTGCTTGGCCAAAGCACCCAGTAAGTGCTAGCACGTAAAAAGAAAGAGAAAGAAGATTTTCACACCCAGCATGCTAAGAAATAAGAAAATGACTCATAGTCCCAGGGCAGCCTTTGGAGTGGCTGGCAAGGCCCCTGCCACTGAGAGAGGCCCTGGCAGGCTAATTGGGAGCTGGGAGTTGAATTGGCTGGATGTTCAGTAGCCATGAATTTTTCTGAATCCCAATAAAGTGCCTTTTACTTTATTTGCCCAGATTATTTATAAATGGATTTTTCAATAAAAAAACAGAGCTCAGGATGCATGATGGATTTTCTCTGGCACCTCGCACAGGGCACGTTCATCCCCATCGCAGTCTGCCTGGCCCAACAGTACATGCCTTGATCAGGCCGTCCTCTCTTTGGGCCACAGATTGGCTTTCAATAATTTCTCAGAAGCCCGTGGGTAGTCACTAAATTTAAACTCATGTCCGTAAAACTCAAATTCAACTCAATAAGCGTTTATTGATATCCTACGACATGCAAGATATTAAGCTCAGTGCTGTGCTGGAGAGAGGTGGTGGAAGAGGAAATCCAAGCATCTTAACCGTCTTGCCATTTAGAAAAGAATGTACTTGTGTACAAAACTGAGTGCAACACAATGAGCCTGGAGAAAGGCTAAAACGACCACACCGCTGCATGAATACGAGGGCAGATGTCTTTTGCTTTCAAACAGGATATTTTGGGCTGCAAAATTACAGAAAATCCAACCTAAATTACCTTAAGGAAGAAGGAAAATGTATCATCTCATGTCACAAAAAGTCTGGAGGTAGCGTTGATATCAGCTGGGTTCCTTCTCTCAGCTCAACCATGCTATGACCTTGGGCTGGACCTGCATGGCTGCAAGGTGATCATAGCAGCCTCCCACAACCATCACATTTTCCAAAGTCCAGAAGACAGAAATCATACACCCTTTTTTAAGAGCCAGGAAATTGTCCTAGAAGTGCCTAGACATCTCACTGGCAGTAGCTGAGTTACAGGCTGCCCCTAAACCAATCACTGGCAACGATGGGCTCAGATCTAGGTTTATTCCCAGGGACTGGAGAGGACCCTGGCATCTCCCTAGGAATTTGGCCACTGACACCTGAACACAATCAAGGTCCTATCAGCAAGAAATAAGAGGGGAATGCTATTGAGGAAACCATCAAAAGTTGCCCTTGCCTGGAAAAACTGATCCTCTCAGAAGATGTTCTGGGTTAAAACTAGACAAACAGACACACAATAAAAGTGAGGAACTTATCTATCTCATTCTTTGCCAGATGCCTTGCAAGAAACATGGTGCCTAGCATGCAGCAGACACTCAAATATCTGTTGAATGAATGAATGCTGGAATTAAACCAAGAGGCCGGCTGAGAATAGATTCAAGATCATTCAAACCCCCCGCAGATTCAGAGAAGCAGGACAAGAAGAAGAATTCAGCAAGGAAGAACCTAATTGGTTGCATTGAAGCCTGGTTAAAGAAAGACAATGCTTAAAGACAGGGAACTTCCCAATGAGTTAAAGGAGCCCTATTTGTCTAGCACTGTCCAGGGAAGTGAGACCCTGAGTACAAGGGACAGGAACTTCCCAGCCCCGGGAGAGGCCTTCATCCCTAGGAAGCAGAGATAACTCCTCCACCTTCTCCATGCCATAGATTTACCAGCCCTACCAACAACCTCCCTGCCTTTGTGCCAATTCCCAACACTCCAGCCAACTTTTGATGAGATGGTGCTATGGGTAAGGGGGTGCCCCAGGTGGGGACTGGGATGCATTCCAAGCACAGGGAAGGTGTCTACCCTTCACCACATCTTAATAACGTGACACCCAGTTTATGTGCCCATCCAGCAGGAGTCAACTGCTTACAAATCAGATGGTGCTTCCAGGCTGGGAGTCAGCGATAACAAATGTCCTGCCTTGATCTAATCAAACCAATGTAAAATAGCAAATACAATCACCTGGGTAAAGGACAATGCCATGTTCCTCTAAACTGAGCCTATGATGCTTCCCATATGACAATTTAGCCCAGAAAGGAAGTAAAACTTTCCTTCCCTTGACTTTACCTATTATTCAGGAAAAGTCCAGGCCCTGAACGTGGGGCTAACACAGCCATTTGGGAAGCTGACTGACCCGTGTCGCAGATGTTGTTAGCATCGGGACTTCTGAAAGAATGCAACTGTTTACTTAACAGACAAATGGACATTTAATATTTAATGTTTTCTCTTTAAGCAAGGAGTCAGCTTCAACTTCCTGCACTTTGCAGCCTGATGCAAGTTCTACCAAATCCATCCAGAACATGGGAAACGGGGGAAGCATTTCATTTTCAGAGGTTACTGGCTCTGTGTTGAAAATGTAAGCATGATTATCTTGAAAGCAGTAAAATCTGATCTATAGATTTTCTTAGATCTTTCCGTCAGTGTTGACCAGAAACCAGAAAAATGTGTCTCGACTTCTTTAAATGACACACCCTGTTTATCAATCAAAAGTGTGTGTGCCTTGTCCCACACTGTAGACCCCGGCGTGGTGCATAGCTAGCCCACCTGAGATGAGACACGGAGGGTGGGAAGGCCCTAAGCGTGGGCCAAGGCCACCAACTGCAGCCCCAGGAGCCAGGGATGCCCCTGTGATGCTGTCGCCTCGGGAGAAGAAGAGGGAACCACTAGAAAGGAGAAGATGAACTGGAGAGCATCAAAGGGCCAGAGAGAAAAGACCCCCTGGAGAGGGTGGTCTCAGAGAAGAGGGGCTGAACTGGAAGCAAGCAATTAGGACATAAACAGGTATGAGGTCAAGCTCAAGTGGCCTCAGATCCCAGGCTCAGCCCCTCTCGGTGGCCGGTCAGTTCTGGTGTAAGCACCAGCAGGTCTCATTTCTCCGCCTCGTGCTTGCTCAGGGTGCCTGAGGCTCAGCTGCTGCCAGCAAGCGCCAATGGCACAGTCAAGGTTAAGCCAGTGCTGCGTTCTTCTCCATTTCACACCCAGTCTTAAGACTGCTTTGCTCCTTCACAATGTAGGGGAATGGACAGTGATAAACATACCTTAAAGGCCACTTGCTCTTTGACAGGAGAAAACTGTTTTACCAGGCTGAAAGAAAAATCATTATTTCCCTGATTGGTCTTTTCTGCAGTCAGATATTTTGACCTAGGGCTTCCACCTATCCACTGACCCATCTCCCTTTTCTGGATTCTTCCAATCAGCTGACAGGGACTGCAGCAACAAGGTGCACCTCTCTCCTCTCTCTTCCTTCCTATGGCCACGAAATAAGAACCCCTGCCTGCTCCAAGTAGAACCCCTCCAGCTGCGCCCTGGATCCCATCTCCTTTCCCCTCCTCCAGGACCTCACTCCTAAAGTGGGCTTTCTTCTGCATAGCTGACCACTCAAATTTAGTTTCTCTTCCTTTCTCCCTCCAGCCCTCTCTCCTTCCTCCATTCCCATCCCCATTCTTTTTGTCTCCTCCGTATTCACTACAAAACTTCCCACTGGCCACCCTCAACCCCTAGGTCACCAAATCCAATGATGCCATTCTCTTATCTCAGCTTCTCAGTGGCCAGGCCCTCTGGGAATCCTCATGGGCCATCCATCTTCCTGCAACACCTGGTTCCCCCTTCTCTCTTCTCTGCTCCATCACCATCTCCTTCTCCTTCCCCTGCCCTCTAAGTGCCTGAGCCCTGCCAGATGTTGTTGATAACTTACAAACTCAGGTCTCAAGCCTAGGTCCTTCTGGGAGCTCCTGGCCCAGGATCCGCCCGCCTACGTGGCCTCCCCATTTGGCTGTATAACGAGCATTCCACATGTAATATGTCCCACAGAGATTTTTTTATTTGCCTCCTCAAACCTGTTTTTCCCCAG
>NW_012098654.1:1585692-1652435 GCF_000951045.1 Mandrillus leucophaeus | reverse complement strand
GAGGAGGAGGAGGAGGAGGAAAAGGCGAAGGTTCCACCATATGAGAAGGCAGCCACCTGGCAGTCAGGCCAGAGCCATCATCAGGAATCAAATCTGCCAGTGCCTTAATCTTGGGCTTCCCAGCCTCCAGAACTGTGAGAAATCAATGTCTTCTGTTAAAGCCACCCAGTCTATGGTATTTTGTTACAGCAGCCTGAGCAGACTAGTACACGAATTTATTTTTCTCACTCCCCCAACAAAATACAAACTGCAGGAGGCAGAAGATGTCTCTGACTTATTCGCCATTGTGTTCCCAGTATCCCTGGCCGGATGCTAACTGGACAACCAGTACCCGAAAAAGTGTGGTTGTTGAACTTGCTCCCACTTTGTAGGTACAACTTGCTGGTTTTTATAAGAAGAAAATGCCTAATAATCTAAGTCCAAATGCAAATGGTAGGTCCAGGGAAGGTATTTCAAATCTAAAATAGCTTTAAGACCAAAAGCAGAGGGCAGAGCAAGGGAGGCTATAGGGAAAGATACAGCCATATTCTTAAGAAGCAATCTTTGAAGAGTTGGACAGTTCTGTCTAGAAGGTAGTCTGCCCCTGCCTCCAATCTGCAATGCAGCTAAACTAGTGTTTCCCGAGATGTGCTCCGTGGAACATTCTCTCCAGAGATGCTCTGCTAAGATAAAGGGCAGGGAGATGGGGTGGTGTCCTGGTCAAACGAGGAAGCAAAGCGCTGCAGATGACACCCCCCTCTGCGAAGCTGCGCCTCAGCATGCTGACGGGTCTGCGAGGTGTAGCCAAACAGTCGTCCCTTTCACTGTCTTTCCACTAGGAATTCTAGACCGGATTGGACCTGCTGTTAGGGGTTGAACAAAGTGGGAGCAAGTTCAACCACCACACCTTTTTGGGCACTGGTTGTCCGACTGGCATCCTGCCAGGGATGCTGGGAACACAATGGTGAATAAGTCAAAGACATTTTCTGCCTCCTGCAGTTTATATTTTGTTGGAGGAATGAGAAAAATAAATCCGTGTCCCCCACAAAGATATGTTGAAGTCCTAACCCCTGTACCCACGCATGTGCCCTTATTTGGGAATAGGAGCTTCGCAGATGTCATCTAGTTAGATGAAGTCATAATGGAGTAGGAAGGGCCCCAATCCAATGTCTTTGCAAGAAGGCCACGTGAAAACAGAGATGCATAGGTTGGGGGAGGCCGCGTGGAGATGGAGCAGGGATGGGAGTGAAGCAGCTGCAGGGCAGTGAATAGCAGGTGCTAGGAGGGGGCGAGGAAGGATGCCCCCAGAGCCCCAGAGGGAGCCTGGCCCTGCCGGTACCTGGACTTGGAGGTCAAGCCTTGGGAACTGTGAGAGAGTACATTTCTGTTGGGTAAAGCCACCCAATTTATGGGACTTCATGGCTGCGACAGACGCAGTAAATGAATACCCTGCAACCCTCTGTCTTCTGCAGCCCCCACACCTGGGCCCACGGCTCCCCACCCCAAACCTCCTTAGTGCAGCTGCTTGCTGGAGCCTGAGCCTGTCCGTGTAAGCCCTCAGCCCCTTTCTCCACACCTCTCCCAGCGCTCAGCCATCATACAACCTTCTTGGCACAGGCCACTCAAGACTTATCCCCCAGCTGAGCAGCCCATTCCCTGTCACTCATTCTGTGTTTTGATCCTGCCTCATCTTATCTTCTTTTTCCTCACTTTTTACACTAAAAACTTTTACATTAGTTGACTGTAATCTGTTTCCTTATAATTTACCCTAAATATATAACTCATTACACAATCTTTATTATCTGCTATGTCTCAGGAACCTAAACCCATTATAGACAAAGGTGGAATATAAATCAATATATATACTTTAAAAATACAATGGGACTGCCAGGCGTGGTGACTCACATCTGTAATCCCAGCACTTTGGGAGGCCATGGCAGGTGGATCGCCTGAGGTCAGGAGTTCGAGACCAGCCTGGTCAACATGGCGAAACCCCATCCCTACTAAAAATGCAAAAATTAGCTGTGCATGGTGGTGGGCACCTATAATCCCAGCTACTTGGCAGGCTGAGGCAGAAGAATCGCTTGAACCTGGGAGGCGGAGGTCGCAGTGAGCCAAAATCATGCCACTTCACTCCAGCCTGGACGAAAGAACAAAATTCGGTCTCAAAAAAATAAAATATAATAGGGCCTCATTCACTGTCAAATTAAAGCCCTCTGCCCACTCTTCACGGCCTTTGGCACCAAACGCCAGCCCCAAGAGAGTCCTGCTCTTCTTTCCAGCTCCCTCCTCTGCCGGCACCACCCCCTGCTCTGCTGCTACTCCCCCTACTCCAGCCCCTCTCTCCACCCTGGCGCTGCCCCCTCTCCCTGCCACCCCGCCCCGTCTCCCTGCCACCCCATCCCCTCCTCTGCCGCCACCGCACCAAACCCACCCTGCTCTCCCTGCCTCAGGGCCTTGGCACAGCTGGTTTCCTCCGCTGATAGTGACTATCTGCTTGTTCCTCCCTGACCTGTCTGCTGAGCTCCTGCTCAAAATCTGGCCTGGTCTTGACCTCCTCCAAAAGGCCTTCCCCAACACTTGGTACTCAACGGAGCCCCTCTCATCCACATGCCCTCCACCAGGTGTGACATTCAAAATGTTTAACAACTGGTCTGGCACAGACGCCGCTGCTCAGAATGATGCAGGCCAGCGCAGAATGGGCACCGGAAGCTCAGGTGACACCTGCTCACCAGCAGCCACAGAGGTGTTCCGACGGATTAGCAACTGTGTGCGCTGGTGACCAGCAGCCCGGTGGACACATATTTCTGGGGTCGCATGGGGCACCCCTTGAGGGCGAGCGGCTCTGCTCTGCTCTGGGCAGGACTGGGTCTCAGTGCCTGGCATCGCCCCTAGTGTGGAGGGGGTAGTTCGGTTAACATTTGTCAAACCGAACCAAACTCTTTTGGGCAAAGACAAAATACAGAGACCGAGGATTTTCCCAGACTGTCACATCTCCTCAGCGAGCCAAATAAAACCTGTTCCTGGACAGTCTGTTTGCTCAGATGGTGAGTCTGTCAGATTTCACAGCTTCAGCGACCTCATGAAGCTCTGACCTGAAAATAAATTGAGAGGGAATAAAAAAAGAAGGAGGAAGAACAAGAGAAAATGATCTGCTCCTCCTGAGGCCGCTCTCTTGGCAAGCGCGCTCCAGTCGGTTCCAAAAAACAAAGGGAAATCTTCGTTATGTCAGAAAAACCGACATAAATCGTCAGCAACTCCGCTTTCCTGGCAACGCTTTCTGTGCTCCCGGGAAATTGGAACCCAATTCTTGAACAATTTCAATGCAGAAGGCTTGTCTTATGTTATACAAGAGGCCTCAAAACTTTCCGCAATCGGAAAAGAATGTCTGCTGCTCCAGGTGGAGCAAAAAGTCGAGGGACAGGAGGCCGCAGGGCCATGAGCACCTCGGGGGCGCCTGTACTGGCAGCTCTGGGCTTGTGCTTTTCCCGAGGGGTCTAAGACATGTGTACAGGCAGAAAAGCAACCACTCTAAGGGGAACCCGCTGATGTGAAGCAAATGACTGAACTGTCACAGACTGAACTGTGTCCCCTGCAAAATGAGTATGTTGAAGCCCTAACTCCCAGCACCTCGGCATGTGACTGGATTTGGAGATGGCAGTCTTTAAAGAGGTGACTAAAATGAGGCTATTAGTGTGGGTCCTGATCCAATATGACTGGTGTCCTTACAAGAAGAGGAGATGAGGACACAGAGAGACACCAGGGAGCCGTGTGCAGGGCGGAAATGCCATGTGAGGACAGGGCAAGAAGACACCGTCTGCACGCCAAGGAGAGAGGCCTCGGGAGAGCCCAGCCCTGTTGATGTCTTGCGCTTGGACTTCTGGGCTCCAAAGCTGTGAGACAGTTGGTTTCTGCTGTTCACATCCTGTTTGTGGTGTTTTGTTATGGCAGCCGCAGCATACTCATACCACCCCCTAGGAAAGGATTTTGCCAGTCTTAAGGTCCCCATCATGCAAATTAGCCACTTAAGACTCACGGACCTGTAGGTTATACACATAAAAGTTACACCAGAAGTCCCAAGGGGTCTGGGGCCCGGTCTAGAGGCAGCTGTGGTGGCTGCCCAGGCTGGGGTTGGTGACTTGGGCTGAAATCTGAGTTCCTCAGCACATCTGCCATGTGGCCTGAGCCTTAGGTTGCTCCTCTCTGAAACAAGGGTGATAACGGCATCTAAGTCTCAGGGTTTTGTGAGATTTAGATCCTATTACATCTTTAAAACACTAAGCATAAGTGCCCAGCACAATAAAAAGTTCAACAAATACCACCATTTCTATTCTATTTTCAACACACCCGATTCCCTGATTGCTTCAGGCATAAATAGTAAGAAGTTCCCCTAAGAAGAAAAGAGGTCATCCTTTGAACAAGACTTAGGAAACAAGGGTACCAGGACGGTGATCATATCATAAGCTTTTGTTAATTTTTTTGTTTTGTTTTGAGACTGAGTCTCGCTCTGTCACCCAAGCTGGAGTGCAGTGGCATGATCACAGTTCACTGCAGCCTTGACCTCCTGTGCTCAAGCGATCCTCCTGCCCCAGCCTCCCAAGTAGCTGGGCCTACAGGTATATATCATTGTGCCCAACTAATTTTTAAAAGTCTTTTGTAGAGATGGGGTCCCAGTATATCGCCCAGGCTGGCCTCAAACTCCTGCCTTGGCCTCCCAAAGTGCTGGGATCATAGGCGTGAGCCACCATGCCCAGCCAAGGTTTCTTAAGCTCCTCTAACTTCCCCAGATTTGTTACCCACACGTCTTCCACCCACCACCTCCTTGACGAACATTATTTTAACGAACGATTCTTGAGTCTTTGGGGTCAGTAAGGAAGTAGGAACTTCAAAGGAGTCCTTCTCCCAAACCTGTCCAGAGAGACAGAAACATCTGGGAATGAGAGGAGCAGCGGCAGCCCGAGGTGGGAAAGGAAGGCACTAGGGGATCCCAAGGAGCCTGGTGAGGATGGAAAGGAGAGCCTGGTGAGGATGGAAAGGAGAGCCCAGGAACCCGAGTGGCGGCCCAGATGTTGCACCCTCCAGGACCTCAGATGAGCCAAACATGTAGCTCACCAGCCCATGAACTCAGGTCTGTGGGGTTTTCACGAGAGTCTAGAATTTGGCCTACAGAGCCACAGAAATGGCCTGAAAACACCCAACAGGAAAGAGAGAGGGTGTGTGTGTGTGCACGCGTGTGTGTGTGTGTACACCATTCTTTAGACTAGCTTTAGTCATTGGAAGTTGTCTGATTTCTCAGAAATACTTTTCATCCTTCCATGGCACCAGGATAACATCTAGAATGTGCTAGTTTAAGGAAAGGAGCAGATTTTATTAAGTCCTGGCCTCTATGTTCAGACCCTAGAACTTCAGTAAATCTGTCCATCCAGATGTCACCTCTGACAAAGGGGAGCCCAGCCTTCAGTGGATTCTGTGCCTGGAACTCCAACACCCCACAGAGGCACCCCCTCCTCCCTACTCATTAAACATCACTTGCTCATTCTTGGCTTATTCATTCATTCCATGGACATCTACTGGGCATCACTCTGCACAAAGAAACTACATCAGCACCTGCCCTGGCCCTTCAAGCAGTCGCACCAACTCAGAGCAATGAGTTGCATCTGGTTTCTACCAGCTCAGAAACAAGGATGCCAGGTGATGACTCCACAGGCAGGAAAGTGGTCCATGAACAAAGTGCTTGCATGTCTTTTTCCACTTTTTCTCTTAAAGAGAGACAGAAATGAGAAAACCTAAGCCATCCCTGGCCAAGGAATACATCCTGAGTGTAAAACAAATCTGCAAGGCAAGGAATTCTATCAGTCCCAGGGGGATGGGGCTGGACATCGGAGTCCACAGGAGAGTCGTGTCCTGGACACTCTAGATGCGTCGTGATGCAGGGGTGCTGGGGAAAGGGTCCTGAGCAGCCCACAGCCCTGATATCTTGCAGGGCCATAGCCATCTGGTGTGAGGGGAAGGAGAGGAAGGGGCTGGTCTCCATCCTGCCTGGACACTACCCCAGAGAATATCAGCCGGGATTGTGCTCTGTGTCCCCTCCCTGCCTCTGGAACAGAAATTTGCCCTTACTCCCCACCACACATTCTGCAGCACCAAAATGGCCTGGCCTGGCCTGGCTTGGTGTCAGGATCTGGGGGTCCAGAGAAGGGGACATCCTCAGATAGGAAGTCTCCTTACCAGCTCTGGCTCCAAAAGTTGGTGAACCATCCCAGCTCAGAAGGCAAGGCTGTATGGCCAAAGTGGAGGTCTCATAACTGGATCAACAGCAAACCGTGACTATACCTGGGCCAGGGGACTTGCTATGCTAAAACTTCATCTGTATTTCAACCCAGATGTCGTCAGGACTAACTGTCTAAGCGGCTCAAAGAAAGGCCTCACGTAAGTGTAAACGAAATGCCAGCTCTGTGGACCACTTGACCTCGATGCCTCCAGCCCCATGACAGGGTCTCAGCCTCTCGGGGTCAGACTAGTCTGTTAGGCAGCTGGACATCTTTCCAGGCACCTAGGAGGCCCCTGATATTTGATCTTTTCTCTGGGAAGAACGGAATGCAGCCAGAACAGACCATGACCTAAACTGCAGCAAGGGCCGTGCCGCTGCCCTAAGAATCAGCCAAGCCTGCTGCCTGCCACACAGAGGGGCCGTAAAATCCACTCTAGTTCCTGCTTAAATACCTGTAAAGCTGGCTTTTTAAAAACCCTGTTCTGGCTGCTATGCAGGTGCTTCGAAAGATCCATCCCAGGGCTACTGCTGTATGCACTGCAGGACCCAGGGGAACCGGGACAGGAGCTTGCCGCGCACATGTGTCTCCAAGCTGAGAAACCCAAAGGCGAAACTGGAGATTGGATTCGTCTTCCAAACAGGTGAATTCCCAAAAGGACCTTGGATTGCAAACACACAGAACAGAGCCCAGATCCCCATCTCGAGCCTGGTAGAGAAGAGCAGAGGGCCAGGGGCTCGGTCTCTCTCTCTTTCCTCCCCACCTGAGAGAAGCGCCCGGCCGTAAGCCATGTAGGCAGGAAGTGCCCAGCACTATGCCATGCAGACAGGAGGGGAGGAGGTCAAGGTCAAGGGGAGACTTTCACAGAACCAGAGAACCGTGAGTGCTAGGGATGCTGACTCTGGGGTTCATAACCAAGAGTCTTCTGAGGGGTGTCCCAGTGGAACCACCCAGAGACGAGAGAATAGCTCTCATGGTCCCTGTAGCTTTGGAAGGGAAGGACACCATCTATCTGTGGCTGGTCACCTGCCGAAACTCCTTTGAAAGATCACAAGCTTCGGGACTTTCCCAGCAGAGCAGGCCCCATCTCCCAAGGCTCCTGGCACCCACCCCGCCCCCGCACCAACTCATGTCTCCTTTTCAAGGGTGGGCTCTGGGAGTCCCTCGGGGGTCTGCCTCCCCCTCCCCTGACTCTGAGCTCCTCCCTTGAGGAGGGAGACTAAGTCACCCTGTTTTTCCCAGCACCGAAGACATGACACTCCGTAAACATGGGTTAAATTCATCCATCAGTGAGTCCTCACAGCTGGCATTCTGTACCATTTGTCTTATGTCACTGCTTTAACAAAGTACATTTTTTATTTTTTAAAATAAAAAGAACCAGAGACTAAATGACTCCAAAACGCCTCTCAGGTGATCCTCCAAGGCCTCAGCCTGCTGGGTCGGCCCATGAGCCCCTTTCCCACCGGGGGGCCGTGTCTTCTCATGGCAGGTTCAGTAACTTGAGTGGTTAAAAATAAATTATTGAAAATATAAATTTAAATATTCAAAACCACCAAGGAAACATCAAAAGAGGCCATAAAATCGTGCGTGTGTGTGAAACGCGATTTTCTTGGCTGACTCCAGGTGAGGAATGAGCCTAAAGCTGTGTAACCCACGTCACCTAAGCTGTCACTCCTAGCCTCTGGCCCCGGGGACCAGCTCTGTGTCCTTCTGATTGTAAGTTCATCTCCCACCCATACCGAGTGTAGTGAGAATCCCAGGCCCCACATGAGTCGTGCAGAGAACAGCAAAAGACACAGAATCTTCAGGTGAGAGGAAGACACAGCCCTCCTTGTGCAGAGGAAGGGGCGGGTGACTCGCTCTAACTCAGAGGGCTCCCCAGAGGGGCACCTCTAACCAGCCCTCCTTGTGCAGAGGAAGGGGCAGGGGACTTGTAACTCAGAGGGCTCCGCAGAGGGGCACCTCTGACCAAAAGTTGCTGAGCCCTGCAGTACCTCATCAAGACTCTTGGCGGGGAGGGGAGAATGTGGCCTGGGCCCCCCAGTGTGCCTGGGCAGGTAAACCCTGGGATAGAAAAGAGTGAGCAAACAGACTGGGCCTGCTGGTGGGAGACAGAGGGCCTCCCACTGTGATGCTGCTGCAGCCTCCTGATAAGGCCCAAGCCACCCAGGTGAAGGTGTCACAGGACACTCAGGTGGCCCACCTCGAAGCCAGGTCTCTATCCAGGCCACAGCGAACGTTTGCTGATGAAATAAATGAGAATAGGTAACAACAGTCTAACACATGTATTGTGTTAGAGTTCAGGGAGTCTTTTCTGTGTGTTCTTTCATCTGTTCCTCAGGACAGCCCCCCCTTTCATTGCAGGAAGAAGTGTGGACTCAGGGATGCTAAGTCAGGCTGGAGCCACTGAGAGGTAGAGCCAAACCAACCCAGGGCTTGGAGGTGCTGTGCACAGATGCTCAACACTGCTATAAAGGGAAGGCTCTGGCTCTTAATTCTGGGGCTTTCCTTAATTTAGTAAGAGTTACCAGTTAATACTATATGCTGGTCACACATTCTCATTAATCTCATAGCAACTGAACAAGCTAGGAGCTATTACTATCTGATATGTTTTGGATCTGTGGCTCCACCCAAATCTCATGTCAAATTGTTATCCCTAGTGTTAGAGATGGGGTCTGGTAAGAGGTGACTGGATCATGGGGGCATGTTTCTCATGAAAGGGTTAGTGGCATCCCCTCGGTGCTGCTCTTGTGACAGTGACTGATTTTCGCAAGATCTGGTTGTTTAAAGTGTGTGGCACCTCCCCACTCTCTCTTTTGCTCTTGCTCTTGCCCCAGCCAAGGAAGACAAGCCTACTTCCCCTTCATCTTCCACTATGATTGTAAGTTTCCTGAGGCCTCCCCAGAAGCTGAGCAGATGCCGGCACTATGCTTCCTGTCCAGCCTGCCAAACTGTGAGCCAATTAAACCTCTTTTATTTATAAATTACCAGTCTTGGGTATTTCTTTAGAGCAGTGCGAGAATGGACTTATATACCATCCCACCCTGCAGACGAGAACATTGAAGTCCAGAGAGGCTGCTGTCCCAGGTCACAGAGCTGGAAGTGGTGGCCCTGTAACTCAAGTGTGGCACAGCCCGACTCCAACTATCGCCTGTTCCCCTCAGTCGCTCTCTGCCAGGAGGCATCTCTTCTGAAAACTCTCCTGTACCATCCCCTCACCCCTGGCACACACAACTGCACCAGGACTTGTCCAGTTCTTCAAGCAACTGCAGGTCAGGCTCAGCCCATCTTTAAGAGGAGAGAACTTGCTGCTGAGCCCCCATTAGCTGCTTTCACTGAGCCAGGCAAAAATGAAAGAGAAAAATAAAGAATTACAAAAAGGTGAAGATGTGCATGCTGTGCACCAGCAGGAATGAAGCCTGAATTCACCCATCAGTGTTTCTCAAGCTCCGAAAGACCCAGGAGGCTGCTTCTCGTCATAGAAACCCAGACCTGCAGAGGTGGCCTGGCCTCTCTTCTCCTTCCTTCCTTATGGGGGAGGACATGAGCTGTCCCCAAAGAAAGTTGTCCATGGGCCAGCAGGGAAGCCCCCACTCCCCACATCCCAGCTAAACTTAGGGTGAGAACAGCCCCTGCTAGTCTCCCAGTAGGAAATCAAGTGGGCAGGCCCAGGAGACCCCTGTTTGTGCAACCCAAGTTCCAGTGGCAATTAAGTCAGAGGCCAGGCTGGCAGTGAGGATGATGGTCTGTGATAAGTGATGAAAGGGGTAACCACAGGACCCCCCAGCCCAGGACAAATGTGCAGCAGAGGCAGCAGGAGCAGGCAGTCCCCAAAACGGGAAAGGGCAGGTGAGGACGGCTAAGGCTAACAGAGGAGGAGACAGCGCCAGGGATGCTGCTTTAAGGGCTGTCTCTCACCAGGAAGACTCCAGATTCCACCCAGCATTCATTCACTCATTCATTCACAAATACATGCCGAGCAACCACCAGGTGCCAGGCCCTGCTGTGGGTGCTGGGGACACAGTAAAACCTGAAAATTACTTTCTATAGGAGCGAGAGGGAGCCAGGCAGATACCCGGGGAAGGGCACTGCAGGCAAGACCAGCAAGGGCAAAGGCCCTGCTTCAAGAAGTGGCCAAGACGCCTGTGTCCCCAGAGTGGAGTGAGGGAGGGAGGGGAAGGGGATGGGCTCAGAGGGGCCCTGGGGGTGGGGGTGCCGATCCTGTCACAGCAAGGACTTTGGCATCTATCTTGAGTGAGAAGGGGGGCCTGGAAGGCTTTGAGCAAAGATGTGCCATGATCTGACGCTCATTCTAACAAGGCCTCTTGGGTGGCCATGTGGAGAAGGTTCTAGAGCAAGGGTGTAGAAGCAGGAGTGACATGGGAGACCAGAGAGGGGGCTGCCGCACTCCTGCATCACGCCTTACTGCGAGAAGACAGCAGAACGGGAGATGGCGGGCATAAAACCCATCTTCGATGAAGCTCTGCTGTGAAGGAAAAACTAGAAACAGAGTCAGAACTGGAGGGAAGTGAGTCGCGATGGGAGCATACGCAGACGCTGATGGGAAACCGGAAAAGGAAAGAAGGAAAAGAAACCAGAACCAGGAAAGAAGGAAAAGAAGCTGCCACTGCAGGAGAGGGAAGGGACGCTGCAGCGACAAACACTTGGAACTGGCCACGGGGACAGGGTCAAGTTCATGAGTGAAGAGCTGCCCTTGGCAAGGAGCATGAGGGCCCATCCCTCCAGCTGCCCTCACGAGCTCCCTCCTCCCCTGCGTGGCTGCGTCCGCTCTTTCCCATTCCCACAGCAGAGTGGCCGGGCAAGGCTGGCAGGGGGCAGCCAGGGCAGTGGAAGTGCTGTTCTGACCGCCCCTGTCTCCTCTACTCTGGGAGATGGAAAGCAGGTCAGCAGCTGCGAGGAGTGCGGGGAGGGGAGGGAGGAGAGGGGCCGGCCCAGCCCAAGAGACCAGAGAGCCAGACAGGGATGGATTGACAGCATGGAGGAGAGTTGGAAGACAGCACGGAGGAGGATCACATGGCACCAAGGGGGCACTTGAGGCTGGTGCTGGGAACTGAAGGCCTGTCAGGCTGCTGGGCAGGAGCGGGCACAGCCCAAGAGGAGAACCAGGTATGAGTAGAGCTGGACGAACCACGCACCTGGTCATGTGAGAGAGGGAAAAGGGGCCTGATGCAGAAGGCACGGTGAGTAAGGGGGGACCTGTGGAATCGGAATTGAGTGGGGAGGGTGTGAGACCAGGAAGGGCTGGGGTGGCACAAAGACACCGAGGGTCCCTGGATTCTGGTGTTGAGGCATGGCTGGACTGGAGACACTGGGAGGAGTCAGCAGAGAAGGCCAGGTAGTCTGAATGGGCTTCTGGAACCTGAGATGGTAAAGCAGGAAGCCACGGAGAACAGACCCAGGGCCGAGGGATGAGTCGCTGAAGAAGGAGGTCTTTGGAGGGGAGAAGGCCCAGGAACAGAGAAACCAAGGTGTCATCGGAGAGAACGACACAAAAACACCACAACACAGGAGAAGGCTGGACAGGAGCCTGCCAGCGACCATCAGGGAACAAAGAATGGCCCCGGGGCCCAAGGGTGGCCCCACAAGCAGCAGTGGGGTGTGAAGCAGCAGAGGCTGCAGACTCAAGGACAAGGGGGCCCCTGGAGACCAAGGATACCCACCCCCCTCCCCATGCCCAGGCCCAGTAACACCCAGGCCGAGAGGAGAACACAGCCTCCACTTCAAAGGGCTGAAAGGCAGCAGTGTCCCCATGGCAGAGCCTGAGCCCCTGAGTGGAAGAAGCAGGAGGCTGTGGAAAGGGGGCAGCAAGTTCCCAAGGGAGTGTTCCAGGAGCTGGGGTGGGAGGGTCAGGAGTGGGGGCGTACGGAGCCCTACAGGAACTGGAGCCCAGGTGCAGGGGTTGACTGGGATACCACAGAGCACCATCTTGGGCTTAACAGGACCACCTATTTGACTGAATATAGCCCAGAGGGAGCAGCCTCTGTCTCAGGTTGGTCCTGAGTCTGTCCTGGCAAACAGGGATGTTTCCTCAGAGGGAACAGGCCGTCGAAGCACTAACAGCAACTGAGCCCCCAAGCATATCAGCAACCACCTGGGAAACCCAGGCTGGGGGCACCTGAAGCGGCTCAAGACCTGGCAGTCAGGACCCACTGGAAGACCCCATTCACAGCACTGGGTAGCAGGAGGCCAAAGGCCAAGAGGAACCAGAGGCCTCAGTCCGTGCAGCCCCACCTGCCCACCCCATGCAGCTCCAGGATGTAGTGAAGAGTGGGTCTGGAAGTGTCTGCCTGGGAAGGAGCCTGCAGTAGCAGTAGGTAATCTCCCTACTGCCTTCTCCCAGGGCTGAACGGTCACTGTGTCACGGGAGGAGCCTGCGTCAGCCGCCGTCTGCCTCTGCACGTGGCCATCTCCCGACCAGCTCACTGCGTTCTGAATGAACTCAGAAATTGCCTGCCTGAATTCTGAGATTTTCAGCTCATAAGCACTGGGAGAGAACGTTCAGACCCGAGGTGCTGTATCGACCTTCCGCTAAGCGCTCCTGGCAACACATTCAATGTCGACATTGTTCACCGTGTCTCCAGATCACCAGAGGGACATGGGCACCTTGCCCCAGCTCCTCGCCAATCACGACCAAAACATAAAGGGGCTGACTTGGGGGCCGGGGCATTGCTCCACATGCAAACTCAAATTACACCCTGGAAAGAGGCTGCACAGTCATTCTCCCTGTGCCTGGGAACACGCAGTACAGAGGGCCGGGCTTCCGGCACTGCTCCCCGCAGTGGGGCCTCAAGACGCTCAAGCACTGGCCTCAAAACGGCCAGTGCTCCTGTGCACGGCTCCTCTAAATTCCCGTGTGATGTTCCCACTTCTCCTTCACAGAGTCCCCTCTTCTCCGCCTGCCTCACCCTGACAAGGACTAAAAACTCGTGGAGGCCAAAGCCCCTGTGGCTCCTTTCCCTCCCCATCATACTCTCTCCTCCACCCACCCTACCCCTACCATTGCCTCCACAAATTGGAGTTCCTCACCTAAGAAATAGACAATGAACTCTTCCACCTTGGTGATAAACCTACAATGACATGTTCAAATAGCCTGGCATTGCCAAGACAGATGTCTCAACTGGGCACTGCCAGGTATGTTTGCAGAAGTCTGAAGTCCACCCCACGACTTCAGCCCTAGACATCACACCCCCGCGATGTGTTTGGTGCAGTCAAGGCCTGTTTGAGAGTCTTCATCTGAATCCACACCCGGTCGGGACCCAGAGTGGCAGTAAGCAGCCAGAGTGTGGGCCCCGCACCCCAGGGACTCAGCTTCAGGTTTCTCTGCCTTGGCCCCGGAGCAGACAGGTGCCATCTCTGGAGTATCTCAGGGTGCAGGCAGCTTATTATCTACAAACTCTCTTCCTGCCCCGTCTTCCCAGGAAGGCGAGACAAGGAGGCTTCGGTCCTACCCCCAGCCCTCTACCACCATGGAGGACCAGGGTGCAGGCCAGGAACAGCTACCTGAGTCCTCCATGGCCCTGCCGGTCACTTCCCTGGCCTCACCTCCTTCCACATTCTCCCTCCACCAGCTCTTGCCTCGCAGTCTCCTGGCTGACCTTCAAACATTCCCAGTACGATCTGCCCCAGGGACACCCCACTTGCGGTCCCCTCATGGGAATGTCTTTCCCCAGATGTCCCTGGGATTCCCTTCCCCCGCTAGACCCCATTCCCTCCTCCACTTTCCCTCTGGGCTCGTGACATTTACTCATCACTGAGGATCCCCCAACTCCCTCCTCCCACCAGAACATCCGCTCCTTGAAGGCAGAGACACACACATCCTAGTGTCCAGGACAGCAACTGACATACACTAAGTAGTGGATAAATAAATACTTGGAAAAGCATCTGAACTTATTAGCTGCTGTTTCTTTAAAACCAAGAGAACCGAGCATGTAATCTCTTGCACTTTGGGATCCCAGCACTTTGGGAGGCCAAGGCAGGCGGATATAGCTGAGGTCAAGAGTTAGAGACCAGCCTCGCCACCATGATGAAACCCTGTCTCTAGTGAAAATACAAAAATTAGCTGGGCATGGTGGTGGGCACTGTAATCCCAGCTACTCAGGAGGCTGAGTCAGAAGAACCACTTGAACCCGGGAGGCAGAGGTTGCAGTTAGTAGAGACTGTGCCACTATACTGCAGCCTGGGCAACAGAGTGAGACTCCATCTCAAAAAAAAAAAAAACCACCAAGAGACACAAAATGAAGATGGAACACAACAACATGTGTAGCAGGATCAATCACACTTTCCCAGAATCAAGGATGTACGTGAAGGTGGGAGACAGGTGAGCTGGCAGGCCCTGCACCCCCTGGCCTTGACGCTGCTCCCTCCCCGGGTATTCCTAAGGAAAATCTTGGCTTCCGGCTCACCACCTTTCTGACTAGGCAGTTTCCTCTGTGCTTTGTCCATACTGGTCCCCGCCAGATCTTCAGCTGAGGCTGAGACCTCAGAACCAGGCTGTGGCTCGTACGTGAACCCCCAGACTTGAAACAAGCTGAGCTCGCAGTCCAGAGAACGGCTGATGCTGGGTCCTCAAGTTAATTAGCTGACGTTCAGCAGCATTTTCCTCATGTACCGTATCAGGGAGCTACTTGTTAAAATGAAGCCACGCATTGTACTTTCCTAAGTCAGCCTGAGTCTAGGGAGATTTGGCCTGTCTGTAACTTTAATTTTAAACTAATTCCTAAAGCTGGAGGAGATTTGCAACACAGGTTGACGGCTCATCTTGGAGTCTCAAAAGTCCTGTGAACGATCTCAGATGCACTTGGGGAAGGCCTCGTCGCAAAGCTCTGCTTCAAGTGGTCATCCCTTCTGAGGAACACACAGACCATTCAAACGCCTGTGTCTGCACACACCTGCAGGCTCTTACACTTGAGTGCCGTGCAAGCCGATAGCTGCGCTGCACGCTGCAGCTCCCGAGTGACAAAGGAGGCTGCTCACTTCTGACTCAAGACCAACTGAGAAGAGAGTGAAAGGAAGGCAAGACTGTGGCAAGGGAAGGCTCAGGGACAGGTGGTGGGCGTGCTCAGGACACTCCCAGAGGAACACTAGATCTCTCACAGAGCTCAAATGGGACAATCGCTTACTCGGCAGGTGCTGCAGAATCTCTCTGGGCAAAGGCTGAGATCAGGGCCCAGCTGGCAAAGCCACACCAAAACGAACAGCAGACGCTCCCGTCTCCTGAGAAGACCCATTCCTGAAACTCTTAATTTACTAATTCCATCAAAAATTAAACTTTTAATTGTACTTTGTTTTTCAAATGGCTCCCACTGTGACTCTCTAGGTAGTATTGGTCTCACTCTGGTAGTTACCTGGACTTTCCAATTGTGGTGGTTGATTTTACCTTGGAGTGACTCTTTTTCCCTTTTTTTTCACGCTCAAAAATTTTTCCTTGTCACAATTATTAATAGGTTCTGTTCCTAAAGCCATGATATTCAAATGATCTTAATAAAGCACAGCTCTAGGACCAGCCAGCCAGCAAAAGAGAAAAATCTTGATCCCCACAAGTCCAGGAAGCCTCCACCCACTCCTCGCTGAAATCCTCCATGTCCCCTGCCCCCAGACAGGCTGCACCATTATGACCAAGGGCTTCCTCTGCTCTCAGAATGGCTTAGCCTGGACTTCACCAACTGGCTAAACAGGGAATCAGCTGAGGAGTAGGGTGAGAGATGTCAGCTGGGGAGTAGGGTAAGAGATGTCCTAAAATCTCTTCTTTGTCAATGAAAACTAGAAAAAGTCACCTGGTGATAGAAGCTTCAGGGTTTACACAGAACCCACCCCAAGTCACAGAGCTCTGTTGCTGGGAAGGCATTCGGCCTGGGTGGATGACATCTAGGCATATCCCTCGCTCGGATGACGCTCCACCACCACCACCACCCACCAAGTGGAGAAGCTGCACTTATCGGCTTCACTCTCTAATCCTAGTAACCTCCAAAAAGAGAGAGAGAGAGAGAGAGAGAGAGCCGAAGCCAACCAATGAGCAGGAGGAAACGAGGCTGCAAAGAGCTTCGAGACAGGCAACCTCTTTGGAGACACTGGTCAGTTAAATGGCAACTTCTAGGGTCACTCAGAGCCTCAGGACACCTGGCAAGAAAAGAGAATGAAAGGGAGGAAGCTGAAGAAGGGTGGGGACAGAAATGAAGAAGAGGGAAAGAAAGGTAAGCGGAAGAGAGGAGGGAGAGACAATGCGGAAATGCAAATCTACTTGAGAGCCAGAGACCTTATCCTTCAGGTCCTGCGTGTGCCAGTTCCTCCATCCAGAATTCCCTTTCCCCTCCTGCATCTAGAGAATCCTGAGTCCTGATTTAAGACTGTGCTGAAGTGTAACCTTGTCTGTGGAGTACCCTCCTTCTCACCAAAGGGAGAAAATCTATCCTCTTGAACATTTAGTCAGCACAAGATGTTACACTGCAGTAACAATAACAGTCGACCCTAACATTTCAGTGGCTTCAACAAAAGCCACTTGCTCACACCACACATCCACTGCCTGTTGTGGGGGAGGAGACTCCCCTCCATGTAGTCACTCAGGGATTCAGGCTGTTGGAGCCTCCACCTCAGTACAAGCAGCCCTGATTACTGAGTCAGGAGAAGGGCACATAGCAAACCACACATCTCACTTCTGCTCACCCTGCATGGGCCAAAGTCAGTTGTACAACCACTCCTAACTTCAAAGGGGGCAGGGAGGAACAGTTCTACCACGGGCACCTAGGAGGAAAAACAGAAATGTCAACTCTCAGTACTAAGCCTATCTCCCACGTCTACCCTGGCAGCAGCTGTGATGGTCACTGCTCCATGGCAGCATTTCACATTAGGTTTTATAGTTCCTCCTTATAACAAGCTGGAAGAAATGCTCTACTATCTGTACTTGCATTTTTACAGATAAGAAAATCAAGGCTCAAAGAATTTAAACATATTTATTGAGGTCAGATGTGTAATAAGAGTAGCATTTAAGAACATGAGTCCAAAACTCGCACTCTTGCCCCTAAACCACTGTGACTTGGCCTCCAAGGATGAGACCAACCTCTCCTGGAAGGGCATTGCTCTTGCTAGCCACACCTGCCCATCTGGCCCCCTCCTGCTCTAGTTGGAAGCACCTTTCCTGTTCACTCTGTCCTCAGCTGAAATAGCAAACAGCTGGTCACCATCCTAAGTGGAGTTAGTCACTTTCTCCTCTCTCCCACTGTCTCTCCCACTGGACCATGAGTTCTTCAAGGGAAAACCAGGGCCTTGTTCACCTGGCCAGCAGTTAGACACTAAAAAATGTCTGCAGAGTGAGCACATCAGCTGCATTCCGGGATGGAACACAGATGGCAGCTCCAGGCTGCTGCAGCCCTTGCTGGTGAACACCATGGAGCCCTGCCAATTCCAGCCACAAGAACCACGGACAGCTCCCATGTGGCACTCCCTCCCTCTGGAAGCCTAGGGCACCTGGGAGACCCTTTGAGCGTTCTCTGGGACTTGGGAGGCTCTGGTATCCTGGCCTCCTGCTGTTCCGGGCCCAAGCAAGCCAGCCAAAAAAATCTGGGAGGCTGTCAACAAATGCCCTCCAAGTTTTTATCAGTGTGGGCTTAACTACATTGGCTGCTAGCTTATTAAATAAAGTAAATTAGGTCTCAATTATTTGCCTGCACACCAGGCAGGAAAAATGAAATTTTCAATTTAAACATAATATTGCTATTAATATGCAGAGGCAGATCTGAGATCAGACTTTCTGTGCACTTCTACTGAAAGAGGTCAGAGAAGAGGGAGATTCTCATGAGGGGGTCCCCTCCCCACCAAGTCACCCACTGGAGGAACCCCAGGCCCTTTCAGAAGAGCTGGGTTTTGGATGCCTGGAAAAGCAGTTTGGGAAGGAACAGCAGAACCTAAACCATGCATCTGTTTGATTTTCTTCAGCGCATCACTGCCAAATGCCCTTATTAACATTGCCTTTCAGTATCAAAACATCTAAATCGGGCACATTCGAGGCCTCTGAATTTGCATTTTTTAATGGAAACAGAGAACTAGTATCGAGGAAGGATGTGCTTAACTCCAAGCCCTTATCAGCCACACAGTCCAAGAACAGATGCTAGAGGACGTCTTCAAGAGGAGACTTTTAAAATCTACTCATGTGGTTTTATTTGGGCTCAATCAGCACAATGTGCTCTAAAAGCCAATTTCATATCTGAAATCAAAAGAACCAGGATTCAGTACCATTAGTCACCTTCTAGGGCCCCCCCTTCCAGAAACCCTTCTTGCTAAGGGCATCTACAATAAGGATGTAACGGTTCTAATGGAATAAAAATAGTCTTTCAAATGTAGATATATATAAAGTTTAAAGAGTTTGAGGTTGACCTGCTGGGGGGTACAAATTAATGACTAGTCAGACATGCAGTCTGGGGTATTGGGGGTATTTGGTGCCGGATGGTGACCAGCTGTTTGCTATTTCAGCTGAGGACAGAGTGAATAGGAAAGAGGCTTTCAACTAGAGCAGGAGGGGGCCAGACGGGCAGGTGTGGCTAGCAAGAGCAATGCCCTTCCAGGAGAGGTTGGTCTCATCCCTGGAGGCCAAGTCACAGTGGATGAGGAGCAAGCTTTGGGGTCCTGCCACCTTTCTGCTGGGTGACCACCACCAAGTTACCTTTTAAACGCTCTGGACCGCTTTGCATCTAAAACGTGGGGATTATATTAGTGCTGGCTTCTCAGGCTCCTTAGGAGGATTTTAAAAGAGAAGCACATAAAGCATTGGCTTGGTTCTGGCCCACGACTAAAAACAGGATAGACTCATTTGCACAGCATTCAGGTACCAGCTATACTTCACCAGACTTTCTTACAGGAGTCTCACCAATTGAAGAGATTTATTCATTGGGTTTATGAAGAGGCTGCTTCGAAAGAAACATAGGAAGCCCATAGAAACAAGTATGGATTTTTATTTTGGGGTTTTTTTTTAATCAAAATGGCGGGATGTTATGGAGAGAGGAGGCACTGCTGGCAGACAGGAATGGGAAAGAAAACCACGGGCGGGAGGAGGAGGGAGTGGGAGAGAGGACCTGGCGGGGAAAGATGCTCCAGGCAAGGGGGCAGGAGGACTGTACATGGGGTAAGTTCCCTCCCTAAAGCAAGGGAAAAGCTGATGCCCCGGAAGGTCGCCCAGAGAAGGGAGGGACAGGCTTCCTGTCTCTGGCTCATTCAGGCTCCAAATGCCAGGTCTCCAAGGTCGGAGAGGACGTCTCCTCTTTCAGTGCCGCCACAGAATCTGCCCGCTAGAGGCCCCATCACCCATCTGCTAATCACGCATGCACCTTCCTAGCCTCAGATGCTTATGGTCCTGCTGAAGGCTTGGTGTTTGTGCCATCGGTTACATGCAGAGGGGCATGATCTGGGTCCCAGTGGCACTGCTCTGCCTCCCCGGCGTCCCCAGCGGCACTGCTCTGCCTCCCCGGGGTCCCCAGCGGCACTGCTCTGCGTCTCACTGGGTCTCCCCCATTCCTGTCTAGTCTGGATGAGACCCTTGGCCACTCCCAGCCATATGTGAACAGGCCCAGCAGCTGTGGCCACAGGGTCCATGCCACTGGGGCGCCTGCTCTGCAGCCCCAGCCATGCGCTGTGTATGCGTGTGTGTCCGTGTGTGACACCCACGTGCCTTCTGCAGAGATATCCAGGAGAAATTCCCACTGAAGGGGATGGCGGCAGCATCTCCCGTAGATCACTGCTCCTGACCTCGGCTGGCAGCCCTAATGGCCCTCTGGAAGACCCAAGTAATACAGTCACTCTCCCCCAGACCCATATATCCTCCAAATGTTCCCAGTGAGGAATGTGAGCTCCTGCATCCAGAACCACCCTCTCCCCTGGCTGCCTGGCCCCTTGCAGAGATCACATGCATCTCTAATTTCACTGTGTTCAGGCAACTCGGGGATTTAGAGCTGGAAGAGAAACCAGTGCGTGAACAGTCTCACAAAAGCTCTAGCCTGAGGGCCCGAGTATTTGCTAAATGCAAGCCTGCCAAACTGCACCCCCAAGGCCCTAATGTTCTCCCGTGAGCCACCCACCAAAGATGAAAACAGCTTCTCTGGAACCAACCTTCAGGAGCCACTGCTAATAAAGGCAGGCGTTTCTTATGTTCTACTGAAAAACGTCACCATATAAGGAAGACGACCAACCAAAGAGGACAGGAAGGGTGGTGTCTGAGGAGTCAAAGCCATCCTGCAACAGGGTAAACGTTTTCCGCCGAGCCTCTGGATGAGGATTTTGATGGCTCACATCTCCCGGACACTAGCTGGAAAACAAGCCCTGCGCTTTTAAGCACCTGACATCATGCACCATCTCCCTTTAACACCAAATAGCTGTAGGTGGTCAGCACTATTACTGACCCCACCTTACGGAGCAGGCACATGCACACACTCACGTGCACACACAGAAAAGTAAGGCAGACAAGCCTTACCTAAGAAATTAACCTAAGAATTAACCTAAGAAAATCTAACCCCAGGTTGCTGCCAGAAATGGACTTTGAGAATGCAGCTCAGGGTGTGCATAGGGTGGGGGAAAGAGGAGGGCCCCTGCCTCTGAGTGAGGCCCCTGATGCACCCACCATGCTATGAAAGCAAGCTTGCCCAGAGGCCTGTGCCAGCGGCCTTGGCAGTCAAATATTCCCTAAGTGGCCACCTGTCCCTTCCTGCCAGGCTCCACAGCTGGGCAGACCTTCCACAAGTGAGAAAGCTGGGGTTGCAGGTCCATGCCCCAGAGCACGCTGCAGCACACTAAGGTCAGTGAAGAAACTTGGGGGCTTTGGGTTGATTTCATTTTGTTTTCTTGAGCAACCATACATTTAAGACTCTCAGAAACACCTGCTTTCTACCTTATTACAGTGACCTCTGGTGGTCAAGAATTAGACATTGCACGTCCAAATTAGAATTAAATTGCTTAATTTCAAGCAACTCTAGGTAACAAACGCCTAGAGGTCCTTTAAGAGGTTCTGAGAAAAGCAGAAGAGAAGGGACTGTGAGTTGGGAGCTGCTGCCAGCCCTGCCGAAGGGAGGAGACTGGCTGTCACCTGACCCTAAGCAAAACCCGCCAGGGCTTCTCAGATGATGTTTTCAGAGCAAATGCGAAAGGCCTCCACGCTCCAACCTGGGGCGGCATCTTGGCTGCTACTCCCCCTCCCCCGACCAGCTGGTGGCATCTCAATGCCAGGCTTAGAGGGCACGGGCTCAGGGAGGTTTTGCACAAAAGCTTTCCCCCTGCCAGGGGACCTGCTATGAGCTCAGGGGGAGGGAGGGTTTCTGGAAGGCTTGCAATCTCAGCGCCACCACCAGCCCTGCTCCAGCTGCTCCAGGGCTGAACAGGGAAAGGCAGGGAAACTAGGCTCCTTTCCCCCCACTGGAATCACAAGTCCCAGCCAAGAGAAGAAGGTCGGCCAGGAACAAGAGGAAGAAACAGCATTTCTGCCCACACTCCGTGGTACACTGGGTACCCAGGCTATGGTGCCAGGGCAGCCCAGGGAAGGGGGACGAGGAGGCAAGAGAAGCAGCATCCACTTTGGGAGTCATTTTAGAGACTGAAAGGAAAGATAAAATCCCAGGGGCCATGACCAATATCCCCTTAGTCCCAAGCCAGGGCAGCGGAAGTCAGAGGCTGGAGGAGGGGAATTCTCCTGTGGAAAACAAAGCTGAACAGGGTGTCCTGGAACAAACCTTAGCACAAGGAAGCACCTCTATCACCCTATCCCCAAGGACACTCTCAAGACATTCTAGACAGATGCTTTAAACCCTAAAAACTCTCCAGGGACAAGCATCCAACAACCTCAACCCATTCTAGTAGCTTCTAGAAGCTTCCAGATCAGAGCATTCAGACGTTAACCCCTGCACCATTATTGCTGCTGCTTGGTCCATCAGTAGTGTGGAGGCTTCAGTCAAATCCCCAAACACTAATGACAGATCCTCCCAAGGTCCCTGCAGGTATCAGGATAGGCTGGGCCTTGCTGTTTTGAATACGAAGACAGACTGGTTCGCTCTCCTGGTATTCTTTGGAATTCAAAATGGATGTAGAATATCAATATTGTCTCAATTTTCCTTTATCTACAAGGAGACGTCAGCAAACCTTTCTGCCAAGGATTGTACAGGGATCATTAAAAGGAAAATGTCCATGGTAATTGTGCCTTTATGCATATTTCTTCACTCCAATATTCTATAACATAATAATGTTTCACATTTCTACAGAACTGTCTTTTCAGCATGTTTTCGCATTATGCTTAATTTCGTAAGAGTTTCTCAGCCCCACAAAACGACACAGTTCAATGCAAAATCAGATATAAATCTAGCTTAAGAGACTCTCAACAGGAATTTCATTTAAAACTGTAAATGTTAAAAGATTCTGCCTCTGATTTATGTTCTGGTGTGTGTGTGTGTGTGTGTGTTTCAAACAGTGAGCTCCCCCGGCCCTCTTAGACAATAGATGCCGGCAAAGCCACAGCAGCCATAGCCCAGGCCTGATAGGTCTGACTGGACCGGCTCTGAGCCCCTCTGCAGAGGAAGCCAAGGGAACAGAGGGCAACCCTTCGGTAGGAGCTCCAGTCCCGGGACTGTGTGGGGCCTTGTATGGAAATGAACCAAGGGTGGCTGACACTGTCACCCGCACTGGCTCGGTGGCAACTTTTAGGGAGTGATTTTGCAGCTTTATCTCATTTCCCTGCTCCTCCAAAACGCCGGGGCAGCAGAAGGGCCCTCCACCTCCTGCGCCCACATGCACCTGTCTTAAAAAACGGAGAGAGGGCCAGGCGCCATGGCTCACGCCTGTAATCCCAGCACTTTGGGAGGCTGAGGCAGGCAGATCACAAGGTCAAGAGATCAAGACCATCCTGGCCAACATGGTGAAACGCTGTCTCTACTAAAAACACAAAAATTAGCTGGGCGTGCTGGTGTGCGCCTATGGTCCCAGCTACTTGGGAGGCTGAGGCAGGGGAATTGCCTGAACCAGGGAGGCAGCGGTTGCAGTGAGCCGAGATCGCGCCATTGCACACTCCAGCCTGGACAACAGAGCAAGACTCTGTCTTAAAAAAAAAAAAAAAAAATAGGAGGGAGATCCATGGCCAAGGCAGAAAGTCCTAAGTCAGGGTTTTATTCTGTATTGTACCTGGCTGTGGTCATGACCTTGTACATGTCAAGGTGAAAAGATGACCCCTGACTCCCTGCTTATGGGTACACCCAGGAGACAGGCAAGCTGACAGTGCCGAGAGCTCATTTGGGAAGAAGCAGGCTGATGCCTTCAGGTGCTGTGAACTGTGAATTCTTGATGGAATTAATGAATCCACAGGAGGCATTAATCCATTGTCTAAGCACATTTAAGACAATTTTAAAATGCGGGTTATTTACATACTAGGCTCTAATGACTCCGAAGCAACCATTACAGTCCGTCATGTAAAGCCATATCCAAGCAATCTGATTGCACCCGATCATGCGCATGCCATGTTTAGACAACTTATAGTACACAAATTATTTACATCGTGAAAAATCTCTGTAGCCCTGGCATTATGCTATCAAGAGACAACACAGCAGCAGATTAAATTGAAATATGCTGGCAGCTTTTGAAACTTTCAACTTTATTCCAAAATGCTAAAAGCCAGAAAAAAAATTCGCAGTTAGCATGTCTAAAATTTCACTCAAAGGTGGGGCTGTGGTGAGCCGCCACCCAAAAAAAGAAAAGTCACCACTTTGCAATTGTAAAATCCATTTATTTAAAGAAGATCGAGGTATCCAAGCCTTCTGATAGCACTTAACATATTTTAAAATATGCACTGCCAAGCTCTAAAAGTTCCTGAATTCCTCCATAAAAAAAAAAAAAAATGTTTTGCCACTTCTAATGGACTCCAACCAACTCGAAGCAGAATCTGTAGGGTACACGCCCCCAGAAAAAAGGCAATTGAAATGACTTGTCTATATCTTTCCAGGAAAGTAAATTATATGTAAGTCTGTACTCACACTCCCACTCCCCTATAGGTTACCCATTTTCCTCCCACACTCCACAGCCCACAGAAATGAAGAGAAAATTATCAAGTGGGTTTAGGCGCTTGGATACCTAATTGCAACAAATCTAAGCGCCTCATCTTTCTGCCTTTTAGAACTTTGGTTTCAGACTTTAAAGCGATTCCCATTAGCCACATGCCAATTAGCTTCGAGCATTTCACAGACTAGAAAGCCCCTTGAGATAAATCGCCCCACATACCTACACGTCTTCCAAATATCTCCATTTGTTTTTCAATATCTCACTAAAATGAGGCTCTTGGACAATGGTTCAGATGTGAAAGGAAGCGCTATTAATTTTAATTCAGAGTCCTCAAACCACGGTATCAGAAAGGACCCCAGACTTAATTAAGGACAACACAAGTCTCTCTAATCCAAAGAATGCTCCATTTCTGTCCCCTTTGCTTCAGGAATTGCAAGGGTTGCCTGGGCATTTTGTAGCTTTGCAAGGGAAGCAAAGCTTTGTATAACTAGGTTTGATGATGATGATGATAGTGAAAACGAAAGGAGGAGGAGGAGGAAGAAAAGTGGGAAGGTGGCAGTCACAACGCCACACTCCAACAATATATTAAATGGCATAATTCACACAGAAGTATATAAAGCATAAAGTAAAAGTGACATTGCTCAGTAACTCTGTTCCAGCAAATTACCTCCAGAAGTGGTTTGCTATGACCCTTGGCATATAGAAACATATTTGTTGTTTATTTAATTTTATTTTTTATTTTTGAGACAGAGTCTCGCTCTGTCACCCAGGCTGGAGTGCAGTGGCATGATCTCGGCTCACTGCAACCTCTACCTCCCAAGTTCAGGCAATTGTCCCGTCTCAGCCGCCTGAGTAGCTGGGATTACAGGCACCTGCCACCACACCTGGCTAACTTTTGTATTTTTGGTAGAGACAGGGTTTCACCATGTTGGCCAGACTGGTCTCGAACTCCTGACCTCAAGTGATCTGCCCATCTCAGCCTCCCAAAGTGCTGGGATTACAGGCATAAGCCACCGCGCCCAGCCTTTGTTATTTATATAAATGGGTACATACAATATCTGTATTGTTATAAAAACTAGTGTTTCAAAAGAAATATGAACAAACTATGAACTCTAATGAATGATATTCCTGCCTGTTGAAATATCTGGGAGAAAGTGTATTGATGTGTGCAACCTTCCTGAAATGAATCAAAATATCAAGATGGATGGATGAAAATAGAAGGGTGGATATTGGTAAGGCAAGTAAAATGAAATGCTAGCCACAGGCGCTACTTGGTGGCTTTGTGGGTTTCGCTGCAAAACTCTTTCAATTTATATTTTTGAAATATATGTTTGAAATCTTTAAATTGAAATGGCAGAAAAGCTAATTTTTTCACTTAATAATATGGCATTGATCTCTGTATCCTTTTTAACCACTGCACAAGATTCCATTTTATGGGTGCACCATGATGTCCCCATTGGTGGACATTTAGGTTACTTTGCAATGACAAATAATGCCACAATTAATATCCATGTACATATGTCTTTGAATGCTTATGATCACATTTTTACAGGATAAATTTCTAAATATGAATTTGTTGACTCAAAGAAAATCAAAACTTTGACTTTTGATATATAATAATAACAGCTAACACCCAGTTCACATTGACTCTGTGTAGACACTGTTGTAAGCACTTTTCATGTATTATAAACTCCTCACAAGAATTTCATTAAGTAGGTACTAATGTAGCCTCATTTTATAGTTGAGGAAACTGAGGCCTCAAGAGGTTAAGTAACTTGCCCAAGGTCTTATAGCCGGAAAATAGCAATTTCACTCCGGAGTTTATGTTTAAAATATGGCAAAAAAAAAAAGAAAAAGATCAAACCAATATATATTCCTAGTAACAGTGTGTGTCAGTTACTGTTTCCCGAAGCTGGATTTTTTTTTTTTTTTTTTTTTTTTTTTTTTTTGAGACAGAGTCTCGCTCTGTCACCCAGGCTGGAGTGCAGTGGTGGGATCTCAGCTCACTGCAACCTCCGCCTCGCGGGTTCACACCATTCTCCCGCCTCAGCCTTCTGAGTAGCTGGGATTACAGGTGCCCACCACCACACCCGGCTAATTTTTGTATTTTTAGTAGAGTCAGGGTTTCACCGTGTTAGCCAGGATGGTCTCGAACTCCTGACCTCAGGTGATCCACCTGCCTCGGCCTCCCAAAGTGCTGGGATTACAGGCGTGAGCCACCGCGCCCAGCCTGTTTTTAAACTTATCTAAAACTTAACAAAAACACTGTCCATTTTTCGAAGTAGCATAAAGCCCAATGAGAAGAACGCAGCACAGACAGGAAGCAGCACAGAATGGGGCTAGGCAGGGAACAAATGCCTTGTTGATTCCAGCCAGAGCACAGGGAAAGGCGAGCATGCCATCTCAACGTGGGATCCTCTCCCTGCTCCTCTGCCTGCCTCTCTGCCGCCCGCACCCCTCCTGGTTCTGCAGCGATGCTGGCAGGTAAACATGCCTATGAAACTTGCAAACTTCTATTTTTAAACTCTGTAAATCCCAACCCATCTTCCCAGAAGCATTCATACAGTCTCAAGTATTCTACCTCCGTTTTTCTTTATCAGACAGCTGCAAGCAAAAAGAACTAAACAAATGAGCAAGTGTATCGTCTCTCTTTCCATCATCTACTCAATTAGTTCAAGTAAATCTTTAGACAATGCTTGATGTGTCCGTGGGATATTATTATCAACAAACTCAAAAGGTTCTTTTGTTTTATTATCTAAAACATTAAAAATGATCCCATTGTAACACCAATGAAGAAGTCTTCCTATAGCAGGCTGTAGTACCAGCCCCGAACTTCCAAGGCCTCACTGAAACACAGCCTCCACGCAATTAACCCCGAAGACAAGAAAGCCACAGCCATGAAAAGAGACCTCTGCAAATAGCAGGGCGCCCGCCTGGCTGAAGCTCACAGCAGAAGGAAACAGTAGTGATACCTAATAATATGGCTGCATTATTGTTGCTGTGGCAACAAAAATACTGTAATTGATAGAGCCAACTCGCTTAGCAGAAACATAACAAACTATGCCCGAAAATCGGTTTGGAAGAAGAGCTGAAAGAGAAATAAAAGCAGAATAACTTCAGATAACAAGCCAATCACCTCAGATGTTAGCAGAGCAGAAAAAGCACAAACCTTGAACCCAAAAGGCCTAGTTTCCAATCATGACTTCATAACTGACTCACTGCGTGACATCGGCATATGACTTAACATTTCTGAATGCTAGTCACCTCTGTTGCGGAATTAGGATTGTAAGTCCTACTTCATAGGTGATAATAAAGCTGAATATGAAACTAGGTGAAGTCCCTGGCTGATCGCACCCTCTCCGTTATGGCAGCTGTTAGCGCTATGGTAATAATCACGGTGGGCTCGCCAGCTAGTATTCATTTAGCAGTTTTCACGTAGAACTGAGAATCTATCATGTGTTCACACATTTTCTCTTCTTCTCTATTTCTCAGTGATGATGATGATGATTATGGAAGACTTTAAGCTTTCCAAACCCTATAGGGGATAATGTAATAAAAACCTGCGTGCCAACCATCACATTCTCCAGTCATAATATTTCACTGGATATCTTCCAATTTATTTTTTAGAAATAAAAAAGAATTACAGATACAACTGCAGCTACGCTGTACCTGCCCATCTCATTCTCCTCCCTCCCTCTCAGAGGCAGCTGCTATCTTCCATTTACTTTTTATGTACTATATATGTAGGCGTCCATAAACAACAAATATTTTTTACATCTTAAGCTTATATAAATGGTACCGTGCTGTACATTTCTTTTTGCAACTTGTTTTTTCCCCACTGAGTTCTGATCTTTATACATATATACACACAGCCTTAGCTTATGCATTTTAACTGCTATATACTATTTCATTATATAAGAATACTGCAATTTATTTGCCCGTTCTACTACTGATGGACATTTAAATTGTTTCTGAATTTCTGTTAGTGTAAACATCGTAACAGAACATTCTTGCTCATGTCTCTGTGCACAGATACAAGGGTGTCTATAGTCTCCAAATGTGGTCTGCAGACCCTTGGGGCATCCCTAAGAGACCCTTTTGGGAGACAGAGAGGTCAAAACCGTTTTCGTAAAATACCAAGAAGTGATTTGCCTTTTTCACTGTGTTGGCATTTGCACTGCTGGAGCAAAAGCAACCGTGGGTAAAACTGCTGGGGCCTCACCACAAATCAAGGTAGTAGCAACCAGCTGTACTGGTAATCACATATTCTTCATTGCCACGTGCTTACAGAAAAACACACACACACGCACATGCTCTTTGCCAGTTTTACTTTAGAATTCCTTCATGAAGCAATAAAAATAAAATTATCATTATTTTTCTTTTTTAAGACCAAGTTTCGCTCTTGTTGCCCAGGCTGGAGTGCAATGGTGCAATCTCGGCTCACTGCAACCTCTGCCTCCCAGGTTCAAATGATTCTCCTGCCTCAGCCTCCCAAGTAACTGAGATTACAGGAGCGTGCCACCACACTCAGCTAATTTTTTGCATTTAGTAGAGACGGGGTTTTACCATGTTGGTCAGGCTGGTCTCGAACTCCTGACCTAAGGTGATCCACCTGCCTCTGCCTCCCAAAGTGCTGGGATTACAGGTGTGAGCCACTGCCTCCGGCCAAAAATAACAGCTTTTATTCTTTAGGTTGGTGCAAAAGTAATTGTGGTCTTTACCGTCGCTTTTAATAACACTTTTAAAATACTTCTGCTGCAATCTAAAGTATGATGATTGTCTTGAAGAAAAGCATTTGTGTGACTGTTTGAGTTACAAGCTAAATGAGCAATTTTTTCATGGAATGCCAATTCTTATTTGAAAAAAACGACTGATTTTTTTTTTAAACTATGGTTCTTTAGACACAGGTATTTGGCAGGGCTTATGCCTCTGGCCAAGATGGAGTAACAAGGGCTAGAGGTCCTCTCCTGCTTAAAATAACTAAAAAACGACAACATTTATGAAACATCAGTTCTCTAGATATCAGATATCTGGGAGTGAAGAACGGCGAGGTCAGCCCCGAGACTGCCCCAGCTTTTTGCTAGCGAGTTTCCAAACCATGGCACAGGAGGGCATCCCAAGTCGAGCAATCTTCCTGAGTTGAAAAGGAATTAAGAATCTAAGAAGGCCAAGACAGCCGGAGGTCACAGGGGGCAGAGTACCAGAAAAAGACACACAGAGAACTCCAGAGCTGTGTAGAGGCCTCTTCAAGTAGTCAAATAGACATGGATCAGTGCACGCGTATGAGGAAACTCTCAGGCCTTGTAACACCTTTTAACGGGATTAAAAACAACAATCGGCCGGGCACGTGGCTTACGCCGGTAATCCCAGCACTTTGGGAGGCCGAGGCGGGTGGATCACAAGGTCAGGTGTTCAAGACCATCCTGGCCAAGATGGTGAAAGCCGATCTCTACTAAAAATACAAAACTTAGCCGTGTGTGGTGGTGGGCACCTGTAATTCCAGCTACTTGGGAAGCTGAGGCAGAGAATCGCTCAAACCTGGGAGGCGGAGGTTGCAGTGAGCCAAGATCACGCCACTGCACTCTAGCCTGCGCAACAGAGCGAGACTCCGTCTCAAAAACAAAACAAAAAAAAACACAAAAATCGCTGTCACTCACACTTGGACCTGAAATAGTGCCTGTTTCAACTAACAAGAGAAAATCTTCATAATATATGGGGCACAGGGTAGAGTACTCAGTAGAGTTTTACCTCAGTAGTGGGTAAGAAAAACCAACCCTGAACTCGATGATGTTCTGTACCCACCTAACAAAGCGTAAAAGTGAGATCTGAGAGGGTTAAACCAATTCCAAACAATGTGACCGCATTCCAGAACAATGCTCAAGAATATTTACAATCGGCCGGGCACAGGGGCTCACGCCTGTAATCCCAGCAATTTGAGAGATCAAAGGGGATGGATCATTTGGTGTCAGGAGTTCGAGACCAGCCTGGCCAACATGGTGAAACCCCGTCTCTACTGAAAATACAAAAATTAGCCGGACAGGGTAGCATACACCTGTGATTCCAGCTATTCAGGAGGCTGAGGCAGGGGAATCGCTTGAACCTGGGAGGCGGAGGTTGCAGTGAGCCGAGATCATAGCCACTACACTCCAGCCTGGGCAACACAGTGAGACTCTGTATCCAAAAATATATATATATATATTTACAAGAATAAACATGTACACAATACCCAATATGATAAATTCATAATGTCTGGAATCAAAGACAAAATTCCCAGGCATACAAAGAAGTGGGAAAATATGACTCATAATAAGAAAAATCAATCACAACCAAACCAGAAATTATACACTGATAAAATTAGTGGGTATGAAGATTAAACATATTAAAAAGAGATATGGGAGAATTAAACAGATCCAAGTAAAACCTCGAAAGATGCAAACTGCAGTGAAAACCTAAGATGCAGTCGGAGGTGAAAAACACGCTGCATGTAATTAACAGACAATTAGACATCACTAAAGAAAATACTAGTGAACTTAAAGACAGCAAATGAAACAGGAAAAAGAAAAAGCTGAATAGAGTATCCACAACAACTTTGAACAGTCTAATAAATGTAAAAGTTCCCTATGCAAAGGATGGGACAGAAAAAAATAGAAAAACAGCCAAAATTTTCCAAATTTGATAAAACTACAAATCCACACATCCAAGTAGCTCAATGAGCCCCAAGCACCAGACACGTAAGAAAACTACGCCACGGCACATCATAATCATCCTGATTAACTCCAGTGACAAAGAAAAAATCCTAAAAGCAGCCACAGGAAACGGATGCATTGTACAGAGAAAAGCAAAGATATGAATAACTGCAGACTTCTCATCAGAAATTATGCAAGCAAGCCAGAAGACACAGAGAAACTTCTTTAAAGTACAAAGAGGAAAAAAAAAAACTATCAACCTAGAATTCTTTATCCATTGAAAATATCTTTCAAAAATAAAAGTGAAATAAAGACTTATTTTATAGATGCAAAAACTGAAAGAATTCACGACCATGCACTACAAGAAATATTAAAGGAACTCATTCAGGCAGAAGGGAAAAAATACCAGATGGAAATCTGGATCTACACAAAGAAATGAAGAGCACTGGACATGGTAGCGACGTGGGTGTATACAGAAAGACTTTTTATTACTTAAATCTATTAAAAAGATAAGCAACTACTTAAAGCAAAATAATAAATTGTGGGGTTTATAACAAATCTATAAGTAAAAGGTATGAGAAGAATTTTTAAAATATGGGAAAGAAGAAATGAAATTATACTACAATAAGGTTCTTATACCATACATGAAGTGGTCAATAACATCACCTGAAAGTGGATGATGATAAGTTAAAGATGGATGCTAAAAACTCTAAAACAAGCACTAAAATAACAAAGATTTATAGATAAGCCAGACAACAAAAGAGATAAAACTGAATGGTAAAAAAAAATTGTTCAGTTAATCCAAAAGAAGGCAGAAAAAGAAAAAAGGGGCCGGGTGCAGTGGCTCATACCTATAATCCCAGCACTCTGGGAGGCCAAGGCAGGTGGATTTCTTGAGGTCAGGGGTTCAAGGCCAGCCTGGTCAACATGGTGAAACCCTGTCTCTACTAAAAATACAAAACTCAGCTAGCCATGGTGGTGGGTGCCTGTAGTACCAGCTACTCAGGAGGCTGAGGGAGGAAAATCGCTTGAACCCGGGAGGTGCAGGCTGCAGTGAGCCAAGATCATGCCACTGCACCTCAGCCCAGGCAACAGAGCAAGACTCCATCTCAAAAATAAATAAATAAATAAGAGAAAAGGGGGACAAACAACAGATAGGGAAACCGAAAACAAATAGAAACTTAACCATATTGATAATCGCATTAAATGTAAGTGGTCTAACTACTTCAAATAAAAGACAGAGATTGGCCAGGTGTGGTGGCTCATGCCTGTAATCCCAGCACTTCAGGAGGCCGAGGCGGGTGGATCAAAAGGTCAGGAGATCAACACCATCCTGACTAACACCTGACTAACATCCTGAAACCTCGTCTCTACTAAAAATACAAAAAAATTAGCTGGACATGGTGGCACACACCTATAGTCCCAGCTAATCTGGAGGCCCAGGCAGGGGAATCATTTGAACCTGGGAGGCAGAGGTTGCAGTAAGCCAAGACTGCACCACTGCACTCCAGCCTGGGTGATAGAGTGAGAGTCTGTAAAAAAAAAAAAAAAAAAAAGTTCAAGCGTGGTGGCTCACGCCTGTAATCCCAGCATTTTGGGAGGCCAAGGCAGGCGGATCACCTGAGGTCGGGAGTTCAAGACCAGCCTGACCAACATGGAGAAACCCTGTCTCTACTAAAAATACAAAAATTAACTGGGCGTGGTGGCACATGCCTGTAATCCCAGCTACTGGGGAGGCTGAGGCAGGAGAATCACTTGAACCCAGGAAGTGGAGGTTGCAGTGAGCCAAGATTGTGCCATTGCACTCCAGCCTGGGCAACAAGAGTGAAACTCCGTCTCAAAAAAAAAAGACAGAGATTGCAAGACTGGATTAAACAGCAAGACCAAACTATACTGCTGTCTACAGAAGCCCACCTTAAATGAAAAGACAAAAATAAGTTAAAACTAAAAGAATGGAAGAAGATATACCACTGCAACACTAATAAAAAGAAATTTGCAGTGGCTATGTTAATATCACAAAAAGCAGATTTCAGAACAAAAAAAAATACTACCATACATAAAAAGAGTCATTTCATAAAAATAGAAAATTAATCATGAGGACATAATAGTCACAAATGTTTATGAAACAAGACAGCTTCAACATATATGAAGCAAAAACTGATAGAAATACAAGAAGAAATAGACAAATCTAAACTGTAATTAGAGATTTCCGTATCCCTCCCTTAATAATAAAACAAGTAGACATAAAACATTAAGGAATCCCAATATTTTGAGAGGGCCAAGGCGGGCAGATCACAAGGTCAGGAGATCAAGACTATCCTGGCTAACACCATGAAACCCCATCTCTACTAAAAATACAAAAAATTAGCCAGGCATGGTGGTGGGCGCCTCTAGTCCCAGCTACCCGGGAGGCTGAGGCAGGAGAATGGCGTGAACCCGGGAGACGGAGCTTGCAGTGAGCCGAGATCATGCCACTGCACTCCAGTCTGGGCGGCAGAGCAAGGCTCTGTCTCAAAAAAAATAAAAATAAAAAAAAAACAGAAAACAAAAAAACATTAAGGATGTAGAAGACTTGAACAACACTATCAACCAACTTGGCCTAGTTGACATTTGTAGAACATTCTAACAGCAAAATACACATTCTTTTCACATGCACACAGAACGTTTACCAACATATATTCTGAGCCATAAAATGTCTCAATAAATTTAAAATAATTAAATGAATTGACAAAAAAAAGGAATTCATTTATCAGTATATTCTCTGACTACAATGGAATTAAATTAGAAATTTTTGGTAATAACAGACAGGTATTTGGCAGACTATCACTTCAACTGACCATATTTGTTGCCAATGATAAAATGTGAATTTTTAAGTTAGGAATTAGAATTGGGAAGAACTTGTATTCACCACTGTGAACCTGACAACTTGCAAAATGTAAAGACTTTTCTGAGGACTTTGGTACTGATAGTAACAAAGCCATTTTGGGGTGGGGGGTATTGTATAATAAAATGTGTCAACATTTGGAAGATCTGCATAACTCAGGGAACCAGTATTTTCAAAACAACTGCTGTGACAAAATGCCAGAATAAAAGTTCTTTCCAAGATCCATATTAAAATATATCCCCTTGATAAAAGGATAGGCCAATGGATTTTAATGTAACAGTATACAAAAAATGTACTATTTTTGTCTTTTTATTTAAGGTGGGCTTCTGTGGACAGCATATATCAGATTCTGTACTGCAACTAACATCTAAGAAAGTACCACTTGTTGGGTTTTGATATAGTAACAAAGAGAAATATTCACAATTCTCTGAAATGGCTATTAAAATACTACTTCCTTTTCTAATTATACATCTATGTGAAGCTAAATTTCTTCATTTATTTCAACATACCAAAACAGATTGAAGGCAGAAGCAGATATGAGAATCCAATTGTCTTTCATTAAGCCAAACATTAAAGAAATTTGCAAAAATGTTAAACATTACTCTTCTCACTAAATTTTGTTTTGTTTTAGAAAGTATAGTCATTTTTCATTAAACAATATGTTATTTATGCTAACATAAAATGAGTTTATTACTGTAATTTTAATGAGTTTGCATATTTCAATAATTTCTCAGTTTTAATTTCTAATGCAGTAAATAGTATAGCTGTAATTCATAAGCAGAAGCTCTTTGGGTTCCTCAATAACTTTTAAGACTGTAAGAGAAGTTCTGAAACCAAAAAGTTCAAGAAACATTGTTCTAGAGAAGTTGAGTTGCTCATAGACTATGCAAAAAAAATAAAAAAGAGAGAGAGATTTCTTAATATTTGCAAACTCACTAGAAGATTCCAAGCTAAACAATAGCCTGTTCAATGCAGCTGGACTGGTAGAGCCCTTGATTTTTTTTTTTTTTTTTTTTTGAGACAGAGTTTCATTCTGTCACGCAGGCTGGAGTGCAGTGGTGCCATCTCAGCTCACTGCAAGCTCTGCCTCCTGGGTTCACGCCATTCTCCTGCCTCAGCCTCCCAAGTAGCTGGGACTACAGGTGCACGCTACCACACTTGGCTAATTTTTTTGTATATTTAGTGGAGATGGGGTTTCATCATGTTAGCCAGATGGTCTCGATCTCCTGACCACCCGCCTCAGCCTCCCAAAGTGCTGAGATTACAGGTGTGAGCCACTGCACCCGGTTGAGCCCTTGATTTTATAGTAACAAAAATAATGATGCTCATAAGAGCAATGAAAGCTCACGTGCATTACGCCCATACTCAGGCACCATACTCAAACTATAATCCTTGTTAACCTCTAACAACCCTAAAAAATAAACATGATTTACATATTATGGATAAGGAAACTGAGGTTCATAGGGGTTAAATTAGTTGTCCTAGAGGGTAAAGGAATCAGGATTTGAATCTAGACCTGATTCCAAATCAGTAACACTTCCCACTTTCAAATTTCTCTGAAGTTGTGCCATATCACTCTCCGTCTTTTTACTCTGTTATATTTTCCTCCTCAGTACTTATCTGACAACATGTCACATTTTTGTACAATATACAATTTGTGTATTGCCTCTCCGCTCCATTAGAATACAAACACCATGAGTGCAGAGATTTTTGTCTATTCACCTCCATCTGACAGTCCAAACACTTACTGAGCATGTGCAAAGACAGGCAAGAAGCAGTACCCCAAAGCAGGGCTGTAGGGGCACAAAACGACTCATGATAATACCAAAGATCCTCTCTTCAATAGGTTGGCATGTGAATGGACAGTGCTCCAGGGAGGCCAGAGTAGGGCATGGTAGAAAATAGTTATGATGATCAGAGAAACATCAGGAGAAAGGATAACCATGAAAGTAGGTCTTGGATTCATGGACGGCAGCAAGAAGAAGAACATGCGGGAAATCAAATGATAGTTTCAGAGGGCAATGAGGGACCTCAAGAAGATACCCGTGCTAGAGACGGCCTCAGAAGTTGGAGAAACCAACTCAGAGGCTGAGTATATTTGGCAATTTCATTGGCTCATGCTGTGATTTCAGGCTATAGGTCCACTCTGACCACCAGCTCTACCACCCAGAGACTCACTGACACTAATATCTGTGCTCTGTAATTAAGACAATGAAATGCCTGACAGCTATTTCTTTTTTTCCTTGGCTTAGTTTCTGCCATACTTGGGCCCAGAAAAGTGTCAGGGAGAAACACACTAAAGAATATATTGGGCTGGGCACGGTGGCACACGCCTGTAATCCCAGCACTTTGGGAGGCTGAAGTGGATCCCCTGAGTTCAAGAGTTCAAGACCAGCCTGACCAACATAGTGAAACCCCATCTCTACTAAATACAAAAAATTAGCCAGGCGTGGTGGCATATGCCTGTAATCCCAGCTACTTGGGAGGCTGAGGCAGGAGAATCACTTGAACCTGGAAGGCAGAGGTTGCAGTGAGCCAAGATTGCACCATTGCACTCCAGCCTGGGCAACGAGAGCAAAGCTCCATTTCAAAAAAGAAAAAAAAAAGAACAACAACAAAAAAAAGAATATCTCTGGTTGGCAGTAAAAGAACATCTAAGCATTACTACTGAAGGGAACAAATAAAAAGTCTAAGGGTCTTTGTATCCATGCCCAACCTTCATAACTCTGTAAGACAGATGGCTACATCCCACATTAAAGACTTGCTAGAATCTCCCTCCACGCCCACTGTCAGACTAAATCTATCCCACAGTTTTCAGTTTTGCATGAGGGGTTGTGCCAATTTTCCCCCTCTGCACATCAGCACAGATACCCCTACCATGTTTCTATCTTTTGAACTCTCACTCAGATATCCTTTAGACCAGGTTCAAATACTGCCGGCTAGGGTGTCACCACATCTGCCACCAAAAACACCAAGCTGACGGAGTACCCTGAAAATGTGGACCCAAGTAAAGATCGAGATTTGAAGAACAGATAAGAAAATGTGATCTGGCATATATTGATCTCCAGGTCATTGAAATATATAACTAAGGTTCAATTTGTCCCTTCCCCCAGGTCTCGTGGGCCTCCCAGGAGTCGTGTTTTCAGGCTTTGACCTTAATTGCAGATATTTAAATGCAGTGCAAGCATTGCTATTGATCCCCAAAGCAGCCTTTTAATGCTGATATTCATGATGCTATCATGGATCTCAGCAGCTAGTGAATGATGTGTGTATCCAAATACAAACCGAAGACATTTCTTTTTTTTTCCTACTTTATCTCCAGAGGTGAGAAAGATAATGTCGAGCCACTGACCCTTCTTCACCTGTTTTCCCACCCTCTTCTCGAGCCACCTAAGGAGGATGGAGGAGCCCTGAAGCACAGACTTCAACCATGGTTCACACGAATCCCAGGGAAGGAGTCCAGCCCAGGCCTGACTCCGCCACCTCCCAAGAAAAGCCACCACCATAAAGATAAGACTTTTTTGGGAAGGAACATTAAAGTAGCCAGAAAAAGGTCAAAACAGCTACCAGCCGGGCGCAGTGGCTCACGCCTGTAATCCCAGCAGTTTGGGAGGCCGAGGTGGGTGGATCATGAGGTCAGGAGATGGAGACTATCCTGGCTAACACAGTGAAACCCCATCTCTACTAAAAATACAAAAATTAGCCGGGTGTGGTGGCACGTACCTGTAGTCCCAGCTACTTGGGAGGCTGAGGCACAAGAATCGCTTGAACCCAGGAGGCGGCGGTTGCAGTGAGCTGAGATCGTGCCACTGCACTCCAGCCTGGTGACAGATTCCATTGCAAAAAAAAAAAAAAAAAAGGCAGCCACCCATCCTCCCAGCCCTTAGTTTCTGGGTCTAAAGTTAGAGAAACGTTCCTCACAGTCCTTATTTTCCTGTTATTGGAAAGCACCCATGAAGGTCTCTAAAATCTTTTGAAACTAATTTTAGAGTCTTGGTTTACATGGGAATTCTGGCAAGGGGGGCCACAGGTAGCAGGAAATCTAGGCCTGCTCTCCTGGGTCATGTCCCTTGTCCCACCGGGCCTGCCACTCCCACAGTACATTCCAAATCACACATGAGGCCGCGCCATGGATGACTGCCCCACTGGACATGTAGGAATATCATGATTCAGTCAGAATTCTCACAGGGCCTGAGCAGCAATCCACTACCCAGCCTTCGCAGGCCTCACCTCTGCCTGCCTCACATTTTGTGCTTCCACCAGCTCCATCCCTGGCAGGCCCCTTGCTAGGATAAATATCTCACTTCCACCTTCGTGGGCCTGCTCTCCTGTTCTTGGTCAAATCTTTTTGTTTCTTTTCTTTTTTTTAAGGCAGGGTCTTGCTCTGTTGCCCAGGTCTGAGTGCAGTGGTCCAATCACAACTCCTTGTAGCCTCCATCTTCCGGGCTCAAGCAATCCTCTTGCCCCAGCCTCCCAAGTACCTGGGACCACAGGCATCCGCCATCACACTCAGTTAACTTTTGTATTTTCTGTAGAGACAGGGTCTTGCCATGTTGCCCAGGCTGGTCTCTAACTCCTGGGCTCAAGCAATCTGCTCACCTCAGCCTCTCAAAGTGCTGAGATGACAGGCATGAGCCATTTTGGTTAGACTCTTGGCCAAATATTAATTACTCCTCAGACGTAGCTCAGACATTACTTCTCCAGGAAGCCTTCTCAAACCACAGGGCCCCTCTTCCCACCCTCCACCCCCAAAGCCGGTAAGTAGTCATCATCTGTGTGCTGCTGACATCTCTCCCGCCTCGCCAGTCTAACTCATTGAAATCAGCAGTTTGGGTCCCTGCCTCCCCCCACACCCCTGAGAGCGCCTTAATGGCAGAGGGAATGCCTGAATTATTCAGCTGTCTCCCCAGCACCTGGCCCAGTGCCTGGCACAGAGTTGCACTCCAATCCCTATTGAATGTAGCTACACCAACCCTCCTCTACCTCCCCCACCCCAGTAAAGCCAGGGGGGCTGGCGAGATGGACCTCAGGAATAGGTGGACTCTTGCAAACCACACATCCTGTGATTCCTTCCAAAGCCCTGCAGTCTTTTCATTTAAGAAACCCCAGCCATTTGCCTGTGTGCCCTGATTATGGGACCATCCCTCCTCTCTGCAGTACAACTTCATGGCCAGGGCCCCCAGGCTGCCAGAGCCAGCTCTCAGGTCCTGCAGCCTCGGCTCCCACAGGGGAAAATCATTGCATTCAGATCAGCTACCGCGGCAATAGGTCAGGCTTCCAGAAGCCTCCCCCAAACGCTGATTAATGGGCAAGAGCAGCTCTTGCGCATCTCATTACGCACATAGCTGCAATGAAACCATCTCTGCTTTACAGTTTTGTGCAGGACATAAAAGTGGGAAATATCCCAGCCTTCAGAGGGAACAAGCCATGAATACTGAAGCAGCCCCAGGTTATTAATCCAGCACCATTAGTCTTAGGGAGTCACCCCAGCACTGACCCCCTAGAAGGAAATTTCTCTTGCTGTCCATTTCTCATTTCAAATTATCCATACAGCCACCATACCTACCACCTGTGAATTATTTGATATTTTGGAGAGGAAAGTAAACAATATAAAAAATCAGCAGAACTTAGGGGATCTATAAATTCTTAGCAAGTTATTTTCGGAGTGAGGAAAGCTGATTCATGTGGCACTTTACTTCCCAACACTAATTTAGTTTGCTTTCTTTCCTTATTAATAGGAGGTAAGCACCCTGCAAAGATCACATTTTCATTCTTGGCAGCACCTGTCGAGGGGATCCCAGGCCCACAGCCCATGTTTGAAGGTTTATCCCAGAAAGGTGTCGGTGGAGCAGAGACAGCCCTAGAAACACACCAGGTGAACAATACTTCAAAAGCACTGGAACAGATACACACAGATGCTTTTGTTCTTAAAGGCCAGCATCACACTGCCAGTGCAGACTGATTGCAGACTGAAGAACCAAAAGTATCCTATTTTCCCCTATTCACTCCTTTAGGAAGACATACTAAAATACAGAAAGCATCCCAGCCCTTATCTTGCATTTTCCCTGTTTTATATTTACCCAAACTAATGAGGTCTCACTGTTGCTGTTTTCCTGGTGGTTTTTTTAAGGTATCTCTTTATCTCTGGTGTTCAGTAGTTTCACCCTGACGTGACCACACATGAATTTTTGCTTTTATTTATTCCACCTGCAATTCCATGTTCATTTTCAGTAGGAAGGCTTATGTCTGTCTTTATTCCTCCAGCTGTATTACTTTCAAGCATGCCTCCCTCCTGTTGTCTCTATCTTCTCCTCTGAGATGCCCATTAGATATATGTTGGACCTTCATGTGCACATTTTCCACCTTTACTTCCCTAAACCACAGTTCGGTGGATCTCCTCAGGACCATCTTATGCTTAACTAACTTTTTCTTTCTTTCTTTCTTTCTTTCTTTTTTGAGACAGAATCTTGCTCTGTCACCCAGGCTGGAGTGCCGTGGCGTAATCTTGGCTCACTGCAACCTCTGTCCCCCAGATTCAAGCAATTCTCCTGCCTCAGCCTCCTACATCCGGCTAATTTTTGTATTTTTAGTAGAGACAGGGTTTCACCATGTTGGTCAAGCTGGTCTCAAACTCCTGACCTCATGATCCGCCCGCTTCAGCCTCCCAAAGTGCTGGGATTACAGGCGTGAGCCACCACGCCAGGCCTTAACTAACTCTTTCTTTAGCAATATGTCTATTCTTTTGTTTATCCCATCTATTAGAAGGTTTTTGGCATCTTGTTTGGTTTTCGTTGCAATTATTACATATTTTATTTCTAGAATAACTGATTCTTTAAAAAAAAAAAAAAACACTTGTTTCATCCCATTATCTCCTATTCAAGTCTTATGGATTTTATTTCTTATTTTGTCTCTTCAAACATTTTACACACATTTGATCTATCTAACAGCCTTCTTGGATTGCTCTGTTGTCTGTAGTTTCTGAGACATAAATTGTCTTTCACAGCATTTGTGGATTATCTCCTGTGGTGGTCAATTTGCTAGTCTGCTTTGTAATTTTTGCGTAAGGGTTTATCTACATTGGGAGTCCCCCAATTTTCCCCTGGGAACTTCATATGTGCCTTGTGTTCCAGAATCATCTTTCGTAAGAAGTTTTACACTTATATGTGACACAGTTTTAAGGGTACCACTAATTCTGGACCACATTTTATGTTATGTTCTCAGCTCAGAGTTTCTGCCCACACTGACAGTGCAGGATTTGGTCTCACATCTATATACAGCTTAGGCTTGGTATCCCTCCTTCTTGAAGGAAACTCTTAGAAGCTACTGCTTGGGGGACGGGGGTATACCGTGTTCCTGAGCCAATGGGAAGAATTTTTCTACTTTTTAATGACAGAAAAGATAGTCCCTTCTTGTTCCCAGTTTTGTACAATAAACTTGGTTCCAGCTCCGTAGAGCCTGTGAAACCTCAGCCCTTAAGGGGTTTACTGTGGAAACTCCAATAAGGCCAGTTGGCTTCAGCTCTAAATTTCATCTTGGCTTCTGACACCTGGAAATCTCCCAACCTCACCTTTGAATTCAACTATGTCTTTGCTGCTATTATAACTAATCCAACATTTCTATGGGTTGAGAGTGAGAGAAGAGAGATTCCCACATATGCATAGTTGGCATCTTGATTGGAAGTTTCACTGGAGCTCCTCCTTCCCCCAGACTCAGGGAATCATATTATTGCCCAATATTCTCCAAGAACACGCCAAGCACTAGACATAGCTAACCCTCCTTCAAATCCCTGAAGCATATGGCCAACCAATACCCTGCAATCTGATGGAGGTGAGGCGCTGGCAACAGAAGTCAGCCCCAGCAAGTGGGCTACACTACCTCTCTAGGATTTCAGAAGGTGCCAAGGCAATTTTGCCTGGATATTCCAAAAACCTGGAAACCAAGATCTGACCAGATTTGCCTTTTTTAAAAAAGAGAGGCTACTTAATGTCATCCTAGACTAATTAGGAGGCCCACCCAAGAGGAAACCTCACTCCTAATAGCCCCTTGATTGCACAGCTAGCCCCTACCACTAGCCCACCCAATACCCATGGCAGAGTCATCCTGTGGCCTTTCCACTCACTTCAATAGCCAGCCAGTCAAAGTCTGGAGGGAAGGGATCATAAAGAGTCCTTCCCCCAGCACCAAAGGTACCCTGCTGGAAATGCACAAGTGGCTGAGGGAGGAAAGGAAGAGTGTGACTGCCTGTGAGCCAGAGAAGCAGAGACATTTTCTCTTCAATCTCAAACTACATCTCAAGGGTAGGTGCCAAACGATTTCCAACACACTCTCTGCCAGCCACTCCCAGGCGCACCTGTCCCATCCCACAACTGGTATTAGAGGGGAGTCATGCTCCAGAGACCTGCCAGGAAGCAGAGCTTTGCACATGACCAGCTGCGTGGCCTTGAGCAGGTCACTACTTTGCTTACCCTCCCTGAGTCTCTGGGGACAAATGCAAGGGCTGTTGCATAGGCTTGTCCTACTGATTAAACCACTCACTGAATGGCGGTAGCTGTTGCACTGTTAATAATGATCTTCCAGGCTGGGCACGGTGGCTCATGCCTGTAATCCCAGCACTTTGGGAGGCCGAGGTGGGCGGATCACGAGGTCAGGAGATTGAGACCATCTGGCTAACATGGTGAAACCCTGTCTCTACTAAAAAATATAAAAAATTAGCCAGGCGTGGTGGCAGGCGCTTGTAGTCCCAGCTACTCAGGAGGCTGAGGCAGGAGAATGGTGTGAACCTGGGAGGCGGAGCTTGCAGTGAACCGAGATCGCTCCACTGCACTCCAGCCTGGGCGACAGAGCGAGACTCCGTCTCAAATAATAATAATAACAATAATAATAATCTTCCAGTGCTCAAACCCCAGAAAGAAATGCCCCCTGCTGAGTCTCTGTCTCCCTCTACCTCACAGGGAAGCAGAATACAGGCTTTTCTAAAAGTTAAAAATTCAAAAACATTTTCTCCTTGCTTTCCTACTCAAAATGAGTGGGGGGTTTTAAATATAGCTTTATTAAGGTAGAGCTGCACATGAACTGCACGTATTTGAGGTGTGTAACACTAAGTTTTGGCCTATGTGCACGCCTGGGAAACTGTCACCGCAATCAAGACAGCAACATATCCACCCTCTTCAAATGTCCCTCCTGTCCCTGCTCACCGTCCAGTGGTTTTGATTATAATCTAAAAATCGAATAAGAAAGAAGGAAAGAGAAGGTGGAGAAAGAGAAGCGTAAGAGAGACAAAGCAAGAAAGCAGGAGAGCATGTGTTTGATGCTGCATTTCAGCCTGGAGAGACAGAGGGAAAATCAGAGAAAGACAATGCACAGGAAGGGAGCAGAGAGACAAAGAGAGAAGCTGAGCGATGAGGGCACATCTGTGCATTCCCCCCTGGGGCTGGCGGAGGCACCCACCGTTTCCAGTGGCTCCAGACTCCTGGTTCAGGTGCAGGCTCCAGCCCAGCAGAGACCCCGCGCCTTCCTGCTCCATCTCACTGCCCCATTTTTCACTGTCAAGGCCCTGCCAGAGCACAATTCATCAAGGCCACGTTCAGAAGCCACCCATGTAAATGCAGAGTGATTCCACTTGGCAAGGGCTTGATTGCCCTGAAGGGAGTTTCTTAAAGCATCTCTGACGTCTGCAGTTGTCTGGCCGGCTGTGTCAGCCACGGAGCCCCCTGGGCAGGTCCCCAGACTCACTCCTCGCCTCCAGCACAAAGAACAGTCAAAAGCAGGGTGCGCCGAGGCTGGGGTGGCCCACACCCCTGCAGGATGCACAAGCACTGCCTGAGCCTGGGATGGAGAAGAAGTGCTCTGCTGGCCCAAGGACAGGTGAGGGCGGCCTGGTAGCCCAGTGGGGACAATGAGGGGATCGCCTGCTTCTGTACAATAGCCTGGTGAGAGTAAGCCCCAGCTCAGGTCCCTACAGGAGAGAACAACTCCAGCCACTTCCTGTGGCATTGGGTCAGCCCTGGTCCCTCTCCAGCTCTGTCTCTGATCATCGTCCTTCCCCATGTCATCATCCTGCCCCATATCACAGCTCAAGACTAAGCCTGCAATTTGCAGCCCCCCTCAGCCCCCAGCACTGAGTCAGAGGCAGGAGAGCCTCCTACAGGAGCCCTCAGAGGGGCCTGAGCCCTCAGTCTACAGTATGGGGTGGTCAGAAATCATTTGTTAATTTATCTGTTTATTACCTATACAGTCCTGTGTCCCCTAATGACAAGGATACATTCTGAGAAGTGTGTCATTAGGTGATCTTGTCCTTGTGTAAACATCATAGTGTACTTACACAAAGTGTATACTTACACAAACCTAGATGGGATAGCCTCCTACCCTCCCAGGCTACAGTCATCCAGCCTGTGGCTCCTGGGCTACAAACCTGTGCAGTGTGTTGCTGTACTGAATACTGTAGGCAACTGTTACACATGGTAAGTACGTGTGTATCTAAACAGGTCTAAAAATACAAAAGGTACAGTAAAAATATAGTGTTAGCATCTTATGGGACCATTGTGGTATATGCAATCAGTTATTGACCAAAATATCGTAATATGCCATATAACTATATATATTTTGGAATATACTTTTAGCCCTAATTGGCTCCAATTCATACTCCTGAACAGAATTGCCTGTTAAAAAAGGTGGAAGGTTCTTCTGCAGGTAATATTGACACGAACGTGCCATCATGGCCCTCCTGGAGAAACAGCCCAGGCACGCCAGCATTGGCTTCAGGCAATCCCCAAGGAGTCCGTGAATGAGAAGTCATCAATGCCTGCCACTCTGAGGGTGGAGCCCAACTTATTTCTGGAATCACAAACACCACACTTGGGAAAGAGGAGAAAGGGGAGCTGTTGGCTTCCACGACTTCATCGCAAAACCCTGCTTCCATGAGAGCTGGAGTCGGAGCAGGTGCCGGGGAGCCGGGCGGGGCTCTGGCAGGCACAGGCGTGGGGAGACAGGCAAACTCGCTTTCTCCAGGAAATAGTCAGGTTTCAGGGTCAAAGGCAAAGGCCAAAGGGCTCACAATGTGTCTGTGTTCTTGTTTTCCATCTCAATGAACATTTTTACCAAGTTTGCTCAGCAGCAGAACAAACAGACCCCGGCTTTCAGTTTCATCACCTGAGTGGCTAATCTCCTGTCCTCTAACGATTCTAAAGCGTTTCTGGCAGTGAACCACTTTCCCCTCTGGGAAGGAAAGGGTTACTGGTGCCCCGATCCCGGGTTCTGCTAAAGGGCCCCTCCACGACTTCACTGTTCATTTCAGGGCTTTGTGACCCCTGCCCCACCACCAGGACCTGCCTTCACCCGTGTGTCTCCTCTCCACACGGAGGATCATGTTGAATTTACACACACAGCCTGAAATCCCATCCCCAACCCAATCTCACTCCTTTGGAAGGTCTCGCTAGCCAACAAGCATGCTGTTGTTCAAAGGAACCTATTTCTAGGTGTCCCCGACACAACCTTATGGAAACTGTTCAAGCTGACAGTAAAGAAGACCCTCGCAGAGGCTGCCCAGCCCAACTCCTTAATATGCTGGCCAGAGAACCCGAGAGTCCGCGAGTTCAGGGGAAGACTAAGAGACTGAGCTAAAGAAGATGCGAGAAGCAGAAAGTCATGGCTCTGAGGCATTTCAGGGAACCCAGGCACCGCTCCACTCCTGGGCCAGGGCCACCTTGTCATGGTAGCACCAAAGGCATGCAGGCGTCCACCCTGCCCACCGAGGCCCTCTTGCCAGGATGGACAGCCAGGGAGGGAGCAGGCACCCTGCGGCCAGGAGGGTGTCCTTGGGTCTCTTCAGGCCCCTCTCCAGAGGGGCCTTCTCTAACATACTCTGTCCCCAGCACCCTCCCCGCTGCTGAGCAGAGATAACAGAGACGGAGCACCGGGTCAGGCCAGCCAGACAGGCTTTTCTAGGCCAGAAGCTTTAATGGCTGGAAAGGGAAAGGATGAGCATTAAAACCAGGAAATGACTCCAGGAATGGTTCCGACCCCAACACCGGGAAACAGACTCCCCAAGCATAAACATGCTCTGTGGTGACCAGGGTTACATGACCGGAAGGAGGGCGGTGCTGATTCCGGTTATCGAGAACACCTTGTTAGCGCTTGGGACGACATCTCTAAAAGCAGCCTTTCTCTCCAAGCTCCTTGTTGCTAGTCTAGTATAATTGGCAGTGTACGTTTGGCAAGGAGAAGGGGGAGAGAGGATTTGGAAGGATGGGGAATGTTTGCAAAATGGCCATAGAGTTCTCCATATGGGGAAAAAGAGTCCTACACAAATCTCCTCCCCACCTGTTCTTTCTGGGGGTAAAGATGATAGCAAAACGGTGTCCCTCCTCAAGGCAAGCGGCTGAAGACAAAAGACATTCTCACCTACGTCATGAGCACTGCGAGCCACCAGCAGGTCCACCACGTCCCTCACTAACTGGGTCTTCACTCACTGCCTCCATGACTTCTTTCTTGTTAAACCCACTTGAGACCATAAAAATGCCTGTTTGATGGAGTCACTTTCTGACCCAGGAGTCGAGAGAGGAGTCCTAAGCCCCAACTCCACCCATCCCCAGAGTGACCTGAACCTCCACAAGGGAGACTCCTGAGACCATCTGTTAAAAAGCCCTGGAATTAGCCAGGCATGGTGCCACACACCTGTGGTCCCAGGTACCCAGGAGGCTGAGGAGGGAGGATGGCTTGAGCCCTTGGAGGTCGAGGCTGCAGCAAGCCAAGATCGCTCCACTGTGCTACAGCCTGGGTGACAGTGAAACCCTGTCTCAGAAAAAAAAAAAAAAAAACCTTGGAAGGCATGGCCCATGGCCTGGAGAAGCAGGCCCCTGACACTCACAGAATGTACCAGGTTGTACCCAATTCCACAACAACCAACACATTTTGGGGAAATAGCCATTGAGCCCCTTACTCTCCACCTCTGCTGGGGGCAACGTGAACCATGTATGAGAAAACAGGCAGAGGTCAGGCTCGGGCACCACCCACACCAATCCATGTTTCTGGGGCACTTGGTCATTCAGTCCTGAAGAGGTTCATCTGTAAGACACCAACGAGAATGTGGCGATCCCAGGAAAAGAAGCGGAAGAGAAAGAAGAATGATGCACACAAATGAGACAGGGCCGGGATAACACACACCTCTTCCTTCCCTCTCCACTCCTCAGTTACAGAATAGAAAGACATCAGTGTTTCCATTTCCTACAAACACTTAAAGCCTCAAGTTTGAAACCCACACATAGTAGGCACTTAAATACTCGCTGACGGAGCACCTGAGCCTCTGCAGTAACAAGCAAGGCATTTCTATTTAACAAAGAATGAAGAAGTTCGTTAGCAAATCCTCCTTGTGTTTATGTCTGTATGAGTATGTGAGTTCACAAAATCATACTGTTTCAGAGCTTGAAGAGACTATAGAAACCACCAGATTCATCTCTTAACCGATGTATACAAAATAAGGTAATGAAAATAAAGACCAGAAAGGGGAGGCAACTTAAGCAAGATCACACAGCAAGGCCCATCAGAGCCAGGATCACAAGGCATGTGTGGTAACTTCCAGTCTGGAGCCCATGTCATTCTCCTGCAGCACCAGGAGGTCCAGAGAAATGAAACAACTGGGACTCGGAGCCTACCTAGCAACTTCCAGGACCACAGCATTCCTCTTCTGTGTGAGAGCTGTCAGAGACTCCCGATGGTGGGGTGTAAGAAGTGGGGACCTGTACGCAGGTGCAGGGAAATACTTACCAGAAAAAGAGACAGAAAGGTGAGTAGGTAGGGAGTCTGGAGAAGGAAATCCCTGTCATTAGGTTGCCTTGATTGGTTTTTCTCCTGTCTCAGCTAATAACAGAATACAGAGAGGTAATGAATCTTTTTTTCTTTTTTTTTTCTTTTGAGACAGAGTCTCGCTCTGTCACCCAGGCTGGAGTGCGGTGGTGCAATCTCAGCTCACTACAATCTCCAACCTCCTGGGTTCAAGTGATTCTCCTGTCTCCCATGTAGCTGGGATTACAGGTGCCTGCCACTACGCATGGCTAATTTTTTGTATTGTTGGTAGAGATGGAGTTTCCCCATGTTGGCCAGGCTGGTCTTGAATCCCTGACCTCAAGGGATCCATCCGCCTTGGCTTCCCAAAGTGCTGGGATTACAGGCGTGAGCCACCGTGCCCAGCATGAATCATTTTTAATTCAGGAAATTGAGGGTTACGTTTACAGGAGATTTTTTAGGATATAGGAAATACAAAATTCTGTAAAATTAATTTCCCCTTCCTGTTACCTGCTGTGGTCCATTCATTCACCCATTCGACAGCTGAGCACCTACTGTTTGCAGAGCATTTGAAAGGTTATAAAAACGAACCACACACTGCCCTTGCCTCCCTGCATCTAGTGACATAAGACATGCACGCAGTGAGGCAAAATTCACCAAGAGAACATGCGGATAAGACGTTATGGGAATGGATACGTACCCAGCCACTGAAAGGAACCAACTGTTGACACACACACCGACTCAGATGGCTCTCATGGGTGTCAGGCTGAGGGAAAGAAGCCAGCCTGCATCTGATATTCTCGAAAAGACCAACCCATGGTGGCAGAGGAGAGATGAGTGATTTCCGGGGGTTAGGATGGGGCAGGGTGTGACTGCGTGACATGGTTTGGCTCTGTGTCCCACCCAAATCTCATGTCAAACTGTAATCCCCAATGTTGGAGGAAGAGCCTGGGGGAGGTGACTGAATCATGGGGGAGGATTCCCCCTTGCTGTTCTCATGATAGTGAGTGAGTTCTCAGGAGATCTGGTTGTTTGAAGGTATGCAGCACCTCCCCCTTCACCCTCTTCCTCCTGCTTCAGTCACGCAGGACACGCTGGCTTCCCCTTCGCCTTCTGCCATGATTGTAAGTTTCCTGAGGCCTCCCCAGCCGTGCTTCCTGTGCAGCCTGCAGAACCGTGAGCTTGATTAAACCTCTTTTCTATATAAATTGCCCAGTCTCAGGCAGTTCTTTATAGCAATGCGAAAATGGATGACTATGCTGCAGGATGTGGTGGAGCTGTCTTGTCCCCCTTGCTTATGGCAGTGCTAACGTGGGTTAAAAGTCATGGAACGGCACAGCCCCAAAAACATCAATTTAACTGTAAGATCATTTTTAAAATGAATTTTTTTAAACTGAAAAAAATGTCAAACTATGTGCATTCAGAGGAGAGGCAGGCTAGGCAAACTAAGTTTGGCTGTAGCCCCACCAGAAGACATCTGACCAGACCCTGAAGACAGACAGAACCTGGACAGGGGGAAGAGCAGAACATTCCAGAAAACATGAACTGTTAAGGTGGACAGTGGAAACATGCCGCAGACACTGGAAGGGGTGAGTCTGTCAGGCTGAGTGAGGAACAGTCAGGGGAGCAGGGGACAGTGCAGGAAATCTGGTCATTAGCGCCTCCCACTCAACTCCACTCGGTCCAACAACACAGTCACCGTGCAGGGAGGCCTGTGCAGCTCACCAGGACAGCAGGTGAGAACCTCTTTGAGGATTGGAGGTCTTGAAAATTCCAAGACATCTGTCCATCCAGCAAACCAGGGCAGCACAGGGAATGGAAACTTACAAATCCCTAGCATCTGTTCTGAGAAAGAATTCTATCCTGTAATTTTCAAAATTTCTTGACTTGGAATAATAGGATCAGAGGCTCTCAGAGCTGAAGGAAAATTTACAGATCATTTAGCTTGTGGTTTTTGAGTCAGGGAGCCTTTAGGAATGTGAAAGAAGCTCTTTCTCCAGAAAAAGACACACAGAGCCCCAATTACGCAAACAACTCCAGGCATTCATCATAAACCCACTGATGCTCACCATCCCCTCCTCCACCCCGCTCCCGACACACTGCAGGGTCTGAGTGTCCACAGACCCCGAAAAGTCGCTCAGAATGTGTAACCTCTAGACTGCCCCCCTCGGCTGCATCCCACCTCTTACGAGGAGCCTGGTCATGATACCCAAGAGGAGAGGCTTCCTTTTTGAAACCGAGCCAAGTGTTGGGTCATGAGAAACAATTCCAGACTCTGTGGTAAGGGAACACGCTCGCACCTTGTTTTGCTGCGTTAAAACAGAAGCTCAGCCACTGCTCCCTATATTTGGGCTGGGCTTTAGTTACAGAGAGGCCTCAGTCCCTGCAGCCATCCACCTCACCATGCCCTGTCTAATGGGGCAGGCTGGGGCAGGGAGCAAAAAGGAGTTCACATTTCTAGTGGGCGCTGGGATTCCCAGGAAGAAGGAGCCTGTCTCCAGCTTGTTCACGGTTCACTAAATCTCAAACCCCCTCAGGCCTCCTGGGCTATTTATAGCCTCACACCCTAAACACAAACTGTTGTTTACAGCTTTTGCAAGGCCTAGCTCAAGGCTGGGCTTCCATTCAGATTTCCCTATATGCAGACATACAGCAGGTAAGAGACTGGCCTGCCTCTGGATGGGGTTTGAAGAACAAGAGCCAGACAGGGTACCCCAAACCCAGGCCATGGCTTCCACCAGGGCTGAGGGCACCCTCTGGGGCATACAGCCCTGCCCAGGCGCTGCCCCAGTCAGCCTGTCCCCTTGGCGGAGCAAGCCCTTCAGAACTGCACTCGACAGGTTCCCTATATCCCACACGGACTGGTCTATTTTAAGAACTGTATTTTTAGGACAAGCAAATGTGCTGGGCTTCCATGTTCCAAGATCACGGCCTCGCCTCTGGCAGCAGGTTCGCTGCCAAGCTCCTTGTCTCTGACTTTGGAGGAGGCTCTCAGCTGGCTGCTTGTCGTCGGGGTTGAAGAAGAGGAGTCACAAGGAAGCTGAGCGTTATGAGATAGTTTGAGGCCTTGAGGAGTGGAGGCAAGACAGGAAGAAAAGTTCCGCCAGCTCCCGGAAGTTGAGAATCGCAAAGGCATCCGTGCCCTCCTCACCAAGAACACAATGTAGAAGCAACAGATCACAGAGGGCCCTGTCCACACCAGGGGGGCAGTGAGTCAGGCACTCCGAACTTCAACCCCTGGCTCCTTCCCAGACTCCACCTCTGCTACCTGCAGCCAGGAACAGCGCACAGGTGAGCCACACTCTGCTGATCTACGCACGGAGGACAGCCAGGCCTGATCTTAGCAGAATGGATCTGGCTGCCGGGTTGAGAAAAGACTCAAGAAGGACAAAGGGGCCAGGTGCAGTGGCTCACGCCTGTAATCCCAGGATTTTGAGAGGCTGAGGGGGGTAGATCACTTGAGACCAGCCTGGTCAACATGGCGAAACCCCATCTCTACTAAAAATACAAAAATTAGCCGGGCGTGGTGGTGCACATCTGTAATCCCTACTCAGGAAGCTGAGGCATGAGAATCTCAAACCTGGGAGGCAGAGGTTGCTGTGAGCTAAGACCGTGCCACTGCACTCCAGCCTGGGCAACAGAGCGAGACCCTGTCTCAAAAAAAAAAAGAAAGAAAGAAAAAAGAAGGGCAAAGGCAGGGCCTAGAGAGCAGCAGAAGGGTCTGCAACTTCCCCAGCGAGAAGTGCTGTCACCGAGGAGGTGTGGCACAAGGTAATGAGGGACGAGTGTGTTTTGAAGTCACGGTCACAGGGTTTGTTGAAGGACTGGACATATGGAGACAGAGAGAAGGGACTCAGGGATGATCCCAAGGCTTTTGGCCCGAGACACTGGCAGGATGAAGTTGGCATTACTGACAAGCAGCAGCCAGATCGGATTTGGGGAGACATTACAGGCACTCAGGTTCTACACCTGAGACAAGTGGAGGCTCTGGAGAAGCGGCTGGACGGTGAGTAGGGAGCTCAGAAGGGAAGTCCAGCCAGCAGGCACATGGCAGGAAGCTACATTTAGAGATGTGAGTCTGCGCACAAGTGGCAGATGGGGAGTCCAAGGACAGAGCCCAGGAGCACAACAGAATTCAGAGTGGGGGAAACTGAGGAAGAGAAAGGGCAGCCCCAGTGGTGAGAAGAAAGGAAGCCAGTGTGAGGTGGCAGCCTAGGCACCAAGGGAAGGAGGCGCATCACAGAGAGGGGCAATCGGCATGTCACAGGCTGCTGACAGGCAAGGGTGAGGACTGAGAAGCGCCCACAGCACTCAGCCCTGTGGACGGCTCCCCAAGAGTCTCCCAGTAAATGAGAAGCAGAGGGGGCCTGAGGCCTAGAGAGGGTCTTTAAGATGGGAGAAATCGTGGCATGTTTGTGTGCTGACGGGAGGATCGAGGGAGGAGAGAAAGGCCGCTGCCAGGAACCCAGGAGGCAGGACCAAGAGCAGCAGGGGACAGAGCCAGGGCCTCGCAGGGACCAGGAAGAAAGTGGCAGATCTGGCAGGAGGAGCTGGAGGAAGCTCTCTTTCAGTTATCTCTACCTGGCAAGGTCAACAGCTGAGAGAGAGGGCAGGAGGAGTGTTGGGGGCTTGAGGGAGGGAGAAGGTACATAAGAGTCACCTTGGAGAATGGGAAGTGTGGACAGGAACCACCAGCACCCGGCCGGGCAGTATCATGGGCCCATATGAGGTTGAAAATGTGAACCGTGACAACAGCACGCCCACAGGTGTCTCTCCGGCTGCACAGGTAAGGACAAGGGGCAAGGCAAGGGCTGGGTTTCCCCAGCACTGTGGTTTCCCCCAGTGAGCATGATGAAGTGAGACAGGGCCAGAAAGCCTGAGGATTGGGAAGGGGCCCCCTGAGCACCTGGGGCTTGTATCTCAGGGGCATCAGGGGAAATTGGAGGAGTGGAGCAGGGAGACATGTTGAATGTGGTATTTGAAGAGTGGGATGTTTGTCATCTCGGAATGTGGAGGTATTAGAACTACTGGGAATGGTAAGGTCACAACCAGCACATGTTAATGAGTGGCTCTGCCTGCCAGCCTCTGAGCTGAGCACTGCAGACACACCAGTGACAGGTGGGCGGAGTTTCCCACCTTGTAGAGGTTACACTGTAGTGGGGGATGTGGACCAAAAAGGAAAGGAACAAATAATAAAATAGCTATAAACTGTGATAAATGTCATGAAGAAAGTAGACAGGGATGAAGCTGGGAACTGAGACGGGGATTTTTGACACGGATGCTCTGGGGCCACCTCTAGAGGAGTGATGCTGGAGCTGGGGCTGGAATGAGGAGAGGGGACCCACCTGTGTTCATGGTATTAGGGGAAGGTCAGGTAGGCCCTCCACATCTTCAGAGTGGATAGGAGGGCGAAGGGTCACAGAGGGCGCTAGGAAGATGGGAATGGGCATGCCGGCAGGGCTGAGGGTCTAGAAGCTTATTCTAAGAGAACTGAGGAGCACTGGAAGGGTTTTTTTTAAAGCAGTTACAATACAGGCAGGGCACAGTGGCTCATGCGTGTAATCCCAGCATCGTTTGAACCCAGGAGGCAGAGGTTGCAGTGAGCCAAGATCGCAGCATTGCACTCCAGCCTGGGCGACAAGAGCGAGGCTCTGTCTCAAAAAAAAAAAAAAAAAAATTAAAAAATAAAGCAGTTACAATCCAAACTGGGACACTGAATCACCCTTCAACCCAACGTGAAGACCAGTCACCAAGTCTGTGGTGGCTTCCTTCTGCAGAGACCATGCCAAGACAGAAGCCAGTAAGCAGAGCTCCCACACACGACAGTGCATGCCAAACCAGTAGGTGTTTGTCGGGACTGCTGTGGGGATGTTTGTGGCTGGAACATTCATTTGCCCCAGAGATCGGGGCTGGACAGTGGCAGCCACCCTCACTGGCACCTGCACCTGGGCACAGGTGTTCACGGGGCTCAGTGCTCAGCTGCTGCTGGTTAGGGCACCTGCTTAGGTCCCAGGTGCCTGATAAGAGCATTTCCCATCACTTGCTGCACTCCGAAGGGTTCTGCTGAAATGGAAGGAAGGTGATGGGGAAGCTGAGTACAAGAAACTGTTAGTAAGAAATCTTACTACTCAGAAATGGGCGCAAAGGAAGGCTGGGGCTGGGGGTGGCAGTGAGGGTGGGTGTGGAGAGCCAATCATACAAGCTATCACATAAAGAGCACCTATTCGGTGCCAGGCCCTGTGCTATGAGCCTTCCATGTGGTGTCTTGTGGACTCTCACTATCTTCTCCATGTTATGGATAATGAAACGTCACCCAGCTGGTCAGCAGTGGGGCTGAGATTTGAACTCAGGTCTTTCCAGCTCCAAAGTCTATTTGTCAAACAGCCAAGATAACAAAAAATAAGGAAGCACGCAGATCATGTTTAGAAAGCGTCTCCTGGCATCCTCAGGACTGACAAGACCTGGGAGTGACCAGAGAAGGCTCTGGAGGACACGACGCCAGAGTCCGTGGCCCAAAGTCACTGAGCACAGCCGAGCTCACCCAAGCAAGGGCCAGAGCCCAGAGGCCTAAGCACTGGATGCCGAGTGAGCAAGTGGCCCTGGAGCCGGACCTGGGGCCCTGGTCCTCTTTCTGACACTCCCTGACCATGAGCTCAGTCAAGTCCTCTGTCTTCTCTGGACTGAAGCTTCCCCAAGCGCCAGGGAGCCCTCCCTGCAGCAGTGTCCTGCAGGCCATGGTTCCTGATAAGATCCAAGGATGTCTGCCCCAAGGACAAATTCAAATCCAGAAGAAAACAACCAACCAACCCCTCACAAGTGCCTGAGTCTGGTAACCAAAAGGGGCTGGTAAACCCTCCGGAGCCGGCCCCTCCCACACTGGCCGGCACCTGGACAGCACCAACACCTCCAAGGGACAGTGCTCCAATCCACGCCAAGACCCAAAGCTCAAATGGGGAGCTCCCTGAGGAAAGCCTTTTGGACCAAGCTAGAGCCCAAGCACGAGGACCGCAGGGAAAGCAGCCCCACGCTGCAGTAACAGAGGGCTCAGCACTGGCTACCTGGACCCAGAGCCCTGGGCACAAGCAGGACCAAACCCACAGCTCCCCAAGTCCAAGCTGCCTTACAGGCTCTGCACAGACCAACTCATCAGCAGTGCACGTCAAGCTGGGAGGCAAGGTCGGGAGTGCAGCCTGGACCGGGGCCCTGGGGACAGGAGCAGCATGGCTCACACTCACCCCCGAGCTTCCTGGAGCTGCAGGTGTCCGTGAAGCAGCCGCAGTGTGACGCTTGCCCCTTTCTGAGGCTGCGGTGGTCCGTCTTCAAGGGCTACGGCAACACAGGGCACCTGGCAGCCCTGGCAGTGCAGATGCATTGGATGCAAAAGCGGAGAGGGGGCCGGACAGGGACGCGGCAGCACAGAGAGGCCCAGGCAGGCAAGGGCTTTCCTCGGCCACTGAACTGGACCTGGGTCCTGGAACCACACTGCCCCAGGAGGACACAGACCCAGGTTTCCTGCCTCCCCACTCACGATGCCGCCTCTGAGGAATCTGTGTCCCTGCCTCCACCCTCAAGTCCTGGCAGCCATCGTAGTCCTAGCCCCGCCGAAACCTCCCAGCAGCCTCCAGCACCCACAACCCTGCCACATGGGAGCTGACAAAGCCCCAGGAGTTCCTGGTCCAAGCCTACCTTGTTCTGAGGAGCAAACGGGGCCCAGAAAGGGAAGGGACATGGCCAAGGCCCCTGCGGTCCCCTCCCCAGCCCTGAGCTCCTGACAGTGAGGGCTGAGGGTACTGCTCACCCCGGGTCCTGGGCAGCACGGCTGTGCATGGCCGCTGACCCTCTGTGAGGGGCGGGAAGGTGCTGGAGACTCCCAAGGACTCCTGGCCCAGGAGATGCTCCTTCCCTACCAGAAGCCAGCAGGAGGCCTGGAAGTCTGTTTATTTCCCTTAGTTCCTTCTCTAACACTGAAACATTAAACCATAACATTTATCCTTAGGTCACTTAAGGCATAGAAATTAGGTTAAATATTTCATTCACTAAATCGCTCAGATAGTTGTGGATTCTACCATAAGTAAGCAGAAAGTTCATTCATTTTGCACTTATGCAATAATATAAAATAATCATCTCAAATGAATATTTTACAGTTTGCATTTATTAGCAATCCACTTGCTTTCAGAGCTACTCATCGGGGTCCCAACGCCTTACAAAATTTAAACAATCAAGACGAAGCCATTAACCTGTGAAAATTCTACTGATCTGGTGCAGACATCTGGGCTAGAACATGTGCCCCAGGCCCCTGCAGGGTGCTCTGTGGAGGGTGCTTGAGGCTCAGCCACCTTGCTGGCCCCTGAGCCTCCCCTCCTCTGGGGACCTTCCGCTGAGACCAGCACGTCTCCTCATGCCCCACGCAGAGCCAAGCTCCTTCCTAGCCTGCCTGGATTCTCCTACCTGGAATGTCCTATCCACATCAATTAAAGCAACAAACAAGCCACGAAACCTGTCATCCAGCATGCTCTTTGTGCCAGCAACGTGTCTGCCTCTCCCCACTCCACCGTCAAGGCCGTTCGTGCCTTTAGTGACCACTCCAGCTCCTATTTCTCTGCTTCCTCTAATTGCAGCGAGCACTGTTTCTCTGCATTATGCACCCGTGCTTACCTGATATGCCCCATATGGTTCTCTAAGAACCTCCTCTGAGTCCACCTGAGGCCCGGATGGAAAACCGAGCTCCACCTCCTTTCCATGACCCAGGGTGCCCAGGACAGCGCTGGCCATGAAGTCAGCCCTCTACCACCTCCCCACACTTGAAACCTGTTTCCCAGAGAAACACGCAGGCTGGGGTGGGACTCCCATCTTCCTTCTAGGTCTTTCCTCCCCTCCCCCTGGATGAGGACAGGGCACCAACTCAGGCCTCCGTTTCCACGCAGGGCTCTGTCACTCAATTTTATGGAATGCTGTTTCCCAGGTCTCACGAGCTCTAGGAGCTTTGTAGGTGGATCCAGTTTACAACCATTGAGTGCCTACTGTGTGCCGCGACTCTGGAGAGGTGGGGCTGATGGAATGCTCCCTGGCCTCTCTCCTGGAGGACTGGATGACCTGGCCCAGAAGTCGGTAGAAAAGCACAGGGTTGCTCAGCCAGGTCGGAAAACACTGAAAGAGGCAGGAGCGAGCCCCGGGAGACCCCCCAGGGGGTCCTTTCAGAAGGAGCCACCTCAGCAGCAGACAGGGCCCAGCCACCCCTCGGCAGCCTGGGTCAAGCACCAGGTCACCTGAGGATGGGAGGAGGTTGGGATTGGAGGAGGCAAGTAAGGGCTGAAGCAGGAGGTAAACTGAACCCCGGTCAGGAGGAGCACGCCAGGTATCCCAAGGGTCTGAACTACTTCCTGTGGGAAGTGGGAATTCGCTTAGGGGTCTCCAGGTGAGGGAAGGACCTGGGTGTGACATTCTGTTGTCCCACGAGGCTGGCTTTTAGGGCTCATTTCCTCGGGGTGGCCCACGGGCTCTGGCGTACAGCTGCCTGTGCCCTTAGCAAGGGTTCCCATTTTCGGGGCCCTCGCTTCCAAGTCTCCTCTATTGTTAAGTGATGATTATATGTGTGCTCCCATGCTCCAAGCTGCTGTGACAACGTGGACCCCTCTCCTGGTCGATGTCCCCCATGTGAGATCCTGTGTGATCAGTTCCTTACCGCGGCCAGCAGCAGGGCACCTCTCTTCTCAGAGGTAGCATGGTGCCCACCAAACAACCACAAGCCCTCATCTGTCCCCTCGGCCCTGACTACCGGGACACCTGTGGCCAAACCAAAGACCATTCCATAATGTTATTAATACCGTTTCCAAAAATTCTTATTACTATTGTTTGGGGTTCTTTTTTTTTACTTCCATTTGACATTCTTGTTAAGAAAGTGAATTTTATGCTAGGCTCTCACAAATCCTTCCTGAAAGAAAGCAGAATGTCAACCAAAGTAAACAAATAAGTCCTCCAACTGGGAAAAAACAACTCTAAAAATCATACAAGGTCTCCACTGTTTGATTTCATAAAGAGGTTAAGGGGGAAATCATAGAATGTTAGTGTGGAGAACGAGGGGAGAAGGAAGCTTGGGGCTCAGATGGAGAAAGGCTCCGACCCTCAGAGGCTCTGGGTTGGGGTGAGTGTGACTGGTCAGGTGGGGACAGTCCTCCGGGAAGGATGAATGGAGCTCGCAGCTAATAGGTGCCCCAGGGATGACTCATGGGGCTCAGTGCTTTGGAGAAGGTCATTTCCATCTCAGCCCACCTCAGCTGGGTTCTCCCACTGGCCCTTCCTCAGCTCTATCATTTTCCTGATAATTAATAAGCTAATATTCTGAACCTGGGCGTTGGGGTAATTCTGAAAACAGTACAGGGTTGGGTTGTTTGGGTTTTTTCCCATCAAATAAACATTAAAAGGAATAAATCTGGCCACCCTCCATTCCATAGAATTTCTAGGACTAATCCACAATCCAGTAAAATACCACCTCTTATTTTCTTCTTTCTGCTTTTATGTACTTTATAAATTTTCCATAAGCATATATTAGTTTTTAATGAGGAAAAGTAAACTCTATTCTTAAAAATATCTCTGCCTTCCAGATCTTACTATCCAGGATTTTAAGGCTAGACTTAGGAGAATCTGAAGATATCCCATTGCCCAGGGAAAGAGTAGAATTAAATCTGGAAAATTTCCAAACCCAAATACTGTGGGCAGGTCTGCGAGGCCCTTCCCATTTTCCTCCACATCTAGCTAAGCCCAGAACCACCATAACTGGCACAGACCCCACCCGATTCTGCATCCTTCCAAATGCTCCACACCCAGCGCTACCTTCCCTGTCCTCTCTGTTCTTCCAACACCAAAATCCGCCAACAGATGCTGCCCTGGTCTATCCCACACCAACTCCGTACAGCCAGTTCCGGGACAGCAATCCCTCCTGAGGGGCCACCCCTCCAGACCCTGTTGAGTCACTTGGATTCGGCAAATGGCTGCATGTTTTTGAGTGCTGCATCCATTTGGTACTCCAAGTACATGGGACTCAAAGTAGCTCTAGCCAGAAACAGTTTTTCCCCTTTTCTCTTCTTTGTGTCCTTCTGGATTGAAGTCCCTGCCTCGAGGAAGCCTTCCCAAGCCGTCCTAGACTGGAGGGAATACCTATGTAAATAGAAAATACCTATGTATTCCCCTTGTATCCCATACTTCCTTGTGTACCACTTTTTGTCATTGCCTACATATTAATCAAGCTTTCCCCCACACCCAGTAGATAGATGGTGAAGGCAAAGACAGGCCCATCTCACCCACCAGCACATCCTCAGCACCTGCCACAGAGGCCCACGGTGATCAGGGAGTATTTCTTGAAAGAGAAAAGCAAGAAGAAAAAGAAGGCAGAAGGAAGGGAGGGATAGGCAGGGGGAGAAATTAATGCATGAATTCATGGATGGATTGATAAATTATTTTTCCCAAAGAACTGAACCTGGACTCTCCTCAGAGGCTCCAAAGGGATGTGGCCCTCCTCATTTTACCAGGAGTCTTTGCATGGCCACTCAGAACCGGTCGGGTTTCAGCAAATGGAGTGCCTGTCTGGAAAACTGGCCAGAGTGTCACTTGATGGCCCAAAAGCCAGCTTCCAAGGTGGGTGGTTAAGAATTTCCCAGGTGAGATCAAGTAGATGTGGCAAATAGTCACAGTTAGTGCACCTAAGTGAAGGGTAGACAGGTGTCATTATAATCATCTTGCAGCTTCTCTGTAGGTTTACCACTTTTTCAAACTAAAAATCTTTGAGGCCAGACATGGTGGTTCATTGCTGTAATCCCAGCACTTCGGAAGGCCAAGGCAGGCAGATCACTTGAGGTCAGGAGTTCGAGACCAGCTGGGCCAACATGGTGAAACCCTGTCTCTACTAAAAACACACACAAAAAAATTAGCCGGGCATGGTGGTATGTGCCTATAGTCCCAGCTACTCAGGAGGTTGAGGCAGGAGAATTGCTTGAACCTGGGAGGCAGAAGTTGCAGTGAGTCGAGAACGTGCCATTGCACTCCAGCCTGGGCGACAGAACAAGACTCCATCTCCAAAAAGTAAATAAATAAATAAAATTTAAAAATAGAAAAAATTGAAAAAGCATAATGTTGGAAATCAGGATAGTGGTTGTCTTTGAGGAGGATGGGGAATAACGATGAAGGGGGGTCTTCTGAGGTGCTGGCATGATATACTCTTGAATTAAGTGGTTTTCATACTTTCATTCATTGATTGGCATATTTCCATTTAGTATACTTTTGTGTGTATATGCTTTATGTCACAGCAAACAGGCTTGAAATTAAAAGAAGAAAAGCAAGCAGAACACGTAGTTCTGAAGGCTCCGTGAGATTGTGAGAACATTCTAGCAATAAAACGGGACCACCTAAGCTCTGCCCAGCTGATTGGCCGAGCCCCAGGTCAACCTTCCAGAAGCCAACCCAGGGCAGCTGCCTCCTCTTCCTAACCCACTTTCAGGTTCCAGACCTAGGTTCTTCGGCTGGGATCCTAGCTGCCTCATGCATAAGTCCAAATGCAATTGAAATGCAATGGATATCAAACCCCTGTTTTTGAGAAAAAAAAAAAGAAAAGAAAAAACAATAACACTGGCCTCCCTGCTCCTTGGCAATTATTCTCTCTTCAAATAGACAATTTTTCACGATTAACTGGATGACGGAACTTTCGTTTATAAGGTGATCCATCTAGAAAATAATATTGTGTCCACCATAATTCCCATTTCCTAAGCATGTTGGGCAATTTTTTATTTCAAGGAAAGCTGGGGAAATCATTTTCTATAACCAAACACATTCTTGTGCTCAAATCATCTCAAAACAGCTTATACTTTCAAGTGGAATTATACCTTTGAGAGGCACAGCACAACCTGACCCCTTTGGGGAGTTAATTTTCAAAATAAAAATAACAATGATGAATAATCTCTTGTCTGACATGTGTTGGCACCTCTCACAACACCTATTACCTCCTAGGATATAGACCAGATACTTCCGTAAACTTGGAGATTTCCTGTTATTCTCATCCCCAGCCTATGATAACATGGGTTTGTTCTTGCCGGTATATGAAAATCATTACTCTTTCTAATGGAAACAATAATTTCTGAACAAAGTACCTCTGTGGCCTCCCATGATCACCAACCTACCTGCATGAGTGATTACTTAAAACCAGAGACCCGGGAGAGATTATCTTTCATTTAGTTTTGCTGCTCCAGACCATAATAATAAAGTCCAGGAGCTCCTTCGCTCTAGGCGTGTACTGATAAGTGCTGGGATTCCATCAGCACCTCCCTAAGCCATCGTGTCTAATTCCAGGTGTTCTCACGTGGACCATCTACTTACACAGCCATCTATGCCACAGGGATCATTCCCAGCCTGGCACCCCCGCTGCCACCAAACATGATTCTGGGCCACGTTACTCTACACTGACAGAGCAGAATCAAAGCATTCAAACCCATTGCCATACTAACCTCTGCAAAATGCAATTTGGATAACAAATCTATGTTATTCTGAAGGCACATCCACAAACTGCAGTAGTGGTGGCAGGGCAGGTATCACTGTTCTAAATATTTCTGGCCCTTTTTCTCCTTTAGTTAGACTAGTGGTTTGCAACAAGGGGTAATTCTGCCCCCAGATTGGCAATGCCTAGAAACATTTCTTGTTGTCACAACCTGGCAAGGGGTGCTCCTGGCATCCGGTGTGTACAGGCCAGGCATGCAGCTAAACACCCTGCAACGCACAGGATAATTCTTACAGTAAAGAATTGCCCAGACCAGAATGTGAATAGTGCCAAGGTTCAGAAACCCTGAGGTAGAGCACAGCAATTTACCATGGTCTCTACCACGTCCCTTCAAGGAGTCCTCATGGCTTCTTTGCGCTGTCCTCTGTGCTGAAATACTGGCAATTACAGGTTTGGGGAGCCCTTAGGGAGAAGCTGTGGCCTCCGGGAGCCTATTCAGCATCGTCAAGAGTGAGTCATGGCAAACCGGCACGTTTCCTCTTTTGATAGAACCTGCATTTCCACAGACGGCAGTGCCTCTGGATTTCAGCAAGGCAGCCAGCAAAGGCCCTCGTGTTATCCTTGTAAATGTAATGAAGCCACATGGGCTAGATGGTAGTACAATCAAGGAGACACACTGTCGGGTGAGTAACTGAACGAGCAAAGGATGGAGTGACATAATAGATCCAAGTCACCCCACAAGTATGTGCCACGGGCTTTGCCGTCAGCCCTGTCTTGTCGGTCATTTCTATCAATGGCTTAGATGAAGTCCTAGAAAGTATTCTTATTAGACCCCGTGAATAACAGCATTGAGAAGGATGCTGATATTCTGGTGGGCCGACACACAATTTAAACAGACCTCAATGGGTTTATGATAGAATAAACCAGCTACACAGCAGTAATAGGCAGCCTTAGACTTCTTCGTGGCTTTTCAAAGCACTTTCCCACTGTGCTGTTTTATGTGATCATCATCACCAGTCTGTAATGCAGGTGGGTCTCCCGACTCCTGCATCCCACAATGACGGGGGTGAACATAGGAGACTGCACCTCGGTTCAAAACACAGGGTTTTCACTCCTGACTGGGGTATAGAACAGGGGAGAATCTATTTGAAAAAGGGTTTTAGGCCGGGCACGGTGGCTCATGCCTGTAATCCTAGCACTTGGGAGGCTGAGGCAGGTGGATCATGAGGTCAGGAGTTCAAGAACAGCCTGACCAACATGGTGAAACCCCGTCTCTACTGAAAATAAAAAAATTAGCCAGATGTGGTTGTGTGCACCTGTAATCTCAGTTACTCAGGAGGCTGAGGCAGGAGAATTGCTTGAACCCGGGAGGTGGAGGTTGCAGTGAGCCAAGATAATGCCATTGCCATTGCCATTGCACTCCAGCCTGGGTGACAGAGGGAGAATCCGTCTCAAAAGAAGAAGAAAGGAGAAAGAAAAAGAAGAAAGAAGAAGAAGAAGAATTTTAATTAAGTGCAAACTCCAAAGGCATTAGCTTGGTTGCATTAATCAAGGATAATGTCAAGAAGAAGGAAGGTGGCACAGCCATTCCTCTCTGCTCTGATCAGAAGCCACGTTGGTGGTGCAGTGTTTAGTTGTCGTTACCACATATAAAATCTGTGCTGTAAACAAGGGCTCACCCACAAAAGGATGATGAAGGTGGTGAAGACCAGCATCCTCCAAAGAAGATGTGAAATCCGGGACATGTGCTTGTTGGAGACAACCTAGGGAGACCACAGTGGCTGTCTTCAGTATCAGAAATGCCCTCATGGATGAGATGAATTCATGGAATTCTCTGTGGTTCCAGGGGACAGAAGCAGGATTGATAATGTATATTCAAGGTGAATAATTTACACTCAGCGGAAACAAGAACTTGCTGACCATTTCAACTATTGCAGAAACAGCAGGTCAGCATGCAAAGTGGTGAGCTCCTCAGCTCTGAAAATATCCAAGTGCAGGGTGGAGCTAAGAGACGGGATGCAGAGGTAGGGTTACTAACGGTGTCATTCGTTCACTCGACAAATACATAGAGAGCATTGTCCTGGGACCTGGGGAGACAGCAGTGAACACAAAGACAAAATCCTATCCTCCTGGAGTTTACAGAGTTGGTGGTTATGAAGTGGTGAGAAGTGCTTTGAAAACATGGGATTTTCACGATCATTAAGAACTCCCCAGCAAATTTTCTCCCATCACCATTACTCTGATATTCACGGCCTTAAAAATATAATGACAATTGTAAATATGAAAGTGACAACTGAAAGAAGGGGTAGGGTTTTTCCTGTCGGTGTGGGAACTGGGTTTCTTAAATGAGTAATTAGTGAGTCAAATAGAAGATAATCTGAGAGCAATGGGACCTGCCACCTCTAAAGCCCCTTCCTGCTCAAAGACACTGGGATTCTATAAAAACATGTCTGTGGCTTCCCACAAAGTCTCTCTCTCTGGAACAAATCTGACCACTTTAAAACATAAGGTGCCCATTAGAACTCATCAGAAGCTCATCAGACAAAAAGAGGAGCAGGAATTGGGCGAGGTTAACAGGTAAGGGCGGGAATGTGGAAAAATGAACTTGAAAGTAAACATGTGTAGTAAACAAGCCAAAGCACCGAAAGTCAGAGCCAAGAGAGGCCACATCATGTAGAACCCTGGACTTCCACGGGCCAAGGCACCTGCTCCCTCCCAGGATAGGAGCCCCATAAGCTGAGGAATAAGTCTGCACCTCCAGCAGGCTTCTTCCACTCATCTGAGTCCACAGGGAGCCCTGGAGCTCTGCGTGCTCTCCGCACATGCCATGACACTCCCTCTGTGTCACATGTCCCTCTGTTCCACTGCTTATTTTCCAGGCCCCCTCCATAAGACATGCTCCCCACGTCACTCCTGTCCTTCCTCTTCAGCTTCCCACCCTAAGCAGAGCCATTTTAAACCTACCCTCCTCCCCCGTGGCCTTCAAAAAACAAAGGTAGCTAGCAAGGCAGTCGCTGACGCAGGGGCTGGTTCCCCATGTCCCCATGTTTTAGAGATGCCCCCAAACAAGAGGAAAGTCTTGGGTAGAAATGGTGAGAAGTTCCTGGGGAAGGCAAGGATGAGGGGGTCCTCCCCATGCAGGGGGCTGCAGGACCGGGAAGTGAAAGAGGCGCCAGCTCCAGGGTGAGCAGGCTGCAAGGAAGCCAGCTTTCGGTGGCCCAGCTCCCTGCGCCATCTTGCCCTGGATGTTGATCTCCCATCCTGTCCCTAGAGCGAGGACAGCAGAAGAGCAGAAGCAGCAGCCCCTCACCCAGCACCAACTGGCACCAGGGACCAGCCAACGCAGGGAGTCTATCACAATGGGACCTGGCAGCAGGGTGGCCCCTGAACACGCAACTCTTTCTCCACCCCTTGGTTGGGGGACTTGCAATAGAGGCTGGCAGCTCTCAGCAAAGAACCTGTCAGGGTCAGGTTGGTCAGGGCGCTATAGGGAGGAAAAAGCAGACTGAAACCAGGGAATAATCAAGACCAGATTTTACAAGAGCAGATTTTATCACCAATGTATTCTCCTCACTCCCCACCCTCAATTCTCTAGGACTCACCAGAAAGAGCACAAGTGAGGGTGCAGGCCCTGCCCCGGCCCAGACCTGTATGACCCTCCAAGGCAGCTATGGCTCACAGAGAAAATAACCAGACATCCAAATACAACCACTCTAAGAAAAAAGACCTGGCTGGGCGCGGTGTAATCCCAGCACTTTGAGAAGCTGGGGCAGGCAGATCACTTGAGCCCAGGAGTTCGAGACCAGCCTAGGCAACATGGCAAAGCCCCATCTCTACAACAAACACAAAAATTAACCAGGCATGCTGGCATGCACCTGTATTCCCACTACTTAGGAGGCTGAGACTGGAGGATCACCTGAGCCTGGGAGGCAGAGGTTGCAGTGAGCTAAGATGGCACCACTGTACTCTGGCCTGGGCAACAGAGCAAGATTCTGTCAAATAAATGAATGAATGAATGAATGCTCCCCGAGGCCTCTCCAGAAGCCAAGTGATGAGTGCCATGCTTGTACAGCCTGCCAAACCATGAGCCAATTCAACCCCTTTTCTTTAGAAATTACCCAGTCTCAGGCATTTCTTTATCTCAGTGCAAGAACAGCGTAACGCAAAGACAAATCCTATATCATATATCAGGAAGCAGAATTAAGAGGCAAACCAGAACAAGAATTCAAAATAAGCAGATATCCTCAAAGAGACCAGGGAAGACACTGGGAACTCAGAGTGGGAAGCAGCAGTTGTAGGAAGAACGCACTGGAAGCACTGGCTATGGAAATATAACTGCTTTGTTTCCTGGGTCCAGAGTTGCAGTTTGGGAAAATGAAAAACTTCTGGAGACTATGATGGCTGCACAAAAATGAGAATGTACTTAATGTTACTGAACTGTGCACTAAAAAAAGTTTAAAATGGGTAAATTTTATGTGTATTTTACAATACAAAAAAGTAGAAAGAAATGAATAAATGAATATTTAATATTTAAATAGTGCCATAAATGTAAAGATCCTAACGCTGCTTTTGAACATAGATGTCCAATAAAAGGTAGTTTTATGAAAAGAAACATAATAGGTAAAATTAAACCTATGGTATAATTATTGATCAATTTTGCAAATATTTATTGAGCATCCACCGCATGTCAGATGCCGCAGAACGACACCGGGGATATGTCACAGGACGAAAGAGACAGAAAGTGCTCCCTCCGTGGCTCTTACGTCTGGCAAGAGAGACAAAACGCAGGGTGCACCAGACAGTGCTATGGAGAAGGCAAAGTGCATGGGGAGTGGATTCTCAAAGAAACCCGGAGGGCAGGTCTCCCTGGGGAGAGGCTTAGGAGTCTGGGCTCCCTCTGGTGACTGAGGAGCACAGGGATAAAAGCAGATCTTGGTGGCAAAGGGACATGTGACACAGAGGGAGTGTCATGGCATGTGCGGAGAGCACGCAGAGCTCCAGGGCTCCCTGTGGACTCAGATGAGGGGAAGAAGCCTGCTGGAGGTGCAGACTTATTCCTAGAAGAAAGCACTCAGAGATGGGCAGATCACCTGAGGTCAGACCAGCCTGGCCAACATGTTGAAACTCTGTCTCTACTAAAAATACAAAAAACAAATTGGCTGGATGTGGTGGCACACACCTGTAGTCCCAGCTACTCGGGAGGCTGAGGTAGGAGAATCACTTGAACCCAGAAGGCAGAGGTTGCAGTGAACCAAAACCGCGCCACTGCGCTCCAGCCTGGGTGACAGAGCGAGACTCCATCTCAAAACAAAACAAAACAAAACCAAAAAAAGCACTCAGTACGTAGCCAAAGAATAATTTAGTAAGGTTAAGATCACATCAGGGAGCTTACCAGAATGCATCAAAAAAGGATAAAGAGATGAAAAAAATTTTAATAAATGAAAGGAGGCCGGGTGCGGTGGCTCACGTCTGTAATCTCAGTACTCTGGGAAGCCAAGGAGGGCGGATTACCTGAGGTCAGGAGTTCAAGACCAGCCTGGCCATGGTGAAACCCCATCTCTACTAAAAATACAAAAAATTAGCCAGGTGTGGTGGTGCACGCCTGTAATCCCAGCTACTCGGGAGGCTGAGGCAGG
>NW_012098654.1:1552861-1585442 GCF_000951045.1 Mandrillus leucophaeus | reverse complement strand
AAGGAAAGGAAAGGAAAGGAAAGGAAAGGAAAGGAAAGGAAAGGAAAGGAAAGGAAAGGAAAGGAAAGGAAAGGAAAGGAAAGGAAAGGAAAGGGAAGGAAAGGGAAGGAAAGGAGGAAGGAAATATGGAGAACAGAAGACGACTTGTCAACATCCATGTCACAGGAGACCCAGGAGGACAGAGACATGAGTGGAGGAAACCGTGTGAAGAACTAATAACCAAGACTTTCCCAGAATTAGAGAGAGATACAAACACCTAAAATTGAGAGGCTGCCCAAAGAGCCAAAGGACAGGTAAGATACAGAGAGACGTGACATCCTCCCAAAAGGAACGCTAACACAAGATGTCACGATCCTGAAAAGATACGCACCTTGGAATTTGGTCTCAAAAAATGCAGAGTAACATCTGACAGGGCTACAAAAAGAAACAGATAAATCAGGAGGTTTGGTTGGAGACTTGAACGTATCCCCTCAGAAACTGACGGCGCGCGCGCACACACACACACACACACACACACACAGCAAAAAACAAAAATGAAGGAATTTATTAGGGTTTAACTAATAAATACACGGAAAATTCATCCAACAGAGAATGCACATCCTTTTTGAGCACATGTAGAACATTCACAAAAAATTAAACATGCACCGAGCCATAAGGGAAGCTTCGGTGAGTGCCAAAGATTCATCGTCCCAGGAACCACACATAAGACTGTAACAGAAGAATGCTTAGAATTACCAACAAAAGGTTTGCTTGCAAATCAACACATCCGGAAGTGAAAAGACATTCCACTGATACTTGTTAAAGGAAAAAATCGTAAGGGAAATCACTATGTGTCAAAATTCATGAGACACAGAATTCCACTTCCAATAATGGAGAAGTAGCTCCTGTTGGACCAACCTTCCAACATTTAAAATATATATATTTTTAATCAGAAGACAATAGAGAGAGACCAAAGGCAGGCAGAAATTGGTGGGATTTGGAAAGTAGAAAAAAGGGAATAAGAATGGGTAAGTTTCTGAGGGTTTGTGACTTTTTTTTTCTTTCTTTCTTTCTTTCTTTCTTTTTTTTTTTAATAGCTTTTTGCCTGAGGCAGGCCCCAGTCAATGTCACGGAGAGCTAATATTCAGATAGAAAACTGAAGTCTTACTTTTTGTAGAATCAGAGGAGAGTTTGGGTTAACCACAGCAGCTAGAAAATGAAAGGGGAACGCCCTAAAAGGAGAGAGCCACAGAGGGAGAAGTCCAAAGTCTATGCAGAAACTCTGCCTCAATCTCTGGCTGATCTCTGAATTATGTTTGCACGGAATAGAATGTAAGCAGCCCACCTAAGGCCTAAACACCTGGACAGAGATTCTGCTGCCGCAGAGACAAGACAGAGTTTACAGTTTGAATTCAGCGAAGTTCAGTATCTTCTAAAACAAAAACTCAGTATTATTCAGAATAGCATAACAGAATCCCAAGTCTCTATGACATATCATTCACAAGGTCCAGAATTCAGTCCCAAATTACAAGATATATGAGCAGAAAAATGCAACTCATACTCAAGAGAAAAGGCAATCAATCCGTGGACTCTGAGATGACACAAATTTTTGTATGAAGATGTCTTTTTATTCTGATGTTTTGACATCTTGGGGCTTTGCTAATTCTAGAAAGGACCGCAACTCCCATGGTTAGACAATTCCTACAGATAGCAAATGCCTTGCCAAGGAATGCCCCTTTCATGTGCAAACCAACCAATCTGAAGCCCATGCCACACCCACCTCCCTCGGTGGGCTCTCACTCATACCACTATTCCCCTGCCCTAATTGCCCCAGGGCCAGGTATCAGGCAGTAAGAGACAGCCCCTTAGCCCAGAGCCCACTAAAATTGTTTGAACTAGCCAGTCTTAATGCTGGTCTAACTTGCTTGCCTTGCCCTTCTCACAGAAACCACAGCAAAGGCTCTGGTCCACACTTCTCCTTGCTCCCTCCGCCTCTGACCACTCCTGGTTACTCCCCCATGTGCCCCTGTGGCAGGCAATTCCTCTTGGAATTGTAACAAGCTCTCTTTTCAACAGCAATCATCTCCCAATCTGTTGGTCACACCATACCTGAATAATAATGATTTATATTTTAAAACAATGTTGAAATTGGAAGACAAAGATTTTAGGCCTGGTGTGGTGGTTCACGCCTGTAATCCCAGCACTTTGGGAGGCCGAGGCGGGCAGATTATGAGGTAAAGAGATAGAGACCATCCTGGCCAACATGGTGAAACCCTGTCTGTACTAAAAATACAAGAACTAGCTGGGTGTGGTGGTGCAGGCCAGTAACTGAGGAAGCAGAAGAATGGCTTGAATCTGGGAGGCGGAGGTTGCAGTGAGCCGAGATCATGCCACTGCACTCCAGCCTGGCGACAGTGAGACTCCACCTCAAAAAAAAAAAAAAAAAAAAAAAAAATTTAAAGGATCTAAAGTAACTGTGCTCACGTGAGTTCCCACACGCAACAAATAATGACTGGCCCAAAACATCAATAGTGCTGGGACCAATAAATACTGATCTATCTGAAAAAAAAAAAGAAAAAAAAAAAGAGTTTGAAAAACATGAACAAGCCTTGGTGATTTATGTAAAAAAAAAAAAAAACCTGAGGTCAAATATCCACATAATTGAAGTCCCACAAGAAGACAATGAGAACAGGGCAGAATAAGAATTTGAAGAAATAATGGCCAAAATTCTCCCAAGTTTGTTGAAAGGCAGAGATTTTCAGAACCAAGAAGCTCGGGCCAGGCGCAATGGCTCCTGCCTGTAATCCCCAGCACTTTGAGAGGCCAAGGCGGATGGATTGCTTGAGCCCACGAGTTTTAGACCAGCCTGGCCAACATGGCGAAACTCTATCTCTACAAAAAATACAATTAACTTAGTTAGGCATGGTGGTGTGCACCTGCAGTCCCAGCTATTCAGGAGGCTGAGGTGGGAGGATCGTTTGAGCCTGGGAGGTGGAGGTTGCTGTGAGCTGAGATCATGCCACTGAACTCCAGTCTGGGCGACAGCGCCACTCCTTCTCTCACAAACAAACAAAAAAACCAAAAAAAAAAAAAAAAAAAAAAAGTTCGAACAAAACAAACAATACCCAGACACATCATGGTCAAAATGAATAACCCCAAAGATAAAGTGAGATTCCCGAAAGGAGCCAGAAATAAAGGACACGTTCCACAGGGAACAATACAAATGCTAAAGAACTCCTTATCAACAACAAGAGGCCAGAAGGAAGAGAACAGCATCTTTAATGTGCTAAGAGAAAAACACACTGTCTACTCAGAATTCTACACCCAATGAAAAATCCCCCATTAAATAAGGCAAAACGAAGACATATTAACAAAAATAAAATATAAGAAAATTCACCACCAGCAAATCTATGAAATAAAGTTAAATGAAATTCTTCATACCAAAGGAAGATGATACAAATGGGAACTCTGATTTCAGGAAGAAACAAAGATCTTCCAAAATGTGATTATAAAAGATACCATTTTCTTCTCTTACTGTCATAAAATACATGTTGCTGTTTAAAGCAAAAAAAGAAAAAATACACTATGGGGCTTATAGCATATGTAGATATAATACATATAACAAGTATAGCATGAAGAAATTGAGATATAAACTACATAGTTGGAAATTCTTATAATTTACATAAAGTGATACAAATATTAACTACATGTAGACTGTGAAAAGTTAAGAATATACATTACATTCCCTAGTGCAGCAACCAAAAAATGCAAAACATGCAAAGAGGCATGAAAAAATTAAAATTATTTTTAAAACATTCAATTAACCCAAAGAGCAATGAAAAACAGGTGAGATAAACAGAAAATATATATCAACATGGTAGGCCTAAATCCAACCGTATCAATAATTATATTAAATATAAATAGACTAAACACTCCAGTTTAAAACTAGAGATTGTCAGAATGTAGGAAAAAGCAAGACCAAACTATAGGCTGTCTACAAGAAACACATTTTAAATAGAAAGACAAAGAAGAAGGCAATAGACAAAAAAACATATACCACGTAAACCACAAACATCAGAAGGCTGGAAATGGCTATGTAGTGTAGACTTCAAGACAAACAGTTTACCAGAAATATAGACATTTCATAGTGAAAAATGAGGCAATTAATCAGGGAGGCATTACAATCATAACTGTGCATGTGCCTAATAACAGAGCCTCAAAAGACAAGAAGCAAAAATGGACAGAAATCAAGAGAGAAACAGACCTATTATCTTAATTGGGGATTTTAGTAATAGTGTCTTAAAAAAAAAACTCATAAAATGCCTAGGAATAAATTCAGCAAAAGATGTGCAAAATCTCCACACCGAAAACTATAAAACATTGCTGAAGGAAATTAAAGAAGACCTAAATAAAAGATATACCACCTTTATGGATTGGAAGACTCAATATTTTAAAGGTGACAGTTCACTCCAAATAATCTATATCTTTAACACTATCCTAATGAAAATACCTGCAAGTTTTTTTAATAGAAATTGACAAGCTGATTCTAAAATTTATATGAAAATGTAAAAGAGGTAAGATAGCCAAATCCATTTTGAAAAAGTAAAGTTGGAGAACTAACATCAAAATTTATAATAAAGCTCCAGTAATCAAGACAGTGAGGTACTGGTATAAGGACAGACAAATAGATTAGTGGAAAAGAATAGAAACCAAAATGCATCCACCCTTATATGGTTAATTAATGTTTAGACAAAGGTGCCAAAGCAATCCAATGGGGAAAAGAAAGTTTTTTTCTTAACAAATGGTGCTGAACAGCTAGACATCTCTATGGAAAATAACAATGTTGTCTCCTACCTTACACCATACGTAAAAGTTAATTTGAGATGGTGACATGGTTTGGATTTGTGTCTCCACCCAAATATCATGTCAAATTGTAATCCCCAATGTTGTAGGAGGGGCCTGGTGGGAGGTGATTGGATCATGGCAACGCATTTCCCCCTTGCTGTTCTCGTGATAGCCAGTGAGTTCTCACAAGATCTGATTGTTTAAAAATATGTAGCACCTCCCACTTCACTTACTTCCTCCTGTTCTGGCCATGTAAGACATGCCTGCTTCCCCTTCTGCCATAATTGAAAGTTTCCTGAGGCATCCCCAGCCACACTTCTGTACAGCCTGTGGAACCATGAACCAATTAAACCTCTTTTCTTTATAAATTATACCCAGTCTCAGGTATTTCTTTGTAGTAGTGTGAGAATGGATGAACAATAGCATGTAAAAGCTAGCATTATAAGGCTTCTAGAAGAAAACATAGGAGAATATCTTCACAATAAGTAAAGATTTCTTGGAGAAGACATGGAAAGAAATAATCATAAAGGGAAAAAAAAGTGATAAACTTCAGGCTGGGCATGGTGGCTTATGCCTGTAATCCCAGCACTTTGTGAGGCTGAGACAGGCAGATCACTTGAGCCCAGGAGTTCAAGACAAGCCTAGGCAATATGGCAAGACCACATTGCTACAAAAATAAGTACAAAACTTAGCCAGCCTGGTGGTGTGCACCTGTAGTTCCAGCTATTCAGGAAGTTGAGGCGGGAGGATGGCTTGAGCCCCAGAGGTCAGGGTTGCAGTAAGGCATGACTGCATCACTGAATTCCAGCCTGGGTGACAGAGTAAGACTATCTCAAAAATAAATAAATAAATAATAAAAAATATACTTCAGCAAAATTTAAAACTCAGGTCATAAAGAAACACCATTATAAAAATAAACAAAAGCTGGGTGCAGTGGCTCATGCCTGTAATCCCAGCACTGTGGGAGACTGAGGCAGGCGGATCACTTAAGGCCAGGAGTTTGAGACCAACCTGGGCAACATGGCAAAATCCCATCTCTACTAAAAATACAAAAAAAAAAAAAAAAAAAAAAGCCAGGTATGGTGGCAGGTATCTGTAATCCCAGCTACTCAGGAGGCTGAGGCCGGAGAATCGCTTGAACCCAGGAAGGGGAGGTTGCAGTGAGCCGAGATCACTCCACTGCACTCCACTCTGGGCAACAGAGCAAGACTCTGTCTCAAAATAAATGAATGAATGAACAAATAAATAAAAATAAAAATGAATAAGCAGGCTACATTCTAAGAGAAAATATTTGTGAAACATACAGCTAACAAAGAACTGTATCTAGAATATATAAACTACAAGCCCCCACTAACAAAAGGAATATCCACGATGTTTAATGGACAAAAGATTGGAGCAGGTATGTCACAAAGGGAGATATATGGATGACAAATAAACGCATGAAAAATATCATTAGTCATCAGGGAACGCAAGTTGAAACCACAATGAGATCCCACTGTTCACGCATCAGAATGGCTGAAATTAAAAGAGTGACAGCACTAAATGTTGGTGAGTATAGACAGCAACTGGAATCCTAATACATTGCTGGTGGAAACGGTACAACCAATTTAGGGGGAAAAACGTCCAGCAGTTTCTTTTAAAAGAAAGAAAACACAGCACCCAACAATTCTTTCCTAGGCATTTACCCAAAAGAAATAAAAACACACATCCCCAAATAAGACTTGTACAAAATATTCGCAGCAGTCTTATTCATAATAGCCAAAAACTGGAAACCTACCAGATGTCCATGAATGAATGGATAAACAAACTATGGTACATTCATACAATGGAATACTACTCTCAATAAAAAGGAAAAAAACACTACTGATACAAACTACTGATACTTGCAACAACACAGACGAATCTCAAAAAACATGCTGAATGAAGGAAACGTTGCCTAAGAGTACCTGTTTAAAGCTATGTATTAGGTACAACGTACTCTCCTCCGATGACCAGTGCACTGAAATCTCAGACTTCACCACTCTACAATTAATCCACGTAACCAAAACCACTTGAAACCACTTGTACCCCCCAAAGCTATTCAGATTAAAACACACACACGCACATACATATATATTTTATATATATATATATATATACACTCTATATATATAGAGAGAGAGAGTACATGTTATATGAATTCATAAAGTTCTAGAATAGGCAAAAATAACTCATGGTGAAAATAATCAAAACGGTGGTTGCCTGGGGGTAGGAGAGCACTGACTAAGAAGAGACCAGAGGAACCTTTTTGGGGTGATGGAAATGTTCTGTGTCTTTACAGAAGTTTGGGTTACATGGGTAGACACATCTGTCAAAACTCATTGTATGGCACACTTAAGATTATGTGTTTCACTGTAGGAATTTTACCTTAAAAAATAAATAAACAACAGTTCATAATATGCATGCTGAAATATTTAGAGGTGACATGTACTGTGAGCTGCAATTTACTATGAAATATATCAAACCAAGATGGATTGATGAATTGACACATGCATGAATCTGGGATAAAGCAAATATGGCAAATTGTTAAAGTGACGGATATATCATATCTAATTCTTTCAACTCTTCTTTACGTTTGAGATTTTTCAGTATAATGTTTGGGAGAAAGCAAAAAAAAATGTGAGACACAGCTAAAGCAGTATTTAAAGGACAATTTATAGTTTGCATTTAACAGAAAACAAGAAAGACTGAAAATAAATGATCTAAACACTTGAGCTAAAGACTACTGGTGACCTACCAATATCCACTCTCCCCTTCTTCCTAAATAACACACTCCAATTTCATTATGGGCAGGAAAGTGCTGAGCAAAAGACTGCCCCTCCCAGACCCTCTGCAGATGAAACTGGCCAGTGAGATGTTAGCAGAAGGGCTTGGGTGAGCTTTCCAGGGAAGCCAATGAAGAAGCAAGTGGGAGCCTGAGAGGCCCACTTGTTGCCTGGAACGTAGAGGTCATGTTGCTGCCCCACTTCCGCATTCTCCTTGCTCTGACCCAGCTCCCTTTGCCTCTATTCCTCCAGCTCAGGACTCACCCCCCAAGTTCTAGGGTCAGTAAATAATGGCAAAATAAATCCAATAAATGTTTTGAAAGGTCTAGGTGATGGAAATGTTTAATCTTCTCTCTAGTCATTAACAAACAAAGGATGTGACCTCCTAGAGTCAAAAGCAATTGACTCTCCTTTCAAAGTTAAACTCTTTCCAAGGTAGCACCCACATGCCAGCATTCCAGTACACCCCTGCCAGTGATGTGGGGAAAGATAGCTCTCTTTAAAGCCGGGAGCATCCACCCAAATGAAGAGGTTTACTGCCTCACTTAGGAGCAATAACAGAGCAGATACCTCCAACCATGAGTTCTCATAAATCTTGTTTGGGGAAAAAAAACTTTCAATTCCCACTGGAAATATGCAAAACAGCCTCCACACTGTAAATCTTCCTTTTCAGTTCTAAGGAGATAAGTTGGACCTATTAACCTTCCATGTTATTTTCAACTTCATTATTTGAGCTGACACGACAAGAGAGCGGCCACGGCTCTCTCTGGCAGAGCGCATGTAAATCGCTTTCTCAAAGGAAATTACTTCTCTGGCCTGAATGTTATTAATCTAAATTCTCCGTTAGTCAAATTGTTGCCCATAATAAATATGGAACAGGTTGGGATACTTATCGAGTGTGGCACTCCTTGTGAATGTCGCATCGGTCCCTAACCCCCTTCCATGGAACTGTCCCCTTGGAAGAGGCAGGTCCCAGATGGCTCCTGCGTCAGGCTGTGGTGGTGGAGGTGGGAGATGGCTCACCTGAGGGCTGCAACCTGGCTCTGCTCCAGTTTGCCCAAGGAATCTCTGCCCTGACCTGTCCCCTGCCCCTCCTGCCTTATCAAAGGGGAAAGTGTCTCCTGGCCCAGTGGAGCTCTTCTGATGGCCTCCCCCATTGGAACAACATCTTTCAAAGAAAACTACCAGAAGCAGGGTTGAGTCTCTGCCTCGGATTGGCTCAGTCTAGACCCAGTCAGCCCAGTGCTACAAAGAGCAGGTCTCCCCAGTCCTTCGGGCAGCCAGCCAGACTGTTCACTGGCTGATGCTGGGGTGATGGGTTAAACTCTTTACAATACCATTTAAGATGCATTTGGTTCAGCACCAAAGCCTTTACAAATCACAGTTTTCAGAATCTGAGGAGGGGGAATGAGGTTTGCCCATTCGCATGCGGCCCAACCCCACCTGATGGACGGGCCTCCAAGTACTCTTCACAGAAAGATGCTCATTTCCGACAAGGCGACCTGAAGGATGGAGAAAGCCGGCTGCCGTGGCGCAGGGCTGGCGGTGGGGGGAATACAAAAGGCTTTTTTCTGCTTCTACTGGGGTTCTTTCCAGGGTAATTACAAGAAGTTTAGAATCCATTCAGGGACTTGTAGTTCATTAAATGAATTTCCATCTGTGTATCCACCACCTAAGAAGTATCGCTTTGTACAATACTCGGGTTTTTATTGTATATAAGTCAGATTGTTAATTTGCAGCAAGCAGCACTGAAAGGCTCGTTTCAATAGTGCCTGATTATGCAAAATGAAACCAGGTTTTCATTAGGTCTGCCTCCCGCACTCCCTAACACTTGGTGGGGTGCCGGGATGCAGGATGGAGCCCTGTGCGGTGGAAGGAAGCCCAGTATCAGCTTTCGGAGTGTTGCGGCCCGTCTCCCAGCGGAACCATCCAGCGCATCCGCACCACCTCCCGGCCTGCACTGGGGCCCCCATGGATTCATTCCCACATCCCATCACTGCACAGCCAATGGTGGCCACTAGGAGAACTCTGACACGAAAACGGAACTTAGGAAAGATTAGCTTCTAGATTCCAAGCATGTCCCGGGTCTATTGATTTTATTTAAGGGATAATGTTCCCAGGGAGGAGGGATGGGAAGCGGAGCCGCTCCTGCTGCTGGTTTGGCGCTGGAGTCTAGCAGAGCCGGCTAAGCCCGACAGAGTTACAGGAGGAGATCAAAGATGACAGACGCCAGCTCTTGCTGTGGATGATGCCCACCCAGGGACCATGAGGCTGGGGTGGGCACCACACGGCACAGGCTGGCGATGGAGGAGGAAGGAAAGAGTGATAGGGAAGAAGGGGAACCTGGATTCCCGGGACCAAAAGCAAAGCGGCCCTTTCCTCGCGGACCTACAGGATTTAGTCCTGTGCCTCCCGCATTGCATCCAATAGCAATGAGTATCTGCAGGTTGCAAAAGACAGAGAGGAAAAGTGACGGGCTTTATAAATGCATCCCCATCTGCCCACAGCCTCACTGTTTGTTCTGGTCAGACCCTCATCCTTCCAGCTAATTCACCTAAAGGCCAGGTCACCTGCCAAATGGTTTTGGTGGTCCTCAACCTGGACTGGACACTAGAATCATTTGGGAGCTCTTAAATAATAACAATGCAAGAGCCCCACCCAGACCACTTAAAAGAGTCTCTGGCCGGGCGCGGGGGCTCACGCCTGTAATCCCAACACTCTGGGAGGCTGAGGTGGGCAGATCACCTCAGGTCAGGAGTTTGAGACCAGCCTGGCCAACATGGGGAAACTCCGTCTCTACTAAAAATACAAAATAATCAGCCAGGCATGGTGGCACGTGCCTGTAGTCCCAGCTACTTGGGAGGCTGAGGCAGGAGAATCGCTTGAACCTGGGAGGTGGAGGTTGTAGTGAGTTGAGATCGTGCCACTGCACTCCAGCCTGGGCGACCGAGTGAGACTGTGTCTCAAAAAAAAAAAAAAAAAAAGTATCTGAGAGTGGGTCCTGGCATTAGTTTTTAAAAGTTGCCCAGGTGATGATAATACGCAGACAGGACTGAAAACACCTGGGTTCAATTCCAATCTTGTTGAAGAGTTTACCAAAATACCCTAACTCAGAGACACACAAATGAGCACGAGAAGTAGGGGTGGGGGGAACCTGGCCCTAGGGGCACTCACATGCCATTGAGGGCCCAATAAACACCACAAGATGTGCCCAAGAGCAAATTCTTAGAATATTGGGTCCTAAGTCACCAAGGCTTTGTGTCCCCAAAAGAAAGCAGCAGGATTGTGTTATCAGGAAGGATGGGCTGGAAATTCAAGGCCCAGCTCCAAAGCTGGGAGGTTTGCTCCCTGTATTAACTCACGTCCACAGCACCCTTCTAACCCACTTGGTGCCAGGTACAGACAACCACCGGGAACCACCACCTTGGAGCCCCAGTACTCGCAGAATTTTCCAGGAAGCCTCCCCAGGTTGATGGGGTGACCAGAAGATAGCATTTATCCGCAAGCCCCAGCACTCACCTCACAGTGTGGATACAAGCATGGACAATGGTTGGCAAATCACCTACAAACGCTGTCCCTTCCTCAAGATTTTCCCACCTTAACCTCAAATCCCTCCAGGGCAGGCACCGGCATCCGACTCCTTTGTAAATCATTCAGCCTCTCCTAGGACAAGGCTCTGCACATGGGAAGTCAGTTCACCTGGATCCTGACAGAAAAACCCACTTCCCCTTCTCTGCCCAGTGAGCCTTCCCCAAAACTCCCTCTGTCACATCTTGGGTGGTATCCCCTGCCTCGCAGGGGACAGAAGACCACTTCACTCCTCTTGTTAACAGGAGATCTCGTATTTGTGTCAAACAACCATCCTCGGATGCTCAGAGCCACCTCACCACACCTGGCAACTCAAGTACCTGAGCAGGGATCAGATTCTGCTTCTTCTGGTGAGAGACATGGCAGCAGACAGATGGAGCCCAGGTCTGGCCTGACTCATTCCCCCAGGCCCTCTGTCCTCCAATACCCACCTGCAGGGCAACAGGGGAAAGGCACAGAAAGATGGCAGGGGCAGCTAGGGGGACTGTCCTGATGAACCACCTTGTAAAAGTCTTAAAGTGCAAAGCCAGTGTTTCCAGAATGCTCCCCCGTGCCTGAAGGAAACAGGTCGGCCTGGAAAGAGTTAATCGCCGGTAGTCAGAGGTTAGAAGACGAAGCTCCTGCCCATACACAGAGGTGCAGAGAGCATCCTAAGCATAATAAATCTATGAGTGCAGAAGGCCTCTCTCCTCATTTGTTAGTCAGCGATGTGTGAAAATGTTAATGAAGGGAGTTATAATCTATGAGAATTTCACTATTAAAATGTAGTTCACGTCTGAAGGCTTCTGCTCACACACAGCCCACTGTACATCAATCCTCCCCGTGCACTGCTAATAATAGACGTAATTGCCTCACTCTGTCTAGCCACCTTCACCCTGGCAATTCAAAGATTTGCTACAACTGTTATTGTAGAAATTATTTTCATGCTATTAACTTTGAGTTTTATTATATGTGTTCTTAAAAGAAAATAAATGCAGAGATTGTAAGTGTATATCGGGTCCCTGATGAAAGTATTTTTAAAAATATAACGTAATGACAAAAAGCACTGAAGTAGGGTGATATAATGGTTCCTTCCCTTATTGAAACCTAAATTAGATTCTGCATTGTAAAAGTGCATAAAGGGGTTTCTTTCTTTTCGTGGAGAAAATTTCTATTCTGAAAATGGCAGCACATTGCCTCTTGCAACGCCAGGCTGTGGAGAGGAACAGAGATCATCTGCCGGGCTAAGATGCCAACTCCTCCCGTTCACAGTGGGCATCTGACGGGCCCAGGGAGCAGCTCTCTTGGGCAAACCCAGGACGCCTTTACTGAGGGGCCCCCGTAGCTACGGCTGCAGTTCTCTTCCTACAGCCAGCCTGGCCTGGCTCTGCACATCAGCCCCACGCCCCCTAAGCTCACAGCTCCAAATGGGCAGGTTTCCCGGGCTTGCAGCTTAGGGGACAGCCTTGCAATCGGTGTGGACTTCCAGGCCTGGGACCTAACAGGCATCTGGCCAGGCAGTCATCAAATGGGATGTGAGAACTTCAGCCAAAACTGGAAGTCAGACCCATAGGTAGTCTACATAAAACTGGTGCAGCAGATACAACGACCCCTTTCTCTGGGAAGCAGTGTCCTCCCACAGTCTGAATGTGTGACCCCAGCACCCTGCTAACAGATTACTCCAGACTGTCTTCCCCGGGAATTTGGCATTGGATTTGAGGCCCTGAAAGTTGCCTCTTCAGGTAGCTGACCCGACGCGTCCGAACTCAGTGTCTGGCGGATGGACCGAGGAGCAGCACACAGCTGAGGAAAGACGATGAAGATGTGCAGAGAGGCAAAATGTGCAGAGTCGATGGCCATCCCGCCCCTGGCCCAGGTCCTGCCTGAAGCCTACTCATCCAGGAGACATTTCTTTGCTGTTTTTTATGGGTTTTTTGTTTTGTTTTTTGTTTTTTTGATGGCGTCTCACTGTGTTACCCAGGCTGGAGTACAGTGTCGCGATCTCAGCTCACTGCAACCTCTGCCTCCCAGGTTCAAGCAATTGTCCTGTCTCAGCCTCCTGAGTAGCTGGGATTTCAGGTGTGTGCCACCACACCTGGCTAATTTTTGTATTTTTGGTAGAGACGGGGATTCATCATGTTGTCCAGGCTGGTCTCAAACTCCTAACCCCAAGTGATCTGCCCACCTCAGCCTCCCAAACTGTTGGCTTTGCAACAGGCAATGTGCTGCCATTTTCAGATCAGAAATTTTCTCCATGAAAAGAATGAAACCCCTTTATGCACTTTTGCAATGCAGAAGTACCTGGCCTCCCAAAGTATTTGATGCTGCCATCTGCCCAGCCAACCTTCCACCCACCCATCTACCCATCCATCCCTCTATCCACTCATCCACCAACCCATCTATTCACCCACCCATCCGTTCACTCATCCAACCCATCCATCCACCCAACCATCCATTCATCCATCTATCCACACTTCCACCTACCACCTACCCATCCATCTACCCACCCATCCATCTATCCACCCATCCATCCACCTATCCATCTACTCATCCATCCTCCCACCCAACCCTCTATCCACCTATGCACCCGCCCATCCATCTATCCGCCCATCTACCCACCCATTTATTCACCTATCCATTCATTAATCCATCCATCCATCCAACCACCCATCCCTCTATCCATCCAACCATCTATCCACTCATCCACCCAACCATTCATCCACCGACCCAACCCTCTATCCACCCACCCATCCACCCATTTACCCACCCACCCATCCATCAATCCACCTATCCATCCATCTATCCAACCCTCTATCCACCCACCCATTCATCTATCACCCACCCATTCATACACCTATGCATGCATTAATCTATCCACCCATCCATCCATCCATCCATCTGTCCAACCATCTATCCTCCTATCCATCCAGCCATCCATCTACCCACCCAAGCCTCTATCCACCCACCCATCCCCCTATTCATACATTCAACCATCCACTCATCCACTCATCCATCTATCCATCAAATAATAGATCTAATTACTGAGTGCCTACTCTGTACCAGCTACTGGGCTATTGAAGTAAACAAATTAGTTATAGAACTTGCCTCCATGAAGCTTTGTGAAGAAGATAAATATGAAATAAAACAAAAAAAAAACTAACATGAATACATAAAGACAAGTTGTGATAAGTATTACAAAGAAAAAGCATATAGTAAGACAACAGATTGTGACGGGGTGCCTGTAGGTTTAGGGGGTTGAGATTTAAACTGAGACTCAGTAAGAGTGATGAGGAAGGGGAGGAAGAGGGAGAGTGGGTGCCACAGCCCTGGGTGTTGGAGCCTCTGGCACTGAAGGGCAGCCAGTACAGTTGGAACATGGTGGAGGGAAGGCAGGTAGAAGTAGAGGGGGCTCCCACGGGACATAGACACTAGCTCTTTCTGAAAATGAATATATTTTCTAAGGCCATGGCACCAAGACAGAATGAGTTTCCAGGAATATAAGGTTCCCCACACACACTCTTGGATTCTTTCTGGAATTTACATTTGGACAATTTACATTTGGACAATCTGCCTGAGGGGAGAGTAACACAGGATAAAGACAGCACACTGGACCCACAATCTGGAATGTGCCGTAAGTCCTGGTGACTGTTCCCAACCACCAAGCAGAGTTTTGGAGGATGAATCATCAAGGTAAGTTTACATGGGTCAGCCTCAGAGGCTTCCCGCTCCAGAAAGGACTCCAGTGTCTCCTAGCCCAATAATCCCCTCTCCACCCCACCCACCCCTTCATGGGAGAGTGGTAAGGAGGCCCACAAACCAGGACCAATTGTCCTGCATTGGCCTGGTCCCCGCCAAGCCCTATGAGTTTGGGCCACTGAGGCAGGATCGCTCCTGCTCCCCACCCCTCCCCACCCCTCTATGGCCAGCACCTTCACCCAGAGCCACTACACACAGAGGGCTGAGCGAGGATCTCTGTGGAGTGAAGCGGGGAGACGGCCAAGAGGGGGTCCTAGGCAGCACCGAGGAGCCTAGAGCTACGCTTTGCCAACCACTTGGGGACAAGGAGTCACAGCCCGGCGCCATGCTGCCTGTGACTTTGAGGAAGGGCGCTGGATCATGAGACAAGTACTTGGGACACTTAGGAAGTAGATAAGGGCCTCCTGAGGGTGAAATGCAGGCAGGAAACACTTGTTCCAAGGGCTGTGCCACCCACCTCCATAAGGAGCCTGCTGAAGGCCCCCACTCTGGCCCCTCCTCCCGCTCTCCATGTGCACAGGCAATGAAAGTTGCCTCTCCAGGATCTGCCCTCATTTTCTAAGCTGATGGGATTCCCAATTGCCTGTGGCCAGCATGGAGAGGGAAATGTCACTTCTGTCACTTCCTAGGCACAGCCTCAGAAGCTCTGTCCATCACCTCCAGCCCTAAAGACTATTCTTCCCAGTGCTGCTCCAGGAGGCCCCTGGGATGACTCCCAGAATCTCCCAGACACTGGCCATCGGCGCACCTACTAGAGAACACTCTGAGTGTGCTTTGCGGGTTTATAGTACAACTAGCTGGAGAAGCAGCATGTGCTCTAGGGAGAAAAGCACCAGGCTGAGAGTCAAGAAGGCCCACTTCCTAACACTGTGCAGCCATCCAAATGTTCCTTTAAAAACATAGAAAAGCATTTATTATCTAATGCAATTAAAAATACATCATGCACTAAATGCCAAAAAAAAAAAAAAAATACATTATGCCTGTAATCCCAGCACTTAGGGAGGCTGAGGCAGGAGGATCACTTGAGCCCAGAAGTTCAAGAAAGGCCTGAGCAACATAGCAAGACTCTGCCTCTACAAAACAGTTTAAAAATTAGTGGAGCATGGTGGTGTGTGCCTGTTATCCTAGCCACTTGGAAGGCTAAGGCACAAGGATCACTTGAGCCCAGGAGTCAGGGCTGCAGCGAGCTGTGATTGCACCACTGCACTCCAGCCTGGGCAATAGAGCAAGATTCTATCTCAAAAATAATAATAGGCCAGGCATGGTGGCTCATGCCTGTAATTCCATCACTTTGGGAAGCTGAGGTAGGAGGATCACTTGAATCCAGGAGTTTAAGACCATCCTGGGCAACATAATAGGGAGACCTCATCTCCACAGAAAAATTTAAAAATTAGCCATATGTAGTGGTGTATGCCTGTGGTCCCAGCTACTCAGAAGGCTGAGATGGGAGGATCACTTGAGCCCAGGAGGTTAAGGCTGCAAGTGATCACACTACTGCACTCCGGCCTGGGTGAGTGGGACCCTGCCTCAAAAAAATTTAAATAAATAAAGCAATAATGAGAATTAGAGTGCAAAATTGTACAGAGTAAGAAATTCTGCTATGGAAAAATACCTAAGTAAAAATCTATAAGTTGATAAAATGTGGGGCAATTACCATCTTCTAAAGTCCTTTTTGAATTTTTCAGCTTTTCTTCAAGGAGCACGTTACTATTAGACAAGGCCACTTCCTTTACTGGAAATTCTGAAATCCTAAAAGTTCCAGGAATCCAGCATGTTTTTCTTCAATTGGGCACCTTTTGGTGGCCACCCTTAATCTGAACTGACATCATCTATTGCCCGTATTGGTCCTGCTTGGTGTATTTATGTCTCACTGCAGAAACATCAGTGCGTTTGCTCATTGGGGGCTGTTCCCAGAGCCACTGAGACTGTGCCAGCACGTACCCTCGGTTACTCCTCTGGAATCCAGAGTTCTGAATTCTGTAACAGAGCCGACTCCAAGGGTTTCCGATGAGGGAACCACACACACCCAGTGACAGCAAAAGCAGCCCAAGAGCCCAAGGCTCTGTGACTTGCTGTGTGTATTAGTCTGTTCTCACACTGCTCATAAAGACATACCCAAGACTGAGTAATTTATAAAGAAAAGAGGTTTGATGGACCCACAGTTCCACATGGCTGGGGAGGCCTCACGATCATGACAGAAGGCAAAGGAGAAGCAAAGTCACGTCTTGCATGGAGGCAGGCAAAGGAGTGCATGTGCAGGGGAACTCTCCTTTTTAAAACCATTAGATCTCCTGAGAGTCATTACCAGGAGAACAGCACAGGAAAGACCCGCCCCCGCTATGATTTGATTACCTCCCACCAGGTCCCTCCCAGGACACAAGGGAATTATGGGAGCTACAATTCAAGATGAGATTTTGGTGGGGACACCACCAAACCACATCACTGTGTAACCTAACAGAAGTCACGTCCCTCTGGGGCCTCAATTTCCGGATCTGCCCCATGAAGAATGAAGATCTGTAAGTCTCTCCTGGGTCTGGCACTCCACCGGCTCATGATTCCTGGTGCTACTGCAATGCAATGCAGAGTCCCTAAAGGGGATCCCATCCCTCCAGCCCACCTAATACCAGCCACTTCCATCCTTGGCTGGCCAGAGAGAGGAGCCCCGGGCCTAAGGAGGGAGACAGAGGATTCTGGATGTCCAATGGTAGCAGAATGGTAAGGGCCCCTCAGGCAAGACAGCACCTGCCCTCGACTCCACCCTGACTTGTAGGCCCCCAACAGGCAAGTCTTCAGCACTGCTGCAGGTGAGCAAAGGACTCAGCTTCTCCAGTAAATGCTCCTGGCGGGGCTGTCAGTAAGGGGCGCACCCTCCAGTGGTGCTTCTCTCTCAAAGAAAAGCTCACGGTGGTAAGGTCCCAGCAGTGAGATTTTAAGGACTTGAGTAACAGAGGAACAGGTGGGAGGGGGGTGCGTTTTTCTATGTACCACAATTCACAACACTGAGGCTCCCTGGTCTTCATGCACACACAGTGGGCTGAGCCCTCAAACAGCTGAGGAGAGCCGGGAAAGCTAGATACGGGACAGTGTCGCATGCGCCGGGGATCCTCTCCCCCAGCTACACCACGAGGGGACAGTGTTGCACACACCGGGAGTCCCCTCCCCCAGCTACACCACCACGAGCGGACAGTGTTGCACGCACCGGGGGTCCCGTCCCCCAGCTACACCACAAAGGGACAGTGTCCCACGTGCCAGGGGTCCCCTCCCCCAGCTACACCGCCACAAGGGGACAGTGTCCCATGCACCGGGGGTCCCCTCCCCCAGCTACGCCACCACGAGGGGACAGTGTCCCACGCACCAGGGGTCCCCTCCCCCAGCTACACCGCTCACAAGGGGACAGTGTCCCACGCACCAGCGGTCCCCTCCCTGAGCTACACCGCCACAAGGGGACAGTGTCCCACGCACCAGGGGTCCCCTCTCCCAGCTACGCCACTCACAAGAGGACAGTGTCCCACGCACCGGGGGTCCCCTCCCCGAGCTACGCCGCCACGAGGGGACAGTGTCCCACGCGCCGGGGGTCCCCTCCCCGAGCTACGCCACCACTAGGGGACAGTGTCCCACGCGCCGGGGGTCCCCTCCCCAAGCTACACCACCACGAGGGGACAGTGTCCCACACGCCGGGGGTCCCCTCCCCGAGCTACGCCACCACGAGGGGACAGTGTCGCATGCGCCGGGGGTCCCCTCCCCGAGCTACGCCACCACGAGGGGACAGTGTCGCATGCGCCAGGGGTCCTCTCCCCCAGCTACGCCACCATGAAGGGACAGTGTTGCATGCGCCAGAGGTCCTCTCCCTGAGCTACACCACCACGAGGGGACAGTGTTGCATGCGCCAGGGGTCCTCTCCCCCAGCTACACCACCACGAGGGGACAGTGTTGTATGTACCGGGGGTCCCCTTCCCCAGCTACGCCACCACAAGGGGACAGTGTCCCACGCACCGGGGGTCCTCTCCCCCAGCTACCCCACCACCAGCACAGCTTCATGATTTTTAGTTTTCTTCTAATTTTAGGATGGTAGCAGCATTCTAAGAACCCCTCTAAGTGTTTTAGGGAGATGGTAATGGTCCTACACTAAAATAATTCAACCAACACTATAATTTTAGTGCCACCATCAAAATGAAATAATGGCTGTTTACTATGTTACACCTTTCAAATGACCTTCATTTGAATACAAATTGTGGCTTGAAATTCTAAAAGCTGCTCAGTTCCAGAAGGCTGCAAAATGCAGGAACTCAACAAGGGCTGCTCTTCCCAGAGACTCCTCCCGTAGGCACACGGTTTAAATGGATCTTTCTCTGGAGCTGCTGGAGACCCATTTAGCGCCTTGATGCAGAATTGAATGGCCCTGACTGGGCAAAATAGGCCCAGGAGTTGGAGGAGGTGGCAGCTGCCTGCAGAATGGGAGAGGGAGCAGCACCTACGGAGCCCCCGTGCCGGAGACCCCTGTGCAGGGGCAGGGAGAGTTCAGGAAACTTCCTCCAAGGGGGCAGGGATGGGGCTGCCCTGCCAGGCCTGGTCCACCCCTCCAGCTCTCCCCCACTTCTTTCAGCCACATCCTAGCTTCCCTCTCGTTTTCCTTCCCCTGCTGTCCTCCGTGCTCCCCTCTCCAGCCACACCAACAACTCACTGGGGGTCCTGAACCTCACCCCGCCTGTCTCCTCTGTGTCTTTGTTCAGATGCCCACTCGGCCCGGTGCAAGGGGGAGCGAGCTCCCCAGGCTAATACCTGCCTGTTCACAAGGCATCCACTCCACAGGCATTTACTGACGGGTGTGGAGACGGACAGGGATGCGTGTCTTTTCTATGCTCATCCAGGACCTCCAGTCCAGGGTGTCCTGCTCAGCTCTGTATCCCAAACACCAAGTGATTAACGTTTGTTGAGTTGAAATCTCATCTCTAGAAGCTTCCTAGACTCACTAATAGAATACATCCATCCTGTCTAAAACATGCGGTCATTATTACTGACTTTAATTTTTAATTTTTGCAGGTGCATTGTAGATATACATATATCTACAATATACAAAATATAAAATATAATATTAACTATATATACATATATTTTGAGACAGAGTTTCGCTCTGTCACCCAAGTTGGAGTGCAATGGCGCGATCTCAGCTCACTGCAACCTCTGACTCCCGGGTTCAAGTGATTCTCCTGCCTCAGCCTCTTGAGTAGCTGGGATTATAGGCTCCTGCCACCACGCCCAGCTAATTTTTGTATTTTTAATTGAGGCAGAGTTTTATCAGGTTGGCCAGGTTGGTCTCAAACTCCTACCCTCAGATGACCCACCCAGCTCAACCTCCCAAAGTGCTGGGATTATAGGCGTGAGCCACCACACCCGGTCATATATTCATGGGGTACCTAAGATGTTTTGATACAGTGCACACATGCAGTGCATAATAATCACATCACGGAGAACAAGGTATCCATCCCCTCAAGTATTTATCTTTTGTGTTAAAACAATCCAATTATACTTTTTTTGCTATTTTCAAATGTACAATTAAGTTATTATTGACTCTAATCACCCTGTTATACTATCGAATACTAGGTCTTATTCATTATAACTATTTTTTTTGTACCCATTAGCCACTCCCCACCTCCCTGACCACCACCACACCCCTACTACCCTTCCCGGCCTCTGGTAACCATCCTTCTACTCTCTATCTCCATGTGTTTAACTGTTTTGATTCTTAGATCCCACAAATAAGTGAGAACATGTGAAGACTGTCTTTCTGTGTCTGGTTTATTTCACTTAACATAGTGACCTCCAGTTCCATCATGCTGTTGCAAATAACAGGATCTCACTCTTTTTTATGGCTGAAAAGTATTCTGTTGTGTATAAGTATCACACACTACTGAGTTGTTTACACCCAAAGGAAAACTTTTCAAGAACCCAGGTTCAGCACTTTTCAGATATGTGACTTAGGCTAAGCACTCAATCTCTCTAAACCTTGGTTTCCATACCACTAAAGCTGTAATCATCATCCAATCTACCCAGTGGGCTGCTGTGAAGAGTAAAGGACATGATATGCATAAAAAAACTTAGCCCAGGCTGGGCGTGGTGGCTCACACCTGTAATCCCAACACTTTGGGAGGCTACAGTGAGTGGATCACAAGGTCAGGAGATTGATACCATCCTGGCTGACAAAGTGAAACCTCGTCTCTACTAAAAATCTAAAAAATTAGCCAGGTGTGGCAGCACGCACCTGCAGTCCCAGCTACTCGGGAGGCTGAGGCTGAAGAGTTGCTTTACCCCAGGAGGTGGAGGTTGCAGTAAGCCAAGCTTGCACCACTGCACTCCAGCCTGGGCAACAGAGCAACAGAGTGAGACTCTTTCCAAAAAAAAAAAAAAAACTCAGCCCAGTGCTTGGCTCCAACATAACCCCACTGGCATCGAGTGAACAGAAGTATGCAGCAAGAGCTGTAGTTACTGTTGTGCTGGGCATCTGTTGATGGCACTCGGCCTGCCCAGCTTGTTCTCCAATGTCCTCTGCAGGTTGCAACTTCCAACAGCAGGACCCGACCCACACGACCTTCTCCCCCATCCAGTGCCCCTGTGTATTAGTCTGTTCTCATGCTGCTAATAAAGACATACCCAAGACTGGATAATTTATAAAGGAAAGAGGTTTAAGGGACTCACAGTTCCTCACAGTTCCACATGGCTAGGGAGGCCTCACAATCATGGTGAAAGGCAAAGGAGAAGAGAAGGCATGTCTTACATGGCGGCAGACAAGAAAGCATGTGCAGGTGAACTGCCCTTTATAAAACCATCAGATCTTGTGAGACTTATTCACTATCATGAGAACAGCATGGGAAAGACGTGCCCCCATGGTTCTTTTACCTCCCACTGCGTCCCTCCCATGATAAGTGGGAATTATGGGAGCTACAATTCAAGATGAGATTTGGGTGGGGACACAGCGAAATCATATCACCCTGTGCTTGTTATTTGCCCAACATGTCTGGAATATTCTCTTCCCTCCTCTGCTGATGCATGGCCCATCCATCATTCAGGGAGAGCTTCCTCTCAGAAAGCCCTCTCAGAAAGCCCTCCTGGATCATCCTGGCTCATGTTCTCTCCTTCTGGGCAACCCAGGCACCTAGTGCCCATCACAGATGTTCTACTGCTCCCAAGAGCCTGGCTTTCAGGTGGATCTGCTCTCTCTGAAAGGCGGATTCCATAAAGATGGATTCTGTGGGAGCCCTTGTCTCCCACGTCCTCCCTGCACAGCCCAGCAGCCAACTGAACTCTGTGCCTGCCAACACTCTGAAAGGCAAGGCACAGGTGGAAACGCCTATTTCTCCCCTTCTCATCAGCCACCACACAATCCTCATGCCAGGCCCAGTTTTCCAGGCCAGAAGTGCCAGATCCAGCTCCCTGCCACCCCCCCGCCACACACACACAGCAGGAGGTCCTGCTGATGAGTTCTCCTTGACATGCAGGCAGTCACACTTCTCCGGCCATTCCTGGTCCTGACCTTTGTGGCCTCCTTCCAAGAAGCCCAAGAAAGACTTAGCGGGCCTCTGCCTCCAGGCGCTGCCTGTTTCATTTTATCCCGTGGTTAGATTGATCTTCTGGAACCCCTACTCGATTAAGTCAAAGTCTGACTCCAACAGTTTTGCTTTAGGCATCCTGATGCCCGGCTCGAGTGAGCATTCAGGATGCTCTGGTCTCTGTCCACATCGCAGAGTGTCACTCAGCAGCGGAATGGAAGGGAGTACTGACACGTGCCGTGGCACGGAAGAAGAGATCGCTACACTGAGTGAAAGAAGGCGGTTAGCAAAGGCCACATATTGCACTACCCTGTTTACATGAAACGTCTAGAATAGGCAGATCCACAGAGATAGAAAGCAGATTGGTGGCTGCCAAGGGCTGGGAAAAAGTTGGGTGTTTGGGGGTGACAGCTGAGGAATACAAGGCTTCCTTTTGGGGTGATTAAAATGTTTTAACATCGATTGTAGTGATTGTTGCACAACCCTGTGAATATACTAAAAGCACTGAACTGTAGGCTTTAGATGGGTGAATGGTACCCACGTAAAAGCCTACGATTCTGCCTCAATGAAGCCGTTATTATGCTCCAAGCAGGCTCCGCCCCCTCCTCTCCTACCACACTCCCCACAAGCTTGAGTGACTATCTGTTATCGCATTCAGCCTGCCCAACAAATGCCCATCCTTCAAGGCCCAGCTCCCCAAACTCCCATAGCATTCGCTCATTCTTGCAGTCCACAAACGACGGCTGTCCCTCCTGGGAATTCCACAGCAAACAGCGCACACAGGAGCCTCCCCAAGAGCCCACAGTCTGATGAAAAACAAGTAACAACAAACAAAACAGCAACGCCACAGGGCAGTTTGCATGCAGCGACGCTAACCATGCCACTCCGCTGCTGCTTAATATTTTTACCGAAATTTTCAGGGTTTACTCCTGTTCCTCTTACAAAGATCCTAAGCCCCACAAGAGCAGGGACAACAGGCTGAACGTCCCCATTTTCCCCCAAGGCTCACACTGATGGTGGCAGTGGGAGAGAGTGTGGAATACTTGGCTTCCACCTCTGCCACCTTCCAGCTCTGGTGTGACTCGAGGCAGGCCCCGTCATCCTGGCCCTGCGACGTCCTCCCCTAGAAAACAGAGATGGCGCCTCCTTCACGAGAAGGACCGTGGGTGGCAGGGTGATTTATTGAAAATTTAAGTTGGCAGGATAATCTGTCCAAAAATTAACTTGTATCTTGTAAACTTGTCAGAAGTGAAGGAGAGTTATTTTCCCCTTGTCCCAGAAAGATGGCAAGCCTTATGTTTATTCCAACAAATACTTGATATTTGTTAGATAAATTGTTTTTATTATTATTCACCCCTGCCATGGAGAAAATCACTCTCTTCTTATGTTTTGGGGCTAGAAAGAGAAGTTGTCCAGCTGCCCGGAAGAAATATTCTTTGGCATATGTCTCTGCATTTCCAAGGTCTCTGAGCTGACTCCTGAGAAGGGGAGACGCCTGGGGCTGGGTCACAGAGGAGAGAAGGTGCACCTGCGGGGGTTGGCTCCCCTGTGATCTGGAGAAGACAAAGGTGGAGGGTTTCGGAGGACAGAGACCTGCACTTGGTCAGATACAGCAACACTGAGGTAGCAGAACCTCAGAGGGGTATGGGGGCCTGCAAGGACCTGGCACCAAATGCCACTGCTTTGCAATCAGCCAAGGCTCACAGTGGCCCTGCCTGGCAAGGAGTGGAGCCACTAGCGGAGCCACCCAACCCCAGTGGCCTCTGCTGGCCTTGGCAGACCTGGGCAAGAGAATTCCTCCTGGGTCACTCACAGAGGGTTCTCTCTGGACTCAAGTCCCAAGGTACTTGCCTAACCTGGAGTGGGGAGCTCTTGAGAACTCCTGGTTTGGGACCAACCTCTCATCATGGCAGATGGTGCCTTAAATCGGATTCAATTGCATTTAAACAAAGAAATGCAACCTACCCTGCATTCCCAGTGTCTTGGAATGGTTCCAACCTGACATTTAGGGGGATTCTCCAAGATGATTAATTCATATCTGCCTCACTGGCCAAGCACAATTCCTGGACTTGGAGACAATTGACGTTTTCTTTTTTGAGACAGTGACCAGAGAACTCTCAGAGAACAGGGGCAAAAAGAAGTGTGTTCTCTCAAAAGTTCCTGCTGCTTCGGGGAGCCTGGTGAAAGAAGAAAAGAAGGAGCTTAAAAGTCTCCTGGAAAAGATTTTAAACCCTGGTATAGACAGATATAGAGTAGATGACAGAATGCTCAAGAAAAAAACGGCCGGACACAGAACAGAGTGGAGACGCTGTTATAAATGAATGAGAAGGAGCCCTGTGACTTGTAAACTATCACTCGAATAAAAGATGAGATGCTCAATACAATTTACTGACTGGTAACCTCAGAGGACTGAGCCAGTCCTGTGGATAGCCTGTGGCAGGGGGGCCCTCTGGCAGGGATCTCAGGGACACGCCCTTTTCAGCTGCCAGGGCGTAAGCAGGGGGATGTCATTCTCCGTGGACAAATCTTTTCCAAAAGCAGACAGGTTTTAGATGGCAAAAGGCCATCTAAGCTCACAGGAGGACGACAGAGAAAACTATTCTAAGGGGATGTGGCCCCACCTGGGCCATGATCAAAGGAATCTGCAAAATGCAACGTGTCTCTGCCAAACTGAAGCCTTCTGAGCCCAGTTCCAAAGTGCTGGGAAACCCCAGTCTGGGTGCAGAGACCATCTTCCAGCACGTCCGTGTGGCAGGTAAGAGGAGTCGGCTTCCTCAAAGCCTCCCTCCGGGCAGCCTCTCTGCCCAACCCACATTCACATGGAGCACACGGGAGGTTGGATAAGCCTGGCCCTTCCATCTCCCCGGCCTCACCTCACTCCCAACTCTGGGACAGAACTGAACACCACCATCATTTACTTCAATCCCTCGGCTTGTTTAAGAAAAATTGCTTGTCTACAGTCGCAGGCCACCATGCTGTGTGCCACCCCATTTAGAGTTTATTTTACATTAAATCTCCAAGCCAGAGACCCTCCAGTTGGTCTGCATAAAGCAGAATTATTGGTCCAAGTGTTTTTAAAAATAGATGCAACTCTAGACCCCAAGAAACTGAAGGGATATTATGGGAATACACAACTGTATTGTTTTGTTACTGTATGAAAAATTGGATTCTCCAACTCTGGTTTTCCCCTCCTGCTCCCGGGTTCCTCCCTCTCCTTGTTCCTCACTGGAGACGCTGCTGCAGCTCCTGGCACTGAGAACAATATATTACAAACCAGAGCAGCCCAGGCCGAGCTCCACACACTGTGTGGGCCCCGGTAAGCTCCAGCCTCCGTCTGTCTTCAGACAGACGCCATTCTGGGCCAAATGTTAAATAATGAGACCCCACAAAAATTCAGCCGCAGCTTCAAGCTGGATTTGAGGATCACATTTCACACAGGCTTCCACAAAAGTGGGTCTTGACAGAGGAAGTTCCTTTTGGCGCTGAGATTCAGAGCTGTAACAGCCCCTTCCCCGGCCGTGGGAAGGTGGGGCAGGAGGCAGCGCTGGCTTCCACCTCCCGCCAGCCACTGTAGAAGGGAGATGACGGGGCACTTTCATCTGCTCTCAGGGCCACACAAACAGACATGGGACCAAGATTGCCATGGTCTAGGTGAGGGCTGAGTCTTTACAAGGTCGGTGTCACCCAGCAGATGACAAAACCAAAGAGGTTCAGAATTGTGGCCACTGTCAAGATACATTAGGATATGATCCAGCAATCCCACTTCTGAGTATTTATCCAAAAGAAGTCAAATCTGAATCTCAAAGAGATATTAGCACTCCCATGCCCACTGCAGTACTATTCACAATAGCCCAAATGTGGAAACCACCTAATGTCCACCAATAGACACATGGGTAAAGGGAGCGTGGGATGTACACACGGTGGAATATTATTCAGCCTTCAAAAAGAAGGAGATCTTGCAGCATGTGACAACACAGATGAGCCCAGAGGACACTATGCTATGTGAAAAAACCCAGTCACAGAAGGACAAATACTGCATGATTCTCCTTACATGAAGTATCCAAAATGGTCAAACCCCTAGAAGCAATGACTGCAATGGTGGTCATCAGGGGCTAGATGGGGGAGGAAATGGGGAGCTGATGTTCAACGTGTATAAAATTTCAATCGTGCAAGATGAGTTTGTCCTGGAGATCTGCCGCACAGCATCATGCCTAAAGATAGCAACATGTGTTGTACACTTAAAAATCTGTTCAGGCAGCTAGGCGTGGTGGCTCATGCCTGTAATCCTAGCACTTTGGGAGGCCGAGGGAGGTGGATCACCTGAGGTCAGGATTTCGAGACCAGCCTGGCCAACGTGGCAAAACCCCATTTCTACTAAAACTACAAAAATTAGTCAGGTGTGGTGGCAGGTGCCTGTAATCCCAGCTACTCGGGAGGCTGAGGCAAGAGAATCACTTGAACCTGGGAGGCAGAGGTTGCAATGAGCCAAGATCACACCGCTGCACTCCAGCCTGGGCGAACAGAGCAAGACTCTGTCTCAAAAAATGGAAAGGGAAAGGGAAAAGGATAGGAAAAATCTGTTAAGAGGATGGAGTTCATGTTTCGCATTCTTACCAAAACAATAATAATAGTAAAAGAACCAATTAGGTTCAGGCTCTGTTTGGAGACAGAATAAAGTCTACACTGACTCCACACTCAGCCAGGAAGCACAGGCAGAATTCAGGCTTCGGCCCTTCTAATGAGCATTTCCCTGGCCAACTGCCAGCCCCTAAGATGGCCAGATAGGACTTCCCTCTTTGCCTTGACAGCACTCTCCTGGAACATAAGATCACTGAGGGCAGGGACCGTGTTGCCTGGTCAGCACCCTGATGCCGGAAAACAGCCGCCTGGCACACTGGCACACAGCAGGCATCGGATGAATAAAGGCTAATTGCAGAAATCAGCACAGAGAAGTGCTTACTAAACATGGATCCTTTCTCCAGATGCAAAAAAAGAAGTAAAAATTCAAACACTTGTCGAATGTCAAATCAATATTAATTTACTCAAAGGCATGAGTAAACGTCTTAACGGAGGCTTTTCTGCCTTTATTAAAGGCAACCGGCCAGGTGTGTCACTAGGAGCACGCACGGGACTCTGTTGCTTATTACTCTTCCCTGCAATTTACACAGGCTCATAGTCTTAGCTGCCATAAAGCCAAGTTCCCTCACCACTGGGGTGACAGAGCAGTCACCCCCTTCTCTGCCTTAGCAAACCTTCCCAACAGGGATGCCCCTTGTTGGGAGGAAAATGAGAAGCAAAGGACACCTCTGACCCAGTTCTCCTTCCAGGGCCTTCCCTCTACCCCCGCCCCTCCTTCTCCAACAATGTCAGGTTACAAAGTCCTGCCCTGCACACCTGACTGAGACCACCAGTCTGCTCACGACCTGTCCAGAGCACGAGAAGGCCTCCCCTCCGAAGAGCGGCCCTCAGCACCTGCCCGCGATGCTCTCCTCTCTCCGGGCCAGCTCTGGCTTTTCAGGGAGGCTGACGGGCCTTGCCGACGCCAGTGGCAGTGACGCCAAGTCGCACCTGGGTTAGCAGTGGTAATGCCATTGCTGAGACCCAGGGGCAGCCACAGGAAGGCCTGGCCTTTCCTTCTCTTTCCTTTTTCCTTCTGAGAGCAGGAATCCACACCAATCACTTACCTAATAACCATGGAGGATGGTCATGGGGGTTTTTATCCCAGCCACAGACACCATTATCCTGCCCCAAATCAGCTCTAACACAACAAGGAATTCAGAGTCATTAAATGCCTTTTAATAAAAGGCCTGCCTGTGGATCTAGTCTTCGGTTAGAGACTTACCCAGAAGGTGCTTTGGCCCCTGAGCAACTCCAAAGACAATGTAAAATTAGTAGCAAGGGTGGGGGTGGTAACAACAAAACCAAATCAAACCAGACTCCCCCACTGAGGGGCTTGCAAACACTTTGGGATAGCACAATTTCAGGATTTCTATTTATTCTCAGTCCTCATTAAAGTGGCAGCAGAATGACACGGATACAATCCGATTGTCTGCTATTTGATTACCTTTTTATAAGTGTGGTGCCACAAAGAAGAAAGTTCAAACTCCAGCAAGAGAGGCGTTGCTATAAATACTCCCACTCCCAGACGCCCACGTGGAATTACTCATCAGGAGTGGGGAGCACGAGCAGCGAGGCCCATTGTGCGCTCTTCTCTGGCAGGAACTTCTCGTGCTCACTCTGTTAATTACTTCAAGGTTTCTTCTGTGTCTGCTTTGTGCTCGCTGACACTCCTAGGACCACAGTGGAGCTGACTGCTGGGTGACAGAGAGCCAAGCCCCTTTGGAAAGAAGAGGGGCTTCCAAGGCCCTCAGGAGAAAGGCAGGCCCGAACCAGAGGGTCTTCCCTCCAAAGGCCAGGAGTGAAGTTTGAAGCCAGGCTGACAGGGCCGGCCTGGTTTAGGAAAGGAGAGGCTGGAAAGAGACACAGCAGCGGTCCCTGCGGACCCTGCCACTGGCCTCAGGGAACACCTGGCTATTCATTCTCCTGAGGTGGTTGGGTCTGTTCTGTTCTCTCTCTATCTGCCTCCTTTTGCCAGGGAATCTTCAGATCTCCACTGAGACAGCACTTGCTATGGTAGAATGTCCTGACCCACTAGGACTGAATGATATGTCCTCAATAGGTGCTCCAGTAACCCCGCCCCGCCCCCCCCGCCCCGTGCTTCCGATACACACATGGATCCCATTCCTAACTACTGCCTGCTTGTCTCTCCCATCCCAACATCAGTTCCATAGAGTCTTAAGACTCACAGTATCCTTCAGGCCTCACGCGGAGTCCCTGGGTCCAGTCGCCACATCCTTTGCCAGGCCCTTGCAGTGACCCCCCTCCAAGCCGACAGTCCCTGGCCTGGCGAGAACCCCCACTGCCTCCTCACCGATGCTGGTCTGGGACCGGCCTCCACTCCTTCTGCTGCCTCCCACTCCCTGCCACCCATTCCGCCTCCTGGAATGCTGTCTGTGTGCACTCCACGGCTCCAGTACATATGGCGGATGCTTATGGCACACCATGCGAGCAAAGCAGGACATAAGGTCCCGTACACACTAGGATTACAGATGCACTAAATATATGTGTGTGCACCAAAAAAGGCACAGAGATGCGCGGCAATCACTGAGAGTGGTAGGGAAATGGAAATGTTTTCTTTCCATGTCCCTCAACTTCTGGAAGATTATTATATAATTTTATAACAAAACTACATTTGTAATTTAAAATAATCTTACAGAGATGGTGAACAAATGAGTGGTTGACTGGGATTAGAGACCCTGGGAGGGAGAGGGTTGGCGGGAGGATGTCTGTGGAGATGGAACAGTTCTGCCCCTTGACTGTGGTGGCGGTGACACAAATTCGCACGTGTGACATGAGGCAACACAGAACGGCACATCTGCACTGTATCAACATCTGGCTCCTGGCTGTGATACTATTAGGTAAGATGAAGCCACTGCAGAAACGACACCAAGGCTACATGAGGCCCCCTGAACTGTCTTTGCAACTTCCTGTAATAATATGATGATTTCAAAATAAAAAGTTTAAAATACATCTAACTATGGTCTACACCTATTGCTGAGGAATGTGGATGAAGTTTAAATCGTAGGCCTAAACTGGCTTTGAAGGCCAACAAACACCCATCCAACCTTTATTTTGTAAATACGGGAAGACACAGAGCCTGCAAAGAAACCCCAAAGGTAGGTGCCCATCTCATAGATGAGGAAGCTGAGGCAGGAAAAGTGCACTGAGCTGGAACAAGCCTGAAGTCCAAGGCCTGCATGCAAAAGCTCATCTTACTGGGGTACCACCAATTCCCACCGCATCATCTGGGCCCTCCTCACTGCCCTAAAGCAGGTGTGATCATCTGGGTGAGGAGCCGGACCAGGTTCCAGGGTAAGCAGCAGCCCAAAGGCTGGAGCCCAGGAACCCTCCCCCAACCTGGCCGCTCACTCCCCCAATCTGCAGCGTCCCCCACCCCTTCTATCTCCACTCAGGTCACAGGCATCCCGTTGCCGCCTCTACAAACCACAAACACCACCTCCTTCCTGCCCACACTCCAAGTTCAGAGCCCCGAACCTGCATCCTGCTCAGAAGCTGCCTGATGTAGCACGGCTCGGGCTGATCCGACAAGTGCCCTTTGCAGTAGACAAGGCAGCTGGTTTAGCCCTCACTGCAAATGCCCACAGAGGCCAAGCAAGGACCCCTGTGTATCTCAGCTGCCATTCTTGACCTCTTCTGGTCCACTCACCACAGCCAGGAGCTTTCTAAGGCAAGATTGGCCCCTCTCTGTCCCGATAAAGTCAAACCCTTTAAATGTCCCTCAACGTGGCAAGACAGACAAGCTCCTTGGAGACAGACCCCCCCTCACCCCGTGCCTCTGCAGCCCACCTAAGCACAGCTCTCCTCCACCAGCTCCATGCTGCGCCCACACTGGCGACTTGCAGCTCACTAGTCACACCCCACATTCCCTCCTTGAAGCACTGGCACATTCTGTTCCCTCTGCCGAGGATGTTCTTCCCTGTAACCCGCCTCCCCCAAGCCCCCACCTCCACTCTCTCTCTCCATCTCCTTTCGCCAGGGTATCTTCAGATCTCCACTTCGATAGCACTTGCTACGGTAGAATTTCCTGACCTACCAGCACTGGATGATACGTCCTGAACAGGTGCTCCAGTAACCCCTTGTGCTTCCGATACACACATCGATCACAATCCTAACTACTGCCTGCTTGTCTCTCCCATCCCAACATCAGTTCCATGAGGACAAGGACCATATGCACTGCCCAGCACAGCACCTGGCATGCAGCAGGCCCACAGTAAACATTTGTCACATAAATGAATTTCCGACGAAGAAGCTGACATGACTTCCTGAGGTCACATACACTGGCGGGGGGCAGGGAGGAGAACTTGGGCGGTATCTCCACTGTGGGGGCTATGATTGTTCCAACCAAATAAAGGATGGGAGAGGGCGAGGGCCATCCTTCCAGACTCTACTTCCGATCTTGTCCCAGCACAGAAAGAGCGGAGGGCACGTCACGATACATGCCTTGCTCTCCCTGGGAGATTTCTAGATGCTGGAAAACACACCCGGGGCCACATTAAGAGCCATTTTCTCTGCACACCGAGCGGACAGCCGACTGCTCCGGAGGGTGCCATCTGGGGCAGGGAGGGGCCAACAGAATGCGTGGGTTCCACGATGCAGGGGTAGAGGAAGCTATCTCCACAGCAAAGGGAACGAGCTGCTGAACGCTGCTAGCTCAGTTTGGCAATTTATCGATGTTCTTCGAGTTAATGCATTATTACTAGTTTGCATATTTATAATGTGCCCTCTGGTTATTAACGGTGATATAATGCCAACTGAGAAAACCAAGAGACCTCAGAAATATTTACATAGCAGCATAATTAAGACTAAGAGCTGAGTCACCCAGGGATTCTACCGATTTTTCTGGAAGAGAAAAAATAGTACATTCTGACTTCACCCCCTGCCCTAAGATTCTCCCTAAATCTGAGCCAGGCAGAAGCCCACTGTGCCTCCCCCAGTATCACTCTCAGCCTTCAGCAGAGATGCATGTCACCATCCATGAAATGCACAATTGCTTCCTCTCCTCAGCAGCCTCAGCCCAGACTTTCCAAATGCTGGCTGAACTACATAGCACAGCCAGGGCTCATGGAGGGGAGCAGATGTGAGGCAGGAACACGTGGCCACCAGCCTAAGCTGCCCTAGAGCCCTCAACCACACCAACATCCCCTGGGAATCCTCAAACCTAGAGGTTGAAGGTCCCCTGATATAGAGAACGCTCTCTGAATGGGAAGCAGCAAAGACCCTCCCAGGACCCCAGCAGCAATCCTAGAGTCAGCCCTGAGGCCACATTCGTGGGTGGGGAGCTGGGAGGTGCAAAGCATGGGCTCTATGTTTTAAAGAGGAAACATGGTTCCACACCCCACCCCACCCCACTCTTTTTGTCAAGCCCCTGTGTCTCCCTCAATTCAGAACTCCATTTTCTGAAAAAATTCAGGTGGGTTCCAATGGGCTCAACCATGATTTTTCTCT
>NW_012098654.1:1550165-1552256 GCF_000951045.1 Mandrillus leucophaeus | reverse complement strand
AAAAAAAAAAAAAAAAAAAAAAAAAAGGTTTCAAAAGTGTTTGGGGAAAATCAGCTGATGAATACATAAATAGAACGTATCTGTTCAGTGGAATATTACTCGGCTATAAAAAGGAATGAAGTTCTGGTACGTGCTACAGCGTGAATGAACCTGGAAAACATTCCACTGGGGGAAGAAGCCAGAGACAAAAGGATAAATACTGTATAGTTCCATTTATACGAAATGGTCAGAGGCAGCAAATCAACAGACAAAAGTAGGTGTATGGTCGTTTAGGGCTAGAGAGGATGAGGGGGTTGGGGTGACAGCTAAGAAGTGAGGGGCTTCTCTTGGGGTAACACAAATGTCCTAAAATAGACTGGGGCAATGGTTGCATGCTTTTGTGAATATACTAAAAGCCATGGAATTGTACACTTAAAATGAGTAAATTGTATGACATGTTAATTACATCGTAATTTTAAAAATAAAAAAAGTGGGAGAAATTCCTGTTTGTCCTGTGGGGCTTGAATCTGAGAGTGACAGTCTGGTCTAGGTCAGCCTGTGAAAGGCACCTGACCAACGTGTAGCCCTGTGAAGGCTAACCCCGTCCCCTCTCCCGATGGTGTCCCTCCCCACCAGTTCCCCCACACACTCCCAAAGCCCTAGCTTGCTCTTGACCTAGGAAGCTGCTGCGACCAGTCCCAGAAAGATACCAAGACAGAAAATCTAGATTCCACAGGACACAACAAGCAGTAACTAATGCCAGACACGCGGCATCGAGCTTGCAATAAATGTCATCCTGTTTGGCTTCTGAAAGGGTCTCTGATATGCAGTTAATGCCGCATTCAGGCTCCATCCAGACCTCATCACGGCGATATGCAAATGCAGCTTTTGTCACAACCGGCACTAACTCTAATAACTCCCAAAGTGAAAATGTTCCCATAAAAACCACCATAAAAAGTCCCTTATTTTATTGCCAGCTAAGTTTTCTTTACTTGTTGTCAGGACTTTCTCCTCACTGTTGATTAGCTAACAGGCGGCACGTCCATTTTTTTTCCTTTAGAGAAACCCAGGCACACAATCACCAACCTGTCCCCTCCCTCCATCTGGAGCCGCCTTGCTTCAGCTGCTACCACTGCCCAGCCCCCTCTGAGCCAGGGGGGCTAATAAACCACATTTACCTTCCCCGACGGGCAGCTGAAATGCATTACCTTTGGTCTGCTGGTTGCACTCCCCGGTCAAATGGGAATATAAAAACCAGCCTTATTTATAACAACAGAATGTCTCTGCTCAAGTTAGAGCTGGCTGCGTGCCCCCTACACACACACACCCACACACATGCACACATGCATAGACACACAAGCACACACTCAAACATGTGCATGCCCCCAGGAGCGCATGTCCACACACATGCATGCATGCACAGACACACACAAGCACACACTCAAAGTCATGCACACACACACTCACGCTCATACCACTACTTTTCCCAAAGTGGCTTTCACCTATTAATACGTCTCAACAGAAATACAGCCATCCTGCTGGCCGTGCTTCTTCCTTGCCAGCACCATGCACCCAAGTAAGAGAGGGTCAGGCAAGTCTCCCAGACCAGACCCTCCCTCTCTGTTAGCATAGACTCTAATTCTCTACCTGCTGCTCTGTGAACCTTGGAGGAGGGCTCAAAGCCCCTCCAACACAAGACAGCTCTTTCCCAGCCGACCCGGCCTCTCCTTCCCAGCTCTCAAAAAAGACACAGTGGAAGACATCCACAAAGGCCTTCAGCTGACTCGTCTCTCCATAGAAATCTCCTGGTCCTCCTTCCAGAGAATCCCTGACAGCATCCCACAAGCAATATATACTGAGTGCTTTCCACAAGAGGCCCCTTGGAGAATCCAGCTACCCCTCTAAGCACCTCAAAGGGACCAAAGCAAAACAATGTCTGTGAGGATTTCTTACAAAAGCGTACAAAGGAATGAGTGGATCAGTCACCTTTCCACTTGTGACATTAGCCTGTGGGGGCAAGAGAATAAGAAAATGCAGCCTCCTCAGTGAGCTAAGATTCGGCCACTGCACTCCAGCCCGGGCGACAGAGCAAGACTCCGTCTCAAAAAAAAA
>NW_012098654.1:1509555-1545575 GCF_000951045.1 Mandrillus leucophaeus | reverse complement strand
CCTCCCCAGCCAGGTCCGCAGCCCGCCCACCAGGCCTGGGGAGAGGTCGGAGAGCGGACAGGTGCAGCCGGGTTGAGGCGTCGCCTTGCCGGATGCTTCCCCTGGCAGCTCTGCTTCCTTTACTCGGGGTTTTAAAGGTCATGTTCTCCGTCAGCGGAAACATTCTACATGACACTTCTGAGACAGAGGCTCCTTTAGAGGCATTTAATCCAAGAGAGGCACCCCCTGAAGAACAGGGTTTATAGGTCACGGCTCAGATGGCCTATAAATCACGCTCGCCGCTGCGGGGCGCCAGGCGGAAGCTTGAAGGCTGGGAGAACAGGGCGGGGCCCGATTGGAAAAAGGGGCGGATCCAGAGGGGCGGGGCGGGCAAGGAGGGGCCAAAAGGGATGGAGGGCAGAGGCAGTCACAGGGCAAGGCCGGGACGGAAAGCAGGGGAGTGGGTGGGGCCAGGTGGGTGGGAGGAGCCAGATAGGGCGGGGCCCATAAAGGAAAGATGGGTAGGTCCAGAGGGGCGGGGCTAGTGAGGAGGAGCCAAAAGAGATGGAAGCTGGAGCCAGCCAAGGAACTGGGTCAAAATGGAAGGTGGAGTGGGTGGGGCCAGACGGGTGGGATGGGTCAAATGTCAAATGAAGGCAGGGCTCTAATGGACAGAGGGGTTGGCCCGGAGGAGAAGGGCCACAGGGAATGGAGGGTGGGGCCCGCTATAGGGCGGGGCCAGGGTGGAAGGTGTGAGGGAGTGGGCAGGGCCAGACGGGTAAAAGGGGCCAAATAAGGGCGGGGCCCCAATTGAAAGAGGGGTGGGTCCAGAGGAGCTCGGCAGGCAAGGAGGGGCCAAAAGGGATGGAGGGCGGGGCCAGTCACAGGGCAAGGCCGGGATGGAAAGCAGGGGAGTGGGTGGGGCCAGATAGGTGGGAGGAGCCACATGGGGGCGGGCCCATAAAGAGGGGTGGGTCCAGAGGAGCTCGGTGAGCAAGGAAGGACCAAAAGGGATGGAGGATGGGGCCAGCCATGGGGCAGGGCCAGGATAAAAGGCAGGGAGTGGGTGGGACCACGTGGGTGGGTGGAACCAGACAAGGGCAGGTTCATTGAGGACAGAGGGGTGGGTTCAGAGGGGCGGGGAGGGTGAAAAGGGGCCAAAAAGGAGGGGTGGGGTCAAAGATGGGGCGGGGCCAGGTGGGAAGGCTGGATGTAGGCAGGGCAAGATGGATGGAAGGGGCCAGATGAGGGCAGGCCCATAAAGGAAAGGGGGTAGGTTCAGAGGGGCGGGGCTGGCAGGGAGAGAGGAACCAAAACGGAAAGGGTGGGGCTATAGAAAGTGTGGGCCCGGGGAAGGGGCCAAATAGGAGGGCGGGCCCAGAGGGGGAGTGGAAGGGCGGGACCATTCAGTAAGGTAGGAGGGGCGGGGCGGGGAGGGGCAGGCGCTCTCCTCCAGCTGCCCCTGGCCTCTCGCCCCAGGGGACCAGCCTTCCAGCAAGGACCAGCTGCCCTGGGCGGAGTAAAATGAGGTGAGTGTCCCCGCTGCACAGGCCGCGGACATAGCGTCACCTGTTTGTCTGAGGCCTGCATGCCTTGTCAGGGTCCACCATGTATCTGGCACTCGGAGCACACACGTGTGTCCTGAATAAATCAGGGGCCCAGGCAGAGGCAGAGGCGTGAGGCCCAAAGCAGCAGGCCCCAGGCTCCTGCACGCCACAGACACCGCGAGGGAGGAACGTTTTGGGGGACAGCCCGGAGGCTGAGGGGGTTTGGCTTTGACTCGACAGGGCAAAGAACTGCCATCCTGGAAGACGCTGGACTGGCCGCCGGGGAGAGATGCACAGCGCCCTCCCTCCCTCTCCAGGAAAAGGGGCTTCCCTGCAAAAACCTCTGAGCAAGGCGCACTCTGGCCGTCCCAGGGACACCCAGGCACACGCCCCTTCTTCTAGTTTAGAGGCTGGGGGCAAGCCCGGTGAGAAAGAATCAATCTAGTCCTCGTTTGCACCCAGTTTTCAAATGTCCAAGCTGGGCTGGTCCCGTGGTATTCATATCCTTTGGAGACTGAGAATGAATGGGCTTGGATCAATTCAATCAATCCCCTCAAAATGTTAAAAACCTAAGAAAGGTCACTGCCAGTGAATATTCCTTTCAGAAGAATCACCCTCCCCACCCGCCCCAAACTCCAGAACTATGTGTCAAGGAAACGTGACTGAGAGCCCTGGGCTCTCACGCCCCCCGCTCAGCCCAGGCTGCCACTGGGCCCAGGGTGAACACGGGACCCAAGCAATGGCCAGCAGGAATGCATGGTGGTCGGCAGGCAGCACACCTCCTTGCCGGCCCAGCACCCAAGGTCTTACAAGCACCCCAATTCCCTACACGGTCACGATGGTGGCGCCTGAACTGGGAGGGATGTGACGTGCAGAGTTCATCCCAGCAAGTCTGTCCTTCAGTTCCCGCTAGCTAGGTCGGTCCCTCTGGCCTCCCCACAGCCCTTCCTTCCAGAGTGCTCTTTCTGCAAGCTACTGAGATCCTCACAATAGAATCCCTGTTTTGCTTAATGTAGCCAGAGTTGGTTTCCATGGCTTACAACAAAGGAAACTTAACTGCATCACAGCCCAATCACTTTCTCCAAACCTTCCTAAATTCAGACAAGTTAGGGAAAAGAAGAGTGAAATGAGAATTCCAGAAACTCCCCTAATAAGAATCACTATATACAATCTGTAGCTACAAAATCACTTTAAGCAGATGTTTTCACTCCAGGCTGCCTAGGTTGAAAACTCCCAGCTCTACCACTTACCAGATGTATGATACTGAGAAGTTACATAACCTGTCTCAGTGTGCTCACCTGTAAAATGGGCTCATCATAGAACTAACTGACGTCATGGGGTTATAAAGGCTAAATCCTTTCACATATGTAAAGAGCTTAGAACAAGACCTGCCCAAAGTAAGAGCTCTGTGCTTGGTCACTGAAATCAAATTAAACCATCCACTGGTCCTCCATGTATGCATCGTTTCCTCAGCACCCACTGCACGCGCAGCACTGCCCCAGGCACAACGACACAAAGGCAGAGTGGGCTCTGCCCTCGAGAAGCCGCTGTCTAGCTGGAGAGACAGACTTGTAAACACATAAATCCGTGTCCGATGTGATAAGACTATTCCGGCGGCATCAACAGAGTGCTGTGGGACACGGAGGAGGAGTGATTAATTTTGCTTCGGGCGGTGGGGGAGTCTTTGCCGAGGAGGTGACATTTGAGCTGGACTTTGAAAGACGAGCTCTCCACAGAACTAAATCTGGACCCAGTGCCAAGAGAGTCAGCCTGGAAAATCAATCCAGCGACCCAGAGGAGGGGCAGTTGGCCCAGACTGCCTTCCCAATGACTCCCTGCCCTGGAGGACATGCAGCTCCTCCAAGATAGGGGCCCACACTGTCCCTGGAGCCCAGGCCAGGCCTCTGTTTCTAACTTGACCTCATTTTCCCACCATCTGGCCCCCTCCACTCACCTCTCGTTTAAGAGCTCTCTGCCCCCAGGCAAACTCCTCTGGTCTCTGCCCCTTGAAAGCAACTTGCGTTTTCTTCCTCCAAGAACAAAAATAATCATAATTGCTTTTAAATTACATCCTACCTTTATAGAATGCTTTATAGATTTCAAGAAAAATTAAATATAGAATAACAGTCAAGGTCAGAGCTTAATCCTAACTCTGCCACCAACTACCTGGTGACCCGGGGCTGGTTATTTAATCTCTCATGCCTCAATTTCCTCATCTGTAAAATGGAATCGCAGGGTTGATGTGAGGATACAATGATTAACAGGCATGCAGTGTTTCGAGCAGGATCTGGTGAAGAGTGGGTCCTCAGTGAGTGCCTTTATGTGTGTACCCTCCCAGCCTGGGTCTCTCTGCTCTGCCCATGGGACCAGAGCAACTCTGTGATTCATGAAGAGGGGGTGCTGCAGAAGGTCAGACCTGGATCTGAACCTGGCTCAGCTCTGGGCTTACTAGTCACTTACTACTGAAGTGACCTCACTCAAGCAACATAACCTCAAGGAAAATGGGGCAGTCAGGGCTGTCTCACAGACTATGGAGATGATTCCTAAGATAATGTATGCCACGTGATGGGTGCCTACTAGGAAAGATACGCTCAGTCAACATTAGCTACTTTTATTAACAACAAATACTTTCCTGGCACCTAACTTTATGCCTCATCTCCATGATGAAGCTACGACCTCTTTTGCAGCCTGAAGTGAATCTCACTGGCACTGGTGGCCCCACTGTCCCTTGCCCGGGACCTGGTACACTGGTAGGCACCCGGGAAACACTGACTGACAATCTGATTCCCAGTTGCCCTGGGCCTGCTCTGAGCAAGTGTCTTCATCCAGCTCAGCTCAGTGGTAAGCAGCGATGCCCAAGGCTGCTACTTCCTGTAGACTCCCTCACAGTGTCCCCACGTCCTATGGGGGACCCCTCCACCAGCCCTAGCCTCCCACAGGAACACACCCATCTCTTCTTCACGGTGTCTGAGCTGCTGGTTTGGAAAGGACTGTGGCCACCGTTTTCTCCCAGAACACACTGTGTACCAATCTGTGATTTCCCTTGGATATCTATATAATTTTTTTCAATACAAACTGAACCAAGGATGAACATGTTTTCAGGACTCTACAGAATTGCTGATGTTATTTTTGAATTGTTGGCAGCAAGGACTCCACCAAAATACTCAAGGTCAAGAGACCAGCATGGTTCTAGGCAATCTGTACCTCTTAAAACAGTGACAAATATGTTATTTAATTTTAATGAGCTTTTTTCCATCTCAAATCTAATTACAGCATTATCAAGTACTGCTTTGAACTGCAGGTGGCTTCTCATTACGTGTGCGAAGCCTGCCACGAGCATTTTTCGTGAATACTAATAACTGCTTAATTTTACTATCTGCTTAAAAAAAAAAAAACTTTCAGCAACTTATAAGGCTGGGCTTTATAAGCATCTGTGGAGGGTGAGCCACACAGCAACGCAGCTTAATTAAAAAAAATAAATACTGTATGTGGCCACCCTGGAGGATGACAGCTCGGGAAGCTGCAGAGGGGCGGTGGACTCAGCTGGGAGGAGATTCGCTTCGTGCACTTCTTGGAGGCTCTGTTTTATTGCAGGCTTATTGCATCACATTCAAATTTCCCAATTTGCTTGCAGTTCAGGGAGAACGGTTCCGTCAACAGATTTTCTGGGTGACGGACTTCAGTAATAGGCCTGGAGCTGGAGGTCCCTGGGGACGCGCTCCAGAAATCTGTTGTGTGGACAGGTCCAGGGAGATGCCTGGAAATTCATCAGAGAAGCTGTCCGAGAGGAGAGTCCAGCTGCCTCCCGGCCAGGCTGGGATGAAAGAGCAGAGGTGGCCAGGGGGTCCGGGGCTGCGATGAGATGCTCTGCAGTCCCAGAATGGTGAAAGTTACCAAAACCTACGGCCATGACTCCCTGCTGATGGGTTTGTGCAGCGTCTGGAGTTTGTGTGTTGTTCGTTTATTTTGAAAATTGTTAAGGCTGAACTTTATCTTATACCAGCAGACTTCCCGATTTGCACCTTCTCCAGGGAGGGGCCTAGGGGAAAGGTGGACGCTAATGCTAGCTTCTCCAGGAAGGAAAGGGGGCACCCTTATCATTTTCATTCAGGGAGACTCCCACACAGTCTGGGAAGCCATGAGGTACATCCACTCCTGGGTTTTGTTCACAAAAGACCACACCCTGTCTCTGACTGGGAGCCCCTAGAAAATGCAAGTGACATCTTCAGTGTAGGCCGAGTCTGGCACAGACAGGCCATGCTATTCTCTCTCTGATTTCCTGTAGGACCAGCTCAACTTTGCTTCCTCAAGTCTGATCCTTGCCTGTGCCCAGCTCAGAGGGCACGAAAGTCAAGCCAGCTCAAAGCCCTACTCTCCACCTGCCTGTGGCAGCCAGAATAATGGCCCCCGTCATAATCCTCAAATGTCCACGTCATAATCCTCAAAAGCCGTGAATATACTACATTACATGGTGAAAGGGAATTAAGACTGTAGATGTGATTAAGGCAACTAATCAGCTGATCTCGAGATGGGAAAAATCACCTTAGTGTACCCAATGGTATCACATGAGTCCTTACAAATGGAAGACAAAGAAGAGGCAGAAGAGAGGGTCAGAGAACTACGATGTGAAAGACACTTGACTTGCCAGTGCTGGCTTTGACGACAGAGGAAGGGGCCACCAATCAAGGGATGCAGGCAACCTCTGAAAGCTGGAAAAGCCAATGCAACGGATTCTCTCCCAGAGTCCAGAATGGAACACAGCCCTGCTGACGCCTTGATTTTAAAACACTGAGACCCGTGCCAAAATCAAGACCCAACTTCTGCCTTTGGAGCTGCAAGATAGAAGATAGTACATTTGTGTCACTTTAAGCCACCAAGCCTATGGTAGTTTGTGATAGCAGCCACAGAAAGTGAATATGCTGCTAAGAGCTGACCTGGAGGCAGACAGCAGAACCCCCAGTCTCAGCATCACCAGTCCCAGTGCTGGCTACATTCAGGGTGGGGTGGGGTAAGACCATCCCATAAAAACTCACCAGTTGCATCCTTCCTCTTAGGTCTGCGGCATGCACGCTTCTCTCCCAAAGAGCACATCTGAAGCAAGCCTCCATCATCCCTCTGTTGAATCACATGGTTTCATAGGTTCCAGCCCCACATCCAAGGCGCTCGGACTCGTGGGTTTTGTCTTGAAGTTTGTCATTTAGCATAAAAAGGGCAGGCCTTGCAGCCCAGCCGGGAAGACTGCAACAGCTCAATTGGGCCCCCACCAAGGCCATGTTGGCCCGGCTGCTACTAACTAATAAATCCCACCCAGGCCTCTTGCTGGCCATGCCTCCTCGGGGTGGGGGTGGAGGAGCCTCAGACAAAGCCACACCTCAAGGCAGACAGCATCCCTGGTGTCAGCTTGTCAGACAGATGCTCTGCTCCCACAGCCCCGACAGACAGAGGGAGTTAATGGGCCAACACTGAGCCCTTCATTTTTATAAGAGAACAAGTGGTTTATGACAAAGAACAAAGTTTCCCTCTTTACGAGGCCATCCTTGGTGCTCCCTCTCCAAGCCCATTAAGCCTGGTTATCTCTTATACAACACCACCACACAGGTACCGCTGCCACCGACAAGTTCATTTAAGAGAATTTATAGCCTAATTGTGCAGCTGTTGCCTTCTGAGTCAGTTTTAAGAGATTGTTACACAAGCAGTGTCATAATTTAGTCATGTTTTCATCTCACAACTATACTGTAATTACTGTTGTTAACAGCAAATGGTAAACAAGAGAGTGAAGAGGACCAGCCAAAGAGAGTGCTCACAAACCGTGGATCAAGCAGGGGCAAGGGAGAGATGACACGTGGGACCTGCAGAGCTCTCCAGAAAGCCCACACGGCCCCATCAGCCTCTGAGGTTGGCCATGAGCTTCAAGCACATAGTATGCACCTGAGTATTCACCTGGAGGGAAGAGGGGAATATTCCCAAATTCCTACTAGAGACTGGGGTGCTGATAGGAGATCAGGGACCCTGCCACAGTGAGCAGCCTCTGGCCCTGCTGGTTCATCTCTGCTTCCATGGAGAGCTGCCAGGGCCAGAATGCAATAGACCTCCAGATGGTTCTGGACTCAGGGATTGGGGAGCCCCAAGCCGTGTGCATGAAACCAAGGCGATGCTCAGTACGCATCTGAGGCCCTGCTGCAGCACCTGCTCGAGCGGAAGATACTGAAAAGCCCTGCAAAGGAGTTGCCGGAAGCCACAGGAATAGCCCTGACCCTCGCCTCCTCAGTGCATGCTTTCCTCCCTGCTGCTGCCTGAAGGATTATTGATTTGCACAGGAAGACCCGTGGGAGAAAATCCCTCTGACAGCCTTGACTCTGCTGGGCATGGTGCAGGATGGAAGTCAGGCCACACAGTCCTGGCAGCCGACCTCCGCCCCATCCAAATGACTTCTTTCTCCACAGGCAACAAAATGCCCCCATCAGAGCTCAGTGGGGCTCAGCTCGACACATGTTCACTAAGTCCTGTGAACATCTTACCAGGCACGGAGCTAGGGACCAGGCACAGCGCCGTCACTCCAGGTAGGGCCTTCAGGAGAAACCTGATCTGACTCAACAGTCACAGCAATAGTAGTAATGCTGGTTGCCACCGCACACCTGACAGCATCCTAAGCTTTGAGGTGTTCTTGTTATCCCCGGTTTATAGAGAAGGTAAATAGCCTGTCCAGCGCCACAAGGCCAAGACTCCACCCAGATCTAACTGAGTCAAAGCCCCTGACTCCAAACCCCAACTGCTATTTCCTGGACCTGGCCTTTGGCTATAGACAAGCAGGGGCCCCTCAGCTTGACCCTGGTTCTCACTCTGACCCACTGCAGCCCCTAGCTTCCTAAAGGTCAGATGCCTCTGGCCCCAGGGAAGAGGAGGGGTGGAGGGGTGAGGGGAGATGGTGAGAGTGTAGCAGGGTGCACGCCCGGTGCTAACATCATCATCATCACCGTCACTATCGTCTACCCCCAGGGGAGGTCCTGTGGGCCTCCTGGCAACCCCTGTCCCTGCTCCCCCAACCCCCCACCCCAGCTCATCCAGAGCCACTGGCCATGATTAGCTGGAGCTGATTAGGGAAAGGTCGGATGCTCTTCAGAATAAGGCGGCTAACGAAGCTGGAAGACTCATTTCCAGATTGCCAGAGTCGCGGACAAAAATTGAAGGTCCGGAGACAACAATCAATAAACACGAAGCTCTTCTAACGGAGGAGAATAAAGACTAGGAAGTGAAGAGAAATCGAAACGGTGACCTGGAAAACAGGCACGTGCTGAGAAAGGTCAGGGTGGTCTTGTGAAGAGGAGGGCTGGCACCACAGAGAAGGCTGCTCCCCAGCCCGTCACAGGCAAGCAGAGGGCGGGTGGCGTCCAAGGAGGTGGCAGGGCCCCGCCAGCTCAGTTGTGCTCAGAAACAAGCGCCTGCCTGTGTGGCTCCCACTCCAGCTGCCCAGGTGGCGGGGCAGGGCTTTCAAAGACACTGGCGGTCCTTGAGGACTTAGTCTTCAGGGTCGAGCTCCTCCGAGCTCAGAGCCTGTCTCCTGTGTGGCCTTGAGCAACTGCCTTAACCTCTGTGAGTCTTTTATCATCCATTGGCAGAATCCCCACCACTCGGGGCTACAGTGTACCAGGTGCAAGGCTGGGACAGAGTGACTCTTCCTATTCTGCAAAGGAAAACGCAGACCTCGAGATCTGACAAAATCATTGTGTGCAATTTGGAGGCAGCCTAGGAGATCCACTTTGAATAATGAAATACTGGAACTTGTGGGACAAAGGGGATAGAGCTATGGTTTATGAAGATAAATAAGCTGGAGCTTCCCCCGCCCACATCCCAATAGCTCTAGCAATAGGAGCGTTACTCTGGCTGGGTAAATCCCCTTGAACCCCACCACAGTTGGGGACCTGCCATCAAGCCTGCTCCAGCCTTTCCACGGGGCACCTGGCCCTTGGACGTGCTGTCAAGAGCTTTAACCATGGCCTGCTCAATCATCAGGCGACCAGCCAGGGCGTCATTTAGAAAGCCATGATGTGGGACCAGCTTTCCTGGCTGGCTGGCTGCCTGGCTGGTGAAAGCAACACAAGCTTTTCATGGAGTGATGAGAAAAAGGACAAGTCCCAAATGGCATGTGTGGCTGACGGTGGAGGTCAGGGTTCGAGCCACACAGGCATCCTCCCCCAGGCAGGGGACGGAGCCTCCCTCCCCAAGGACCCAAGCCCTCGAGTGCCGCCCTCAGGTCAGCAGCACTCAGAAGACCCAGCAAGCCCAGCCCTGGAATCCGGAGCCTGCTCAGTGCTGAAGCACTGCGGCTTCTCCCACAGAGGCAAACCCGTCATTTCACGGACTTCCACCCCATCACTGGGTGTTTATGCCAGTGTCGTGCTCAGCCATTTTATGTTGCATTATGTGCTGTATGTACCAGAAAGCTCATAAAAAAAAAAAAAAAGAAAGAAAAAATTGAATGAACATTGTTTTTAAAAGGCCCTTAAAAGGCTATAAAGTGCAGTGACTTTCACACCCTTGGGTTTTTCCATCTTATATTAGAGAGTCCCTCAATCAAAGCCGACTCTGGGCATAAGGAGGTGACAAGGAGGTAAGAAAAGTGGATTCCAAGGTCAGGACGATGGGAAATTCGGGAGCAGGCGGGCTCCCTGCGGGGCCTGGGCTTCGGTCCTAAGCCAGCCCTCCTGAGCAAGGCGGCCCTGAGCAAGGAAAGACTTGCTAGGTGGGATCCAGTTCTCCAGGCCTGAAGCCACAGCCTCCGGTGTGATGGTGAGAGAACCCTCACCGCGGCTACCAGGGGACTCATGCGGAGAAAAGGAACAAAGATCAACTGAAGTCTTGGCCACGTTCCTGGGCTTGGACACTGGCCCCTCCAAGTCCTTCCAGGTCTCCACATGGCTCACAAGGGCCAGGGACATGCATGGCGAAGACAGAGAGCTCTTGACCTTTTCTAGAATCTGTTCTAGGTCTCAGACTGGGCTCAGCTCCACAAATGGAATCTATACTGAATCCCTGGAAGCTGCAACACTGATGTGGAGAGAAAATGACGGGACAGACGCAGGATGGGCTATCAGGCAAACATTACAAATCATGTTTGCAAAGAATATTTAATAACTGCGGGAAATGCTCACAGTATGGTATCAAGTGAAACAGTAAGCTACAAAAAATATGATCCCGATGTTATGAAACACACAAAACACACACATGCCCTGGGGTTCAGAAGGAGGCGGGAAGGAAACAGACCCCAGTGTCCACCCACCGCGGTGGCCTCTGGATGATGAGATCCGGGGGGATCCCTGTTTTCCTCTTAATTCTTTTCTTTTCTATATGTTCCAAGTTCCCTGCAATTAATAATTGTTTTTATTTTTGTTTTTTTATTTTTTGAGACGGAGTCTTGCTCTGTCGCCCAGGCTGGAGTACAGTGGCGCTATCTCGGTTCACTGCTACCTCCACCTCCTGGATTCAAGCGATTCCCCTGCCTCAGCCTCTCTAGTAGCTGGGATTACAGATGCCCGCCACCACACCTGGCTAATTTTGGTATTTTTAGTAGAGACAGGGTTTTGCCATGTTGGCCAGGCTGGTCTCAAATTCCTGACCTCAAGTGATCCACCTGCCTCAGCCTCCCAAAGTGCTGGGATTACAGGCATGGCCAAACAGTTGTTTTTACAACTGAAATTGATTGTGCTAAAATATAATAAATATTTAAATAATATTTATTCCCAAAGAAAACTCTTTACTATGTTATCCCATTGGATGCCAGAAACATCTGAACCACCCAGTGTTGTTTTTCTTCTCTACACAACTGTTACCATTGACAGACGGCACGTAGGGTGCAGACGGCAGGCTGGCAGAGTGGGACTCGCTGGGCAGAGGCTGGACAGGTGGGAGATGGGGTCTGGGGCTGTGGTTCAAGGGAGTAGCGGGAAGCCAGTCCAGACCCAGAGATGGAACGCAACACCTCACCCTCACCCAGCACCCCACAGTTTGCACGGCATGTCTCACAGTCTTACTGCGCTTGACAGTTTGCACACACCCTCACCGTGGACCTCCGCAGGATGACAACAGGGGCATTTCCCAGGCCGGGGCTATCCTCTCTCTGCTCCAGCCTCAGCAGGAAAGAGGACAGGCTCTTGGGCCTCTGACAGGGCCCAGGAAGGCTCTGGACCCTGGACCCACTCTGGGGAGCTCTAGCCCAACGGCCGAGGAGGAAGGAGAACGGTCCCCCTAGAGCCTCCCACCCCTGAAACCCAGGAGGAGACTGGGGTCTCCTGAGTGTCTGTGGGGGCTGGAGCTTTATGGAAATGGTCTCTTTTTTGTTCTTCCCAATAGTCCCGAGGGATAAAGATGCTTCTTATAACCCTCATGTTATGGAGGAGAAAACGGAGACATTTGTTCCTTAAACAGGAATCTGTTGCATCCAATATGTGCCAGGCTTCTCCCAGAGACTTTCCATCCATTATCCCACTCAATCCCCACAATATCCCCATGAGATACAGAATCATTCTCAAATTTTAGAGATGAGAGAGCTAAGGCTCAGAGAGGTTAAGTGACTTACCTAAAGTCACTTTACACAGATGTAAAGCTAAGATTCAATACCTATTGAATGAATGAAGGAACGAATCCCATCTGACCCAGATCTCCCACCTGTGGCCTCCCCAGCAGGCAGATGTCAGACTCCCGTTTTCACTGTGAGTTTTTATCCTTTTCACCACTGGACCCCACAAAGAAGTGGAAACACACACATTTCCCTCCTCTAGGACCTGTCTTGGGTCCTCTGGGGATTCCTGACCCCAAAACAGCTACACAAAGGTTGTCTGCAACTCCCAGCCCAAAACCACAAGGAAAAGCAAAAGGAGGTCAACTGTGCAGCCTCCTCCTTCCACTCCAGGCAGAGACCGGGCCCCTGCCTCAGGTCTCCGTCAGCAGAAACAGCACAGATGCCCTGCAGGAGCCCAGCTCAGGTCTCAGAACACATGCTGGACACCCCCTGCTGGTAGCCAGCCCATGACAGGAAGCCCCTCCCTGGGCATCCGATTGTAGAGCGTCCTGGTCCTACTTCTCCCCAGTGGTAGTTGTCGGTCATTAGTGCTATGACCTGTTCTCCCTGCTTTGCGGTACATGACAGGAGCGCTCCTTCGGTAGCACTGTGGTTGGCTGGTGAGGGCGGGGTTGGGGTGGTGCATGGGACCAGTTCTGCCCAATGAGCTGCAAAGGAGCACACTGCTCCTGGCTGGGACACCTAGTAACCAGTTCAAGGCCTCCAGGACTCCACGTTCCCTCTGGCACAGTGACCAACAACACTCCATCAGCCAGGTCCCTGAGTGGCCGCCCACCTGCAGTGAGCATGTGGCAGGAGTGAGCAAACGCCTTCTGCTGATTTAATCCACTGAGCTATGGGGCTGCTGCTGCTTGTAGTCTATTCTGATATGAGTTTTGGGAGGAAGAGCCTGGCACAGAGGCACTGGGTTCCTTTTCCACCATTCAAAGTCCCAAAGCTCTCCGCTCTGGATGCCAAGGGAATACTCTCACTCTCTGTAATTTAAAAATATAACAAAAGCACACACCCATCAAGATAAAAGGCTGCTGTGATGTTGCGGTAGCTGACAGCCTCCATGGGCCCCAGACTACTCTTGGTAATTAGGCCTGCATGCAAAGCAAAGGAATGTTGAGAAGGGTGGGCTGGGAACATGAGAAGGCCGTCCCCTTCCTTGCTGCCTCCGCCCAGCCAGCACCATCCCCTGCCCCTGGGCAGATGAGACCTCTGCTCAGCCTCTGTAAGGCAATGGCCAGAGGCTGAACCCAGGACCAGCACAGAGAAAGGCCCACGGATTCACCCATCCTTGGGTGTCATGGGACCTGCATGGGGCCTGGAATCAGGCACACGTAGATCCCATTCTGGCTCTGCCACGTTTTGCTGTGTGGCTTGGCAGCATGACTTGCGCATCTGAGTCTCGGTGCCTTTTCCCGTCCCATGGGGATACAGCCAGCATCCCGTGGGCTGGCAGTGAGGACCGGATGAAATGATGACGCAGAAGGGCCTGGCGTGCCGCGGGCAGAGGGTACGGTCGCTGCCCTCCCTTCTGCACTTACTTGTTGTGTGACTTTGGGGATGATTCCAACGTTACTGTCATCTTTTGAGAAATGAACTTGTTGGACTAGGTTAGCTCTACAATGAGAAGATTGGGGCTCAGAAGTACTAAAAAATTTGCCCAAGGTCATTCAGAGAGCGAGCTGCAGGAGTCTGACTCTGGCACCTGGGTTCTAGCCTCTCCAATCCAGGTCTTCAGGTGGTGAGGTCTGAAGGGCGATTGGATGGGTGAATTTCCTCGCCAGCAGCCTTTCTAGAGCACTTCACAGCTTCGTCAACACTCAGTCCCTGCCTTCAGGGAGTTCTGTGACCTTGGAGGAAAATACTGGCTCTTGGGGTGGAAGAGGAAAGGAAAGTCACAAAGAAGCCAACATCATCTTCCAGGGAGTCTCACCCACAGCATGATGCACGGGGTCTATGGAGTGGGGACCCCCTGCATATGTCTGCCCTCGAGGGCATTCAAAGCGGGATCCCTCATGATGTCAGCAGACAGGGCTGCAGTTCCCGTGTGGGATCTGGCCCCAGCCCTATCTGCTAGAAACTCTGAAATTCCAACAGTTCAAGGACCCTCACAACTCCCAGGCACCACCCTCCTGCCCTATCCCCACTTACCCCAGGAACACTCAAGTATGGGGGCTGAAATGGAACAATTTAGCCTATTTCAATTAATCATCGGTTCTAAAGATAAAGTCTCAGAGTGGATTAGTCACAAGGACTGGATTAGTCAGACTTATCTCAGAAAAGACAGGAGTCTGCTTGAACAGGTCCCTTGCCTTGGCAGATGGTCCCCTTCTCTGCTTTTCCCTAGAAGATTATCCTGCCTCTCAAGATACAGTTAAACCCTAGAGTGGGGGATGACACACGAGGAGACACACGTCAGGGAGCAACAGCACGTGCCAAGGCTGGCCTCGTGGAAATTGCTCTTTTTTCCATCTTTGTTTCCCTTTAATAAATTTCTTGGATCACCTCAGGCCTTGTGGTCCAAGGAAAGCAGGTAGAATTTGGGGGTCAAATGCCTGGGTTTGAGGGGAGATCCTGTCATTTCTGAGCTGAGTGCATAGAGCACTTTACTTAAGCTCTCTAAGCATCAAATTTTCTGAACTGCAGGAAGAGGATAATAACGCCGAGTGAGGATTAAGCCATACACCATACAGTGATTGTCCAGCATAGTGTCTAACATAGGGAAGATATTCAACACACATGACCCCCACCCCGTCTCCACCATGCCAACATTTCCCAAAGGCCGGGAAAGTCACTCGACGTCTCTGAGTGTCAGTTTCTCATCGGTAAATGGAGGACAATAAAACTCGTCTTTCTTATCGGAGAGGATGAAACGAGACACTGATGAGAAAGCCCTCAGTGGAATGTACAAGTGCTGTCATTTCTATCTTGCTCTTACCTACGCATGTACATATGGGAAGCAGCCGGTACACAGAGAGGAGCTTAGTGCTACCAGTGAGACTTCCAGAGCTTCTCACTAAACGCTAAATGTCATCCACCAGGTTGGCTAGTACCTCCCCCAAATGCCTACCATATATGGAGATGGCAGCTGGGGGAAAGGCAGTGCAGCGAGCAGACTGTACACAGCAGTTCTGGCCTGGCCCCACAGCTCTTCGGCTGCAACACACCCTTGGACAACTTACTGACACTCTAAGCCTCAGTCTGCTTATCTGTAAAATGGGAATAAACATGATAATTACTGACATGACATGAGGATTTGGATTCATTTATTCCTTCCATTCAACATTGTACTGGAGGTTCTAGCTGGAGAAATTAAGCAAGAAAAGGAAACAAAAGGTATCCATATTGGAAAGGAAAAAGTAAAACTGTCTCAATTCACAGATGAGATGATCTTACACGTAGAAAATCCTGAAGAATCCACGAAAACTCTATTAGAACTGATAAACAAGTTCACCAAGGTTGCAGGATACAAGATCAATGAACAAAAATCAGTTGCATTTCCATATATTTACAATGAAAAATTCTGAAAATAATATTAAGAAAATAATTCCATTTGTAATAGCATCAAAAGGATAAAATACTTAGGAAAATTTAAAAAAGAAATGCAAACCTTATTCTCTGAAAACTATATAACATTGTTGAAAGGAATTAAAGACAGGCCGGGGGTGGTGGCTCACGTCTGTAATCCCAGCACTTTGGGAGGCTGAGGTGGGTGTATCACTTGAGGTCAGGAGTTTGAGACCAGCCTGGCCAACATGGTGAAACCCCATATCTACTTTAAAAAAAAAAAAAAAATTAGCCTGACACGTGCCTGTAATCCCAGCAACTCAGGAGGCTGAGGTGAGATGAGATAATCGCTTGAACCCATAAGGTGGAGGTTGCAGTGAGCTGAGATTGCACTACTGCACTCCAGCCTGGGCAACAGAGTGAGACTGTCTCAAAAAAAAAAAAGAAAAAGAAATTAAAGATGACAGAAATAAATGGAAACACACCTCATGTTTTCCATGGGATGCATTCCATATACAAATAATAAACAGTTTTGAAACAAGATTTCAAACAATTTTTAAAAAGCAAAACAAAGTTGGAGGACTCATAGTTCTCAATTTCAAAACTTACTACAAAGCTATAGTAATCATGACAGTGTGGTACGGGCATAAGGGTGGACATACAGATCACTGGACAGGCATAGAGAGTTCAGAAGTTAACCCTTACAGTTATGGCCAATTGATTTACAAAAAGGATACCAAGATAATTCAATGGGGGAAACCAGAGTCTTTTCAACAAATGGTGCTAGGACAACTGGATATCCACATGCAAAAGAATGGAGTTGGATCCCTCTCTCACGCTGTATACAAAAATTAACTCAAAATAAATCAAAGACCTAAGCATCAGAGCGACAGCTACGAAACTCTTAGACAAAAACATAGAAGTAAATCTTTATGACCTTGAATGAAGCAATGGTTTCTTAGTTATAACACCAAAAGCACAAACAGCAAAAGAAAAACTAAACTGAACATCATCAAAACATAAAACTTTTGTGCTTCAAAGAATACAGTCAAGGAAGTGAAAAGACAACCCACAGAATAGGACAAAATATTTGCAAATCGTATCTCTGACAAGGGACCTGTACCTAGAATACATAAAGAACTCTCACAACTCAATGATAAAAAGACAAATACTATTTAAAAATGGGCAAAGAATCTAATAGACATTTCCCAAAAGAAGATACACAAATATATATAAAAAGATATGCAACGTCATTCATCATCAGGGAAATGCAAATCAAAACCACAATGAGATACCACCTCATACCCGATAGGATGGCTATAATCAAAAAGAAAGACAGGTCTAGCTAAGGTGGCTCATCCCTGTAATCCTAGCACTGTGCGAGGCTAAGACAAGAGTTCTGGAGGCCAGGAGTTCAAGGACCAGCCTTAGCAGTATAGCAAGACCTCGTCTCTAAAAAAAATATTTTAAAAATTAGCCAGCCATAGTGGCATGTGCTTGCAGTCCTAGCTACTCAGGAGGCTTAGGCAGGAGGATTGCTTGAGCCCAGGTGTTCAGGCTGTAGTGAGCTATGATCACACCACTGTTCTCCAGCTTGGGTGACAGAATGAGACCTTGCCTCTAAAAAAAGAAGAAAAAAAAAAAGAAGAGAAAGAAAGACACATCCTCAACTGAGGATGTGGAGAAACTGGAACTCTCATATACAGCTAGTGTGAATTTAAGATGGTGCAGCAACTTTGGAAAACGGTCTGGCAGTTTCTCAAAAGGTTAAACAGGGAGTTGCCATGTGACCCAGCAATTTCACTCTTAGGCATATGCCCAAGAGAACTGAAAACACGCATCCCCACAAAAGGGATTATACAAGATGGGTCAAAGCAGTATGATTCATCATAGCCCCAAAGGAGAAGCAAACCTATTGTCCATCGACTAATGAATGAACAAATAAAATGTGGCTTAATCCATACAGCAGGACCATCCAGCAATAAAAAGGAATGAAGTACCGATACACATGGATGAAACTTGAAAATATTATGATAAGTGAAAGAAGCCAGGCACAAAAGACCATACATCTCATGATTCCATTTATATACAACGTCCAGAATAGGCAAATCTATAGAGACAGAAAATGATTGCCTAGACCCGAGGAGACAGGAGTGACAGCTAAAAGGTATACGGTTGGCCGGGTACAGTGGCTCATGCCTGTAATCCCTGAACTTGGAGGTGAGGCAGGAGGATCACTTGAGCCCAAGAGTTTGAGACCAGTGTGGGCAACCTGGTAAAATCCCATCTCTACAAAAAATACAAAAATTATTCAGGCATAGTGGTGTACACCTGTGGTCCCAGCTACTCAGGAGGCTGAGGTGGGAGGATCACCTAAGCCCAGGAGGTTGAGGCTGCAGTGAGCCGTGATGGTGCCACTGCATTCCAGCCTGGAGTGAGACCCTGTCAGAAAAAAATAATAATAATTTAAAATATTTAAATAAAAAAATTATAAAGGGCATAGGGTTTCCTTTGTGGGTCATAAAAAATGTTGCAAAATTGGTTGTGCTGATGGTTGCACAACTGCCTGAATACACTAAAGCCATGGAACTAAACATTGTAACGGGTGAATTGTAAGCTACATGAATTATATCACAATAAAGCTGTTATCAAAAAGATTCCATTGATTCATACAAGTATTTGAATACCCATCATGTGCCAAACACTGCTCTAGGTGGACAGGATACATCAGTAAACAAAACAGACAAGATCCTGCCCAGTCAGAGTGGGAGCCAGACAATGCACATAATAAAAACACAAACCACATGCAGGTGCTCCTCAACGTACGATGGGGCTATGTCCCGATAAACCCACTGTAAGCTGAAAATGTCATTAAGTCAGAAATGCATGTACTACACCTAACCTATCGAACACCACGGCTTTGCCTACTTTAAATATGCTCAGAGCATTTTCATTAACCTAGAGTTGGGAAAAAATCAAAATTCAAACTTCAAAGTATGGTTTCTATGGAATGCGTATCACTTTCACTACTGGTGTGGTGGAAAAACTGCAAGACGAACCACAGCAAGTCAGAGAGTGTCTGAAGTATGTCAGAAAGTGATAAATGCTATTTTAAGCAAGAGAAACAGGTAGGGGCTCTGAAATGCAGGGGAGGGTTATGACACAATGTGACCCAGGGGGACCGGGGCAGGTGGTGCAGTCACTGGGGCAAACACTGGAGGGTGGTGGAGGAGAGCATGGGACCTCCTGGGGAAGGGTGTCCCAGGCAGAGGGCACAGGAGAACAGCCTGTGCCTGTGCCACAAGGCAGCAGTGTGCCCAGGTGTCTGAACAAGAGCATGAGCTCAGTGTGGCTGCGGGAGGTGACGGGGTGGGCCGTACGGGTCCTGGGGAGCATCATAAAGGCTTTGGGCTTCTTCGCTGAGAGAACAGGAAGGCCCGGGTTGAACAGAGGACTGTCACCGACCGACCTGTGTTCTAAAAGAGTCACTCTGTTTGCACACCCATGTTCATAGTGGCATAGTCCCCAAAAACCCAAGTGTCACTGGGCAGATGAGTGGATAGGCAAAGGTGGTCCATCCATACAACAGAATGCTATTCAGCCTTCAAACAGAATGAAATTCTGACTCATGCTACAACATGGATGAACCCTGAGGACCTAGTGCTAAGTGAAATAGGCCAGATACTGTATGGTAAGGACAAATACTGTATGATTCCCTCATTTGAGGCTCTAAAAGGAGTCAGACTCACAGAGACAGAAATTCAAATGCAGGGGTGCCAGCGGTTAAGGGAATAGGGAGATGGGGAGTTCGTGCTTAACAGGAACAGAGTTTCAGTTTGGGAAGATAACAAAGTTCTGGAGATGGAGGTGGTGATGGTACCACAGTGTGAATGTACTTAATGCTACTAAATTGGACACTTAAAATGGTTAAAATTCTATGTTCTGTGTTTTTTTGTTTTGTTTGTTTGTTTTGTTTTGTTTTTTTTGAGAGAGTCTCCCTCTGTCACCCAGCTGGAATGCAATGGCACAATTTCGGCTCACTGCAACCTCTGCCTCCTGGGTTCAAGCGATTCTCCTGCCTCAGCCTCCTGAGTAGCTGGGGTTACAGGCACGTGCCACCATGCCCAGCTAATTTTGGTATTTTTAGTAGAGACGGGGTTTCACCATGTTGGCCAGGCTGGTCTCAAACTCCTGACCTCGTGATCCACCCGCCTCAGCCTCCCAAAGTGCTGGGATTACAAGCGTGAGCCACTATGCCTGCCTCCATTATTTGTTATTTTAACACAATTTAAAATAACTTTCAAAAGGAAAGCAAGAATCCCTGGCAGTCGTGTTGAGAAGAGGCTGAGGGAGGGAAGGGCAGAGTTGGGAAGTGAGTGAGGAGGTGTGGGGCGCCACCTGTTTCTGGCGCAGGACAGGCTGCACTTTCCCGCTGTCTGGAATCAGGTGCTCCTCCCCTCTGCCACAGGGACCGTCAGTGCTCCTGACTGTAGCAGCCCCAAGGTAGACAATGGGAGACAAGGGGGCCACAGTTAAGCCCTGAGGAGGCTAAGAGGAGGGAGGAAAACCAGGAACCATGGTGTCCTGGACGCCAGGGGAGGACGGTTGGGGAGGAGGGGAAGAGGAGAGCAGGGCCCAAGTGGTTGTGTGAACCCCTGCTAATGGGTCGCGTGAGATAAGGAACGAGGACCAGTCACAGCTCCAGCCACAGGCAGGTCGCTGGTGATCTTGAGCAGGGATGGTGCGTACAGAGTGGTCAGCACGTTGCCCAGGACGTTGAAGGCCCCCAACAGAAATCCCTGGAAGCTGGAGTCAGGGCCTCTGCATTCATGTTCTCGTTCTGCCCTGTGGCACCTTCTCACACCCTGCTCAGCCCAGAGCAGACTACCCAGGGGCCACTCTGAGTGAGAGGGTTCGAGGCCACAGACTGAAGTCCCTCACATGCAAACATTGTGTCTGGCCATGCTGCCCATCACGGCTGGCCACACTGGCCTCACCAGGGTACAGGGCCACTCAGACCATCGGGCCTCTCAGGGCAGATCTGGCTGCAGCTTGTACTCCTCCCAGCTGGCTCAGCTCCCTTCTCTGCTTGCGGCACAAAGAGCCCATGGTTTGTTTTGGTTTTATTATTACTATTTTTTTAGAGACAGGGTCTCACTCTGTCACCCAGGCTGGAGTGTGCTGGCACAACCATAGCTCAGTGCAGCCTCGATCTCCTGGGCTCAGGTGATCCTCTCACCTTAGCCTCCCAAGCAGCTGGGATTATAGGCCACCACATCCAGCTAATTTTTTATCATTATTTTTGTGTAGAAATAGGGGTCTCACTATGTTGCCCAGGCTGCTCTTGAACTCCTGGACTCAAGTGATCCTCCTGCTTCAGCCTCCCAAAGTGCTGGGATTACAGCATGAGCCACGGTACCAAGCAAGCCCATGGTTTTAACTCTGGGGTTTATCCACCAGCCAAATGAAGAATATTTTATAAAATTGTAATACTGTACAAAATTGCTAAGTAGATATATAAGGTTAATGTCACTGTAATAGTAAAATATTAAATTCATTTATATATTTTTATTTAAATTGCTGGGGCAACTTGCCATAGTTGATTAAAAATTCTGAACAGGGTGTATTGTACAGGCCAATTATGAAGCAGGGTGTAAATGCTGGGAACAGCACTTGGAATGTGCAGAAAACCATTTGTAAAATGAGATTTCTTAAAAAAAAAAAAAAAAAAAGAGAATCGGGACATAGACAGGGCAGTCTTGCATGAAGCCCACGGGTGAAGCTTTCCCAGGACAGCGGCGCAGCCCTGACTCACTCAAGCAGGGGCAGTGTCGTCCATCCCTGGCAAGTTTCCCTGGTTCTCAGGCTCTTCAGTGGCTGCATTTACCGACCCAAGGCTCCCACCTCTCCTTCTGGAGTCCTGGAAAAGAGCCCTGGCCATGCCTATAGTGGACACGCGGGCTTCTAGCCCATCCCAGGCACTGTTGGCCAGGCATGAGCAGGAGCAGAACTGTAGGGCTCACCTGTGCGGCCTCCACCCTTCCAGAGGTCACCTGCACAGCAGGACTGCCCAGAAGTGCTCAGTACTAATACATCAGGAGTGACTCTCACCTACGAAGGACGAGAGCTTCCTCACCTATCAGGGGGACACCCTGAAGTGTACTCCCCACTGTCACTGAAGGGCCCCAGTTGCCCAAGGTGCTAACCTGCTCATTAACACTGGGCTGACTGGAGCCCCACCCTCCCCGACTTGTTTTCTGGGGTGATCTCCCAAATAGGCCATTTATACCCAAATCTGTGCCTCAGCGTCAGTTTCTAGGGGAGCCACATGCAGGCGCCAAGTCCCCACACTCTCCCGGTCATGGCTTCCTTGCTGCTAAATGAACACACCAGTGCCTGGCCTCTGAGGGACTTGGATTAGGAAAAGTTGGAGAGCTGGGGAAAGTGTGCGATCCAAGAAGGCTTTGGGGCCACTGGGCATCTTTCTCTGGGAGACACCCCGATCTCCCAATGGTGTCCTGCGACTTCAGTGCCCCGCAGACAATTGAAAACAATTCCAAGGGGGGTCACCGCTGGAACCCCCCATGCAACTGTGAGAGCCATGGGGAGCTTCAGATGTACCAGATGGGCAGCAGCAAGAATGGCGGAAGCACTAGGGACTGGAAGTCGGCAAACCTCGGTTCCATCCCTGCTCTGCACTGCCAGGCCATGCGGGCTCCTCAGCAGAAAATGAGACTAGTCATGCCTACCTCTGAGGGTCCTCCTACCTGTGAGAATCCCCCCTTCCCTGCACAGATCCCCCTCACTGCACGGATCCCCCTCTCCTGTGAGGGTCCCCCCACCCTGCGAGGATCCCCCTTCCCTGTGAGTGTCCCCCTCCCCGTGAGGATCCCCTTCCCTGTGAGGATCCCGTTCCCTGTGAGAATCCCCCCTACCCGTGAGGATCCTCCTCCCCGTGAGGATCCCCCTCCCCGTGAGGATCCCCCCTCCCTGCGAGGATTTCCCCCTCCCTGTGAGAATCACCCCCTCCCCGTGAGGATCCCCTTCCCCGTGAGAATCACCCCCTCCCCGTGAGGATCCCCTTCCCCGTGAGGATCCCCCCTCCCCGTGAGGATTTCCCCTCCCCATGAGGATCCCCCTCCCCGTGAGGATCCCCTTCCCTGTGAGCACAGTGCCTACCTGTGAGGACACCCTGCAGAGTCCATCACAAATTGGGGGATAGTGCTGAGCCTGGCCTTGGCAGATGAAGAGGTGGGTGTCGGTGAGAAAAGGGGCTGTGTGGACACCTGCCATGTATCCTTCTCTGGCCTCCCAGAACTCCAAGGGCTCCAGTAATCCCCAGGGCACACTGAGGCCCTCATTTCTATTGCCCCTAGAGTCCTTAAGTGTCACTCCTCTGGACCCTTGGGCCCCAGAAGGCCCATTTCTTCTTTTCTGCTGAATGATTCACAGCCCCTAGCCTGGCACTGGGTCCCCAGCAGGGACTCCGTGATGGTTCATTTTAGGTGTCAGCTTGACTGGATCACAGGATTCCCAGATACTCAGCTAAAGATTATTTCCAGGTATGTCTGTGGGAGTGTTTCTGGATGAGATTAGCCTTTGAATCGGTGGGTGAGTAAAGCAGGGCTTCCTCCCCAGTGTGGCGGGCATCATCCAATCCACTGAGCGTCTGAGCACAGCAGAAAGGGGAGGGGAAGCAGAACCGTCTCTCGGCCTACCTGCTGGAGCTGGGACCTCGGTCTTCTGACCGTGAACTGGGACTTACACCAGTGGTGTTCCTGTGAACTCAGACTAGCATTCCAAAACCAGCTCTCCTGGGTTTCCAGCTCGCAGATAGTACATCATGGGACTTCTCAGCCTCCATAATCTCATGAGCCGTTCCTTACAAATCTCACATAAATATCATTCATATGTATAGTAGGGGTCCTGTTTCTCCAGAGCACCGTGACTAATACAGACTCCATCCCAGCACCTCGTTGAAGGTTTCACAGGTGCGGTGGGGACTCAACTCAACACGCTTCTGCTTAGGCACTGATATGCTGGCACTGGCCATGTGACCAAGTAGAGCTATCCCTGCCCTGGAGGAGCTCACCGTCCAGTGGAGGAGATGCACAGTCATGCATGTATGCATCCAGTGAGCATCTGCTCATGCCTGCTCTGTGCCGGGCACTCGCCCAGTTGCTTGGGGTGCTGGGGTGAACAGACAGAGATGGTGCCTGCTCTCATGGAGCTTGCATTGAAGCAGGGAGACAGAAGCCAGGCAGAAGCCTTGGAGAGGAAGTGCCAAGATGAAAACAGAGCCCTGCGCTGTGATGAAGGGTGACCGGGGTTTGCTTGGGTTTCGGCTTCTCTGAGGTGAGACCTGAGCAGCAAGAAGGGCTTCTGTGCTATGTCCTGCCCCAGGGAATAAATAGGGTCCAGACAGCAGAGGGTGGGGAGGAGGAACCCTCGCCACAGGGGACCAGGCTGAGCAGGATCCCTGCAGCCTGGAGACAGAGGGGACAGGAGGCCACGGCAGGAGGACAGGTTGGAGCCACTTTCCCGTGCATGGAGTTGTGCTGGGTCCTGAGCCCAGAGCCCATGGGCAGTGCTGGCGGCTCCAAGGCCTGTCCACACATTACCAATGATTCCCTTCTATTGGAAAACGATTGTGTTTATTTGCTTTTCTACATTCTGGACTGAGGCCATATGATAATTATGAAATGCACAACCCATAATGTGTTCTAAACTGTCTCTGCATAGTATGTGGTTTTGGAATAATACATAAAATGCTTAATAAAAATTAATGTAAAAAGGAGAGTCATCAGCCTCACTTGGAAATAAAATCAGTATTAATTTCTTTGCCCGCAGTTCCCCTGCTGAGCTAGTGATGACATGTCCATCTCCTTGACCTCTGACACTCCACGCCTGCTCCTCTGGTTACAAACCCAAATCCCGAAGGCCCTAGGGTCTCATAACAACACATGTGAGTGTGTGGGCCAGCCCTATGGGTCGTGGCAACTCCTGAGTTTTCCCAAGCCCCATCCATGCTGGGCCCCAGCGGGAGGACTGTGCCTGGTGGACAATGAACACATGACAAACATCTGCTAAAAGCTGTTCTTTGAGAGACTCAGATCCGTCAGGCCCAAACGTCTTGTGAACTGATGTAAACAGTGGAGTCACAGGGCAGCAGAGGAGAATGTGACACGTCTCCATCTTCTGGTGGCCATAGCCCTGTCATGTGTCTGGACAGCTCGGCCAGGAAGCATGAAGCCATAATACTGGTCAGTCTACATACCACAGTCAAGCACCAAACCCAGAGTCCCAGATGGGCCACAGGGGGCCAGAGGAGATCATCAAAGGCCAGAAAAAACAAAGCTCAGGCTTCCTGGAGGCTCTGTGGCCAGGACAAAGGGATCAGAGTATGAGCCACTTGGCCCAGCCTACCAGCTCTGACTGACCATGTGAAAACAAGGCAACCCAACAGGACAAACACACAACAGAACAGGCCATGCTGCTGCTGACATAGCCCAGGAGACCTGGGAGGACAGCATGGTTGACTTCTTTCCCAAGGCCCGCCAGCCAAGCCTTCAAGGGCCCCAGGCGCATCCCTCCCCTGCTGCCGTGGCCCCAGGGCTGCCAGCATGGAGCAGAACCTGGCACCTCCCCTTTGCTCCCCACCTTCTGCTGTGATGCAACCAAGTACCCAGGACTAGCACTTGCAGCGCCTCCTCCATCCGCCCCACCCCAGCCCTGACCCCAGCCAACCAGTCTCTCAGCTGCCCTGGCCCCAGAGCTGAGGGTACCTCTCTCCCCATTTGCCAGCCACATGGGAAAGGAAATCCCCATGGGCCAGTCTTCAAACTCAAAATTGTTGGCATACTCAAACATTTTTCTTGACAAAAGTCCAGAGTTGACTTCTCCTTTCCTCCTTTTATCCTATAAAACCTTGATAGTACTGTATATATGTAAAGTCCCTAAATAAAAAGGTATGGCTATGAAAGTGGACTCCAAGTCCTGGCTTCAAGTCCTAGTTCTGTTACTTACCGTGACTTCTGTTTTCTCATCTGTAAAACAGGCAGAATATCTGCCCTCTGAGATTAAAGGAGATGACCAATGTTAAGTGATTTCTCCAAAGGTCTGGTACATAAGAAGTGATGTATAAATTAAGTGTGGTGGTACTGGTGGTCACAGTGTTGGTGATGATGGTGAAGCGGTAAGTGGTGAATGGCGGTGGTCATAAGTGATGACTATGATGGCGATGATAGTGATGGTTATGGCGATGATGGTGGTGGTAAGTGGTGAATGGTGATGGTGATAAGTGATGATTATGATGATGATGGTGGTGGTGAAGTGGTGGATGGTGATGGTGATAGCGATGATTATGATGGTGATGATGGTTGTGGTAAGTGGTGAATGGTGTGATGGTGATAAGTGATGATTATGATGGTGATGACGGTGATAGTGATGATGGTGGTGATGACGATGGTGATAATGGTGATGGTGGTGATGATGATGGAGATGGCAGTGGAATCCTCCCTCTAGTTTATGGAAAATTCTGATCAATACATCAAAAAGCTTGATGGCTAAAGAGCTCTGGTCATAGCCCAAATCCATAAGCCAGAGCTCTCTTTCATCCCCCAATTCTTTTTTTTTTTTTTTTTTTTTTTTGAGATGGAGTCTTACTCTGTCACCCAGGCTAGAGTGCAGTGGCGCTATCTCAGCTCACTGTAACATCTGCCTCCTGGGTTCAAGTGTTTCTCGTGCCTCAGCCTCCCGAGCAGCTGGGACTACAGGTGCCCGCCACCACACCCGGCCAGTTTTTGTATTTGTAGTAGAGAGGGGGTTTCACCATATTGGCCAGGCTGGCCTCAAACTCCTGACCTTGTGATCCGCCCACCTCGGCCTCCCAAAGTGCTGGGATTACAGCCATGAGCCACAGCGCCTGGCCTCACCCCCTAATTCTCATGTCCTGCAGACTCAGCAGATAAAATCTTGAATCCTTATTCATCAAAGAGAAGGTCAGGAGAAATGAGCCTCCCCCTCCCCCAACCCCCGAGTTAGCTCACATTTACACAAACCTCATCCCCCTCCTGCCCAGGCATCCGCCTCTGGCCACCAGGGACACCAGGCACCACCAGAAACACTCAGCATCATCTCTCCTCCCTAAATCCTAACTGCTAAGCCAGTGATTGTATTTCATTTCAGTGGAAATGCCATCACTTTGTACTAAATCCCACCATAAACAAAACATCGAGTGGCTTCTCCTGATAAGAAGAGATACAGGAAAATTGCCACATTAGATACTGCCTATTATCTGGGCTACTTTTGTTGAAAACAACACATCGTAGGCAGGAACTAATGGCACAGACTTCCAGCAGCCAACCTGAGTCCCCGCAGACTTCACTCCAAGAAATCTGATGCTTTCCACCTCAGTCAGGGTACTGCTGCTCCATCCCAAGGTTTCATTTTCCAGAAGGTTTTAAACGGAACAGAAACAGGAAGACAATTCTGTGAGGCCATCCTCTAGGTTCAGGCGCATAACCTTAAACGGTGAGACCTCCGACAGCCTCAAGTCACAAGAACACGGTGGCTTCCTGGAAGCCAGAAGTTCTGGTCTCCAGTTTCCAACCTCCCACCTTCTGAGACCCTGAGCCCACCCCTCTAGACTCTGCGGGGTCTCCATCTGGTGAAGGACAGGGTCCACCAGGGACTGTCTAGGGCTCCTTCCCTTCTGAGATGCAACTAACAGTGATTTCCATGCCTGCAGCAGAAACGTGAGCATCTACCGTCGGCTAGCACTTTTCAGTCCAGGAAGGAAAATCATTCATTTTGGCTCAGGAAAGCCACGGAAAAGTTTACTTTTTGCAAATGTTTTCTTTACAAAAGCCAAATCCCAGAGCTGACGTGATGTGGGGCGGATTAGACAATTAAAGCAGGCGCGCAGAATACAAATCTGCATTTGTTCAGCTGGGTCTGGAGGAGATCGCCATTTCCTTCCTCCCACAAGTCAATTTACTCAGAGAGCAGCCTTCTCTCCAGATAAGCACATTGACTTTAAAATAAAGTGTGTGCCAACAGCTGCAGCCCCGCGACTGGAGCAGACAGAGATGTGGCATGGAATGATAATTAAATATATTTTCATCATCCGTCATTCTTTTTTTTTTTTGCTGCAGGTGCCAAGGTAATAAATCTGGACTCGCCTCTTTTGTCAGCTGGCAGTGAACACATTTTAACGTGAAATCTCCTGGGAGGAATTAAGAGTCACTTGGCCTTGTAAAGGAGAAAGGGTTTTACTTCCAAACTGCCAAGTGGGGAGCTCACAGCTGATTGGTTTCATAATACTTTATTATTTGACAATATATATGCCTCAGGTTGTATTTCAGAATACCACACCTACGGGATAACCAGCGCTGTGAGAGATTTGTCATCAAATTCTAGAATAAAAACTTATTTGGGAAGATTTTCACCACAATTTCTTTTTATGAATCCCAAATTTAATGTATGATTGACTAGGTATATTCCCATCTTTGAAACTTTTCCTGCACTTCTTTAAGTTCCCCAATAGTCTTTTCTTCCCCTTGTAACATATTGCAGGGAGATCTGTTGCTCTTGCTGCCTGTGGTCTGAGTTAAGTGCTTTCCACTGGCCTAAGGAATTGGGTGGACTTCTTATTTTGACAGTTTAACAGCTCCTTCTCCCCAGGGGAAGCCTCAAGTGAGCAGTCCTCGGAAAAGCCCAAAGAAATGGCGCATCATCGCATCCTCAGAGCCCTGCCTTCCTCTCCAACCATACGCCCTCTGCAAAATACCTTCACTGAAGAGCAAGGCTACATAAAGCCATGGTGCAGGCAGAAGAGGGGAGAGAGGGGAGGGGGTGGCGGTGAAGGGAGGGGAGGCATTTGCACTGGGGCCTCAGGCAGCTCTTGCTGGCCACAGGTCTCCTGTGGAAGGCGAGGATTCCACAATACCTGTCACAGCCAGCAACACACAGAGACACGCGGCTAGCTCGAGCAGGTCCACAGTGGCCAAGTTTCTTTTCTCTCCTCCTCAAAGGAATGTTCTGGAAAGGAAATTCCTCCCACACCTGCCCTTACCCATCCTCCCACGGCACCCATTCGCCACACCTGTGGATCCTCAAACATGAATGCCTAAAGCAGGTGACACGGGGCAGATTACAGCAGGAGGGCTCTATGCCTCTTCTAAAAGAGGGGTGGTTCCTCTGCCATGCCCTGACCAAGGGCCATGAGCGATGCTAACTTCCGGGAGCATGCCTCATCCTTCCGGTCCACATTTCTCAGAGGACACCTGGGCTCAGCCAAAAGCATCCCATCCTGAAACCCTACGGTCACTGCAGAATGTCTCTGAAAATGCCTTATTAAATACTAACAACCTCCCCTCCTGCCGACCACAGGTGCTGGCCCCTCAGTCACTCACATGGTCCTATACCCACCGGTGTGGCAGGACAGCAGGTGGCACAGCTCCAGAAGAGGCCATCTGCAGAGAGCAATGTGATGCTCAATCCCAATCGAAATCCCAGCAGGCTTTGTGCTGGAAACTGACAGCCAATTCTAAAATCCATATGGAAATGCGAAGGACCTCAAGTGGCCAGAGCAACTTGAGAGAATAAAGTTGCAGAGCTAACACGACTTAGATTCACAGGATTTCAAGACTTGTTATACGGCCACACTAGTCAAGACAGTGGGGTATTGGCTTAAAGACAGACCACCCAATCAATGAAACAGAACTGAGTCCAGAAATAGACCCTCATATATACGGACAAATGATTTCTTACAAAGGGGCAAAATGCAATTCGGTGGAGAAAGAGGAGTCTTTTCAACAAATAGTGCTGAAATAATTGTATGTCTACATGCAAAAAAAAAAAATGAAAAATGAACCTCAACCCATACCTCACACCATATGCTTTAACCCAAAATAGACTATAGTCCTAAATTTTAAAATCTATAAAATTCTGAGAAGAAAATGTAGGAGAAGGCCAGGCACACTGGCTCACACCTGTAATCACAGCACTTTGGGAGGCCAAGGTGGGCAGATCACTTGAGGTCAGGAATTAGAGACCAGCCTGGCCAACATGGTAAAATCCCATCTCTACTAAAAATACAAAAATTAGCCAGGGTTGGTGGCATGTGCCTGTAATCCCAGCTACTCGAGAGGCAGACACAGGAGAATCACTTGAACCTGGGAGGTGGAAGTTGCAGTGAGCTGAGACCATGCCACTACACTCCAGCCTGGGAGACAGAGCGAGACTCCATCTCAAAAAAAAAAGAAAGGAAAACATAGTAGAAAATATTTGTGACCTTGCATTAGCTAAAGATTGCTTAGATAGCCAGGCACAATGGCATGCACCTGTAGTCCCGGCTACTCGGGAGGCTGAGGCAGAAGGATCATGTGAGGTCAGGGGTTCGAGGCTGTGAATAGCTACTGCACTCCAGCCTGGGCAGCATAGCAAGACCCACATCTTTTTAATTAAAAAAAAAAGAAGATGATGATTGCTTAGATACAACACCATGAGCATGATCCCTAAAAACAGAAAAAAAAACTGATTTAAAAAAACTGACATTATCAAAATTAACTTCTGTTCTTCAAAAGATACTGTTAAGAGGATGAAAAGACAAATCACAAACTGGAAGAAAAACTCTGCAAAGCATATATGTGATAAGGAACTTTATCTAGAATATATATAAAGAACTCTCAAAACAATAATAAGAACACAGCCCAACTTTTTTAAAAGACAAAAGATTTGAATAGACACTTCACTAAAGAAGATACATGGGTATGGCTAAATGCAGGTAAAGATGCTCAACATCATTAATTACTACAGAAATACAAATTCAGGCCAGGCGCGGTTGCTCACACCTGTAATCCCAGCAGTTTGGGAGGCTGAGGCAGGCGGATCACGAGGTCAGGAGATCAAGACCATCCTGGCTAACACGGTAAAACCCCATCTCTACTAAACAAAACACGAAAAATTAGCCAGGCGTGGTGGCGGGCACCTGTAGTCCCAGCTACTCGGGAGGCTGAGGCAGGAGAATGGTGTGAACTCAGGAGGCAGAGCTTGCAATGAGCCAAGATCGAGCCACTGCACTCCAGCCTGGGCAACAGAGCGAGACTCTGTCTCAAAAAAAAAAAAGGAAATACAAATTCAAACCACGACGAGATATACCACATGCCTGTTTGAATGGCTAAAATGACAAGGACTGACCGTGGGAAGGGTTGGCGGGGATGTAGAGAAACTGGAACTCTCATACCCCGCAGTGAGGACAGAAAACAGCGTGGTCACTTTGCAAAGCAACATGTCAGTTTCCATATGATCCGGCCATCCCACTCCTAGGCATTTACCCGAGGGAAAAGAAAGCATATGTCCATGCAGAGACTTGCACACAAATGTTCACGGCAGCTTTACTTATAAAAGTAAAAAGCTGCAAATAACCCAAATGTCCATCAACAGGTACACAGACAAATTGTCTCATATCCATACAACAGAACACTACTCAGCAATAAAAAGAAATGAATTACTGATACGACATGGATGAATCTCAAAATAATTACGCTGAAAGAAGCCAGACCCCAAAAAAAGATAACATGCTGTGTGACTCCATTTATATAAAACCCTGGAAATGCTAACTAACATATACTGACAGAAAGCAGAGTGGCGGTTGCCTGGTGAGGAGGGGGCAGGCCCTGGAGGAAGCAATCACCAAGGGGCCCAAGGACACTTCTGGGGTGATGGATATGTTCATTATCTTGATTTGGTGATGGTGATGCCAGAACTCACTGAGTTGTACATTTTAAATATGTGTAATTTATTTTATGTCAATTATGCCTCAATAAAGCTGTTTTCAGAAAAGAATATAATGCGAATGGTGTTCCCTGAGGTCATGCAAGGAGGCACCAGTGTATACAGGTGCTATAAGCCCAGGAAAGAAAAATAATAATTGCCAAAAGGAACGGTAATTTTGCCTGTGACCAGTGGTAGAAAAGTTTGCATTCAAATTCAAAAGCATCCCCCTCTCCTCATTCATTCATTCAGCAAATGAGGTACCAAGTCCCCAGGGAACAAAGATATGGTTTCTCTCCCAAAAGAAACTCGAACAGGAACCCTGACCGGTGATTGTGCCAACTGCTCTATACCTCGGCCATTAATGTGCACACCTGCAGGCATGTGGGGGTATGTGTGCAGAGCCAGGCAGCCCAGCCACGGAGCACAGGCAAATCCCATGAATGCTTAGTGATTCAACTTCCTCATTGGTACAGTGAGGAAAACCGTAATATCCACATCACAGGGTTGTTAGTTCATTGGGCAGAACTTGGAGGTACCCAGAGATCAACAAGGAAGCAGAAGGAAGAGGATGGACAAAGGCTCCTCCTAAATTATCATCTGCGTGATTCTAAAAAAAAAAAAATGCCTGGCGCTTTGTAAGCCCTCAGTAAGTGTGTGTTCCATTTAGTACTATAATTACCACTACTTTTATTACTACGCTACCTGTAGAGACATACGCCAGGATGTAATGAGGGCATCTCCAGGTGCTGACATAAGTGACTCTGATTCTATTCACCTTCCTGTTTTTCCTTTCCTCACCGAACACATATTACCTCTGAAAATTAAAATTTTTGAGTAAATAAAAATACCCAAATAAGCTAGAATGCTAAACAGCTTCTGCATTTACTTACCCACACCCACAGGCACATTTTAAAGATAAGCTCCCTAGGGGTGCCCAGCCCACACACTCTTGCTTCCCTTGGATGAGCAGCTGCAGGTTAACCACTGGCGTATGAATGGAGGTTTCTCTTTGCCCCCATTCCTTGTAGCTTTTTATTCTAACCAGACCGAGGCATCTATGCTCCAGGGAAGGGCCTTGGCTCCCCCGCGTCTCCTCTGCACACACCTGGGCCCTAGCTTTTGAAATTCTAAAGCCACGGCTTTGATTCTTTTGTTCTCTGGTTCCTCATAAGGGCCCTTCCCTGGGGCACAGAGAAACCTCCATTCATTTTTCCCTGTGCCCCAGAGACTAGAGATGGCTGCTAGGGGTCAGGGGACAGCCAAATGGGCCCTTGCTCCCCAAGAGGGGTGTGGAAGCAGCTGAGGATCTCACCCTTCCCTTCAGAGACCCCACAATTAGGACAAAGGAGGTACAGGAAAGACCTGCACAGGGGGACAGAGAGCTGGGGAACGGCAGTGATGAGAGTCAAACCCCTCACTCCCATGAGTTCCTCACGTGCCAGCAAACCCAGGAGGCTGGAGAAACTTTCTGTTGACTGAGAAAACTCAGAATTAAATGTGATTCTGTTTCTGTAACCTGGTGGAATGAAAGATTGAAGTAGAAATTAGAATCAGTTACAGAAAGATAAAGTGAGCTCCATGTGGAGTCCCTGAGGGTGGCCTATCTGTTTCCGCCACATCCTCAAAGTCACCACCAGCCAACATCCTTCATCCTTCATCCTTCAGCATACGACGGTGTACGACGGTGGGACGATAGTACGCCAGCAGCCTGGTCCAAAACGGAGGAGACTTGGATTCCAGCAGGGAGGCAAGTCGACAGTGATTACCAAGGATCGAGAGGAGCCTAGGCCAGTCCTGCAAAGCTTCAGGAGAGGGCATCTGTGCAGAACTTGGAGGTACCCAGAGACCAAAAAGGTACTGGAGGCAGAAGGAAGAGCATGTGCAAAGGCTCACCCTAAAACACGGTATCCCGCCGCGGCGTTTACAGCCTGATGCAAAGGCTCACCCTAAAACACGGTGTCCCGCCATGGCGTTTACAGCCGGGTGCAGGAGACAAACGCCATGAGAGCAGGGTTCAGACCACATTGAATGGGTTACTAAGTTCCACCGAGGGCAAATGCAACACCTCCCAGGTGCTCACAGACCAAAGGGGAGTTTTCATCCAACCTCCAAGAGGTGAGAAGAGGGACAACACAGCATGTTTTCAATAGTGCTAAAGTTATGCCATTTAAAGAACTGTCCTTTAAGGGCCAGATGCAGTGGCTCACGCCTGTAATCCCAACACTTTGGGAGGCCGGGGTAGGCAGATCACGAGGTCTGGAGTTCAAGACCAGCCTGGCCAACATAGTGAAACCCTATCTCTACTAAAAATACAAAAATTAGCTGGGTGTGGTGGTGGGTGCCTGTAGTCCCAGCTACTTGGGAGGCTGAGGCAGGAGAATCGCTTGAACCCAGGAGGCGGAGGTTGCAGTGAGCCAAGATCGCACCATTGCACTCCAGCCTGGGTGACGCAGCGGAACTCTGTCTCAAAAAATAAAATAAAATAAAAGAACTGTTCTTTATTCTAAGATTATGTCCTTCCAACTTTTACAACATGTTGATGATATATGGTAGCTGGAATTTTTCTACATCTTACTCAGCAGAATTAAAAGTCATTGGCCCTTAAGTCCCTTCTATTTAAAAAATAGTAACAAAAAGCAGCACCGCACTGTGGAAGCCCCACTCCTATAAACACGCTTGCTGGTGCTTCTGATGAGCCAGGCACAGGGCTAAGTGCTAAGCAAACAACAATGAACATGGTGGATGCAGATGCACGTGGTCTCTGCCTGCACGATGAAGCTTGCTTGCATTTAAAGGGCCATGAGGAGCAAACAGAGGAGATGGGGTCCTTCCTTAGACAGGGTGCTCTTGGCTGGGCTGTTTAAGGAGTGACATTTAAAGTGAGACCTGATAAATGCACTGGGGCAAGCCAGTGAGGGGCCTGATAATGGGACCCCAGGTAGGGGGAATGGCAAGTGCAAAGGTCCTGGGGTGAGAATGAACTGGGAGATCTTGGAATCGACAGAAGTCAGCGAGGGAGGAGGAGTGAGGCAGCAGGCTCTGAAACTGCAGGTAAAGGGCTCTCTGGGAACAGGCAGCTGGAGGCATCTTCCCCAGGAGAGAGTTAGGGTGGGGAAGGCAGATGGGAATAAAGGTAAAGGGGAGGGGCTGTGTGGGAGCCAGAACAGCAGAAGTACCTGTTCTAAGACACCTGAGTTTACAATTGACCTGTCCCTAAGACGTAGGCACCTGCTGAACACAAAGGCACTGAACACCCGATTCTCTCTCTGATCTCTTCAGACTCCCTGTCTTATAAGTCTAGTGGTTTGCGGAGCTCCGGGCCTTTGAAGCAATGATTTCAGTACTTCAGGCAGAGGGCACGTACGCACCGAAACAACAAAGGGAATTCTCTGCTCTGAACGGCAAGACTGATTTCTGTTAGCATCAGCAGCGTGGCCACAGACTGGAAAGCGCTCTGTTGAGAGGGAGGGTTTTCTGAATCCACACCCTAAAGGATTCAGATCACCAAGTTCTTCCCTCGGCCACAAAGAAGATGCCCCTTCCAGTGCTGGTGGCTGGGTCCCGAGGCTGACGCCCCAGGCAGGAGGAGAACAGGATGCACAGGAGGAGAGAGAGTGGAGCCTGGCCCCTCCTGTCCTGAGAAATTGTGGGAGGGGGGAGGCAGGAAGAAGGCAGGACACCTGGATCCTTGTTGTGTCTCCTGCACCTGCCAGATGGGTAGGCAGGAGTCTGAGAGCCTCAGGCCTCTTGGCCTGTTTCCTGGGTAGCTAGGGGAAGGCCACAAGTCACTAGAAACACGGTTCCCAAACGGTGCACGGAGGCTGCCTGGGGACCCTCTGCTAACTCACAGGAGACCTGCAGGAATATTTACATTTTTGTGGGAAACAAGGAATACTTAACATCTGCCGGACACCACTGGTACCACTAGCTTGAGGCAGTTTACAGTTTCACCATTAGACTGTCCTGCATGCCTTCTGAGGATGTCAGGCCATGGTAAAGCTGGGGTTTCAGTGGCTGCTGAAATAAAAAGTGAGTACCTACAAAAATCAATATGAAACAGGAAATGAGGGCACTGGTGTCTAATCTGATCCCAGGATTTTACAAGTTGTCCAGTGCCTGATAGGCACACATATCCCATTAGTAACCTGGTTATTTAAGAATGGAATTTTTAAAATTATGTGCATTATATTTTCAAACAGCTATTAAGTTGTTAGGACACAAATGTTTATTAAGGTGTTTATATCTAACTACTTAATAAATGGAACTGTTAGATATTTATTTTGGCCTAGGGACATCAGGAAAAAGAATCACTGAGGTGGCTGGGTGCAGAGGCTCACACCTGCAGTCTCAGCGCATGGGGAGGCTGACGTGGTCGATCGCTTGAGGCCAGTTCAAGACCAGTCTGGGCAACATGGCAAAATCCCATCTCTACAAAACAAATGAATGAATGAATGAATGAATGAATGAATGAATGAATGAATGAATGAATATTAGCTGGGCATGGTAGAGAATGCCTGTGGTCCTAGCTACTTGGGAGGCTGAGGCAGGAAGATCACCTGAGCCCTGGAGTTTGAGGCTACAGTGAGCTACGATTGTGCCACCACACTCTCTAAAAATCTAAAAAAAAAAAAAAAAAAAAA